>NW_024412417.1:45243554-45275839 GCF_014898765.1 Herpailurus yagouaroundi | reverse complement strand
CAGGTGCAGAAGAGAAGAGGGACCCAGCACATGGACGTGTGGTGCCACTGCCGTAAGGGGGGGTGTGCTTGGGCAGTCCAGGGTGCGGCTGGCCCTGGAGCCAGGACGGGCAGGCCGCCAGCCCAGGGGGCCTGCCCCTGTGAGTTAGGGCACGGAGCAACGCTACTCTTGGTTTTACACCAGCCTTGCCGGAGCACCAGGAAAACACCGTGGGAAACAAGTGTCCTGGTCTCAGCAGAGCCCCAGGAATTTGGCGGCAAGGACCCAGGCGGGCTGGGCTGACAAAGGAGGGGCAGGCAGTCTGCGCCGTTAAGGGAGTCCCGCGGGCAGAGGAATTCTGGGATATGAGCATTCCAGTGAGGGTCTCCTCCCCCAGTGGAGCATCCGCCTCCCTGCCAGCCTTGGGGAAGGGGGTTCTGGGGTTCATTTCATCAGGGGATTTTGTTTGAGGGTTCCTCTTCCCGCCCATCCCGACTCTGGGATCTCTGCCTGTAGAATAGCTAAGGGCGCCCAAGCTGTAGCTTACGGTTCTCCAAAGGAAGGAGTGAGCCGAGCTCGGCTTGCCCCTGTGCTGTAACCGACTTTAGGAAATTGGAGATAGTCCTAGGCCCCCGAGTTTCTTCCAGCCGTACCTCCCTAAGCCTGGCTCTTCTCCGAGCAATTTCGGTCTGCGTGTGTGCTCTCCGAGTGCAGATTATCCCCTCCCCTCGTCTAGGTGCTGTGCTTCTGTTCATGCCCCCCCGCTTGGTATGCCAGCTTTTCTGGGCAGCCCCTCCCTGCGTTGACGTGTCTCGAGCTTCTAGTTCACACAGACTTCTTTCGTCTGCTCCTGAGCAGCGGTTTCTCTGTCTGGCGTCGGTGTGAACCCAAGTACGGTCCCTGACGTGGATCTCTGAGGAAAAGACTGGGATCGTGTGCTGTGGACCCAGAGAAGAGGGGATGGTTGACAGAATTCGCAGTGGCAGGGGAAGGGGAGGAAATTCAGGAGTGGCCAGGAGTGTGTTGGGCCTGCGGGTCAGGGCACTGTGAGCAGCTGTCCGTGCTGGGGGTTCCCCGGCGGGTGCGTCCTGGCCGTGGCCACATCCCCACCCCACCTGCTCCCACCTGGGCTTTTGGGGTCAGCCAGGCCTTGAGCCATGACAAAACCTGCCTGGGGAACAGCCACTCGCAGGGGTGCTAGCTGAGTGGGGTGGGCGAGCCCTGCCTGGTTCTCACCCTCATCACGTGCCCAGCCTTAGAAGGAGCCAGTGGGTGGCCCTGGGTGAAGCGTGGGGTCAGACTAGAGGAGGCGGCCCTGTGGCCATGGTGCGGTGGTCATGACGGGGACAGCTTTGGTGCAGTGGGGGATGCTGGGCCAGGTGTCCAGGGAGCAGTAGATCTGAGCCCTGCCGTGGCCTCGGCCTTCCCGTCCAGGGGAAGCCACGTGCCTCCTCGGACTGGGCACAGAGGGGCTCGGGGAACAGGTGGAGCCCCGGGGGCCTGTAGCCCCAGGCAGGACTGCCCCATGTCTGTCTGTCCCGGACGCCCAAACCCAGCTGTGACCCACCAGCCTCGCTTCCTTGTCTGTGAGATGGGGACCTAGAGCTTTGCGTGTGTGGCCGTGAACATTGAGCGCACGTCTGTGAAAGGCGTCCTCGGAGGCACCTGGGGCTTTTGGTTGTGATGATGATGGTCAGGCGGACACCGGGCTCCTGTGTGCGATGTGGGGGACTGGTCATGTGCCGCTATGCCGCCCGCCTTCTCGAGGGTCGTCTGTGCTGCGACTTGTGGGGCCCGTGGCCCGGACCCTCGTGAGGGGCTCCCGCCAGCTGCAGAAGGAGGCTCTCAGGGCAGGACGCCGGGCCCGGGTCTTTTGGGGCCACCGCGTACAAGCCCAGGTGCTCGATTTCCCCAGACGGTTCCAGCCGAGAGGATGCGACTTCGGGGATGCCTGCCGCCATGACCCCCTTTGTGAAGGTGACACCCTGCCAGGCCCCCCAGCACCCCGTTCCCCATAGGGCCAGAGCCTCGGGCCAAAGCCCCAGCCGGTCCAGTGCCTGCCTGGGTCACAGTTCCCGCCGGCTTCCCTGGTCCAGCTGTGCCCTGCCCCTCCCCCGCTGTCCTTTCCCTGCCTGGGCAGGGGATGCGTGGCTGTGCCCCCGGCCTGCTGTACCTCGCCGTCCTGGGACGCCTCTCACGCGGTGCCCTAGTTTTGTGTCTGTGCCACAGCATCCCCGTCCCACACCAGAGGCCCCAGGGCAGGGCTGGGCTCGGGCTCCCCGGACGGTGCTCAGGGCAGGCCCGCTAGAGACCCAAGTGCCACCTCTGGCCCCCAGGAGCAGGAGGACTTCGGGCTGGCTGCTTCAGGGGGCCATCTTCCCGCGTGGTTGTGCCTTCGGGCCCCTGGGCGCGTGCCCAGTGGAGGAGGCCCCTTTGGGTTTTTTTTTAAATATTTTTTTTTTAATTTTTTTTTTCAACGTTTATTTATTTTTGGGACAGAGAGAGACAGAGCATGAACAGGGGAGGAGCAGAGAGAGAGGGAGACACAGAATCGGAAACAGGCTCCAGGCTCTGAGCCATCAGCCCAGAGCCCGACGCGGGGCTCGAACTCACGAACCGCAAGATCGTGACCTGGCTGAAGTCGGACGCTTAACCGACTGCGCCACCCAGGCGCCCCATCGAGCTGTTGGTTTTAATGGGAGATGGCAGGTTAGGGACCCATCGTGCCAAATGGGGACCTTCCCGCTCCTGCGGCTTAGATGTGTGACGTCGGTCCCCAACCCACCACTGGTGACAGACCCACGTGAGTTAGTTGGGTGCCTGGCGGGAAGGGACACCCATCTGCAACACGGCCTTTGGCTTCACCGGCTGTGCCGGGTGTGTGGGGGGCTCCCCGTTGGGGAAGGTGAGAGGCCTCCCAGCAAGCATCATGAGGCCTTTGCCCGGGGCCGAGGGCCACGGGGGTTCATACACGTGGCCGCTGCACCCCTGGCGCTGCCCGCCCCCCCTGGCTTCCTATCCTGGGGCCCCTCCTCTCCCTGCTTCCCTTCCTCCCTCTACCTCCCTCACACACAGTCCGGACTACCGCTTACCTGGCAGTTCCCACCGGAGACCTCGTGCACGCTGTTCCCTCCACCCAGCCTGGGCGCAAGATGCAGAGAAGGCATTTGTTGACTGACTGTCGGCCAGAGGGTCAGGGGCCGGGAGCGTGAGCGTGTGATTTGTGTCTCCGGGTCCTGTCGACCGTTCCCTGGGGGTGCGGAGCGGGCACGTAGCTGGGACGCTGTGGGTTTCAGGGGTGGCTGTGGTCTTCCGGGGATGAGGGGCAGAGCCTGGGGGGCTGTCCAGCCCCGGAGACGGTCTGGGCTGTGCGCTCACGCCCCGGGCCCCCGCCACCATTTGTGCCCGCGCACCTCCACCGCTGCTGCCCCCGCCTGCCGCTTGGAGCCCAGGAGGAGCTCGGTGAGGTGACTCTGCCCAGCGACTCGGGGCCTTGGTTGGGGGCTTGTGTGGTGCCTGCCGGCAGGGTTCCCACCTCTGCGGGCAAGAGACCGTGATTTCTTCTGAGCCACAGTGAGGATGCTGGTGTGAGCGCAGCAGAGAGCACGGGACCGCGTGGAGGGACTGCGCGGAGGGCCCCGGCCCGGGCCTGGGGTGCGCTGGGTTCTAATCCTCCCCGGTGACCTCGGGCTGGGGCAGCGGTCTCCCCGGGGCCCACCCCTGACTTCGGGGCTGGATGCGTCTGTACAGTGGGGATCATCCTGTGCGCGGCAGGACGTTGGGCAGCATCCCTGCCCTCCACTGACTCGTTGCCAGGGGCACCCCCCTGAGTTGTGACACACAAAAACGTCCCCAGACATCGCCACGTGTCCCCTGAAGTGCAGAATGGCCCCTGGCCTGGTGACTTCTCTTCTCTGAAGCTCTTCCGCGGAACTGGAGAATAAGCCACCTTCTGGGCCACGGCAGGTGGGGGCCACGCCGGGAGAGGCAGCCCAGTGGTGGGGTTTCTCAGGGGAGGTGACATCCGCGTCAGGATGTGGATAGGCAGGGGAGCTCAGGTGGGGCTGAGGTGAGCCTGCTTATAGAGGGTTCAGGTGAGCCACTTTGGGGGTCTTGGGGGGGCCACTTTAGGGGGTCTCAGGGGGAGCCATTTTAGGGGTCTTGGGGGGGGCCACGCAGGTGGGCAGGGTAAGCTCACTGATGTTGGGAGGACCCCAGGTGGACCCTCGGCTTCCACCCCTTAAGCAGACACCCCGGGCACGCTCTGTTGGGGGAGCGTGGCCTCGGCTCCAGCCCTGCCCTGAGGCCCTGGGAATGGAGACAGCTCTGGGCTCCTAGGTCTGCCAGGTGGTGTTGGGGCCTTTGTGTCTCTTGGAGTAGGTGTGAAAACAGGTGCTGGTGGTACAGGGCTGGCCTGGGCTTCGAGCCACGTATCTTGTCTGGGCCCCGGGATGCTGGGGGCGACTGGGGAGATGTCCCTGCCGGGTCTGGTTGTCATGAGGGGCCTCCCAGCGTGAGCGCCATTTCTGGGAGATAAACCCAGAGCGCTGGGGAACACCGGCGGTTGGCAGAACGGGTCTGTCATCTGTTAGGGGCAGTGCTCAGGCCAGAGGGACCCAGGCACCGGCAGAGTGAATGCTGGTGTGAGCTCACATCACTGAGCAGAGAATGCAATTTTATAAAGAGGGGAGAAAAGCCCCCACAACTCCCCTGTGGTTCTGTGGTCGTATCTGAAAATGACTTTAGCTTTTCTTGCTCACATGCTCATCATTTTGCCCACATTTGTGTACTGTTTTTATCACTTCATCAGAATGAGCGTGTTAGAGATTATGTTCAGCTGCCTGTAGCTGAAAACCCTTTCGGTGGTGCCTTGACCAAAAGCAGTTTCCTGTCTCTCTGTTTTGGAGTCTGGGATGAGCAGGTGGGCTGGCAGGCACTCCAGGATGCCTTCAGAGACTGTGGCTCCTGCTGTCATTCTCTTCTGCCATCTTAGTGTGGCTTTTGTCCTAAAGCCGGTGCCTCATGGCTCCAAGATGGCTGCATCAGCACCGGCATCACCTCCGGCATCCTCCTGGCAGCGAGAAGCAGAAGAACAAAAGAGAAAGGCGTGTGCCAGCTGGGCTTGCTCCTATCTGAAGAGCTTTTCTGGATGACCCACCCATGGCCAGGACTGTGTCTCATGACCAACCCCAGCTGCGAGGGAGCTTGGAAAATGAGGCGTGCTGTTTCTCAGACCTAACTGGGGTTCTGATGGTGAGGAAGGAGCGGAGCTAGGTGTTGGTAGGCACCCATAGTGTCTGCAGGGGACGCCTAGCAGTTCAGAGCCCTTTTGTTTCTAAGTTTGTGTCCAGCACTGCCTTGTGTTTCTGCTGTCTTAAGGGAGATTTGTTTTCGCAGCTCTAACTCCAGTAACAGAACGTCTTGTCATCTCTTGACTCCTCTATTCATCGCAATTTAACGTACCTTTTTTTATTTTCTTTTTTTGCCAACTCTAGGCAGCGCTTTCGTGAACATCTGTGTGCGTGTGTGGCTTGGGTTGGGTTCTTCCCTAAGGGTTTTGGGTGACGGTGGGATTCCCAGGTCAGAGGGCGCGAGGGCACTGGTGATGGCGGGTAATGTTCCCACCAACCACACGGGCGGGTGTGGGTCTCCTGGTGCCGCCGCGGCTTCGGCAGCTCTTGGCAGTAGGGAAGACGTTTTTGAGGTCCTCGCCATCTCAGAAAATTTTCTTAGCAATCTTTGTGTGGCTGGGATCCAGTCGTGCCGTGTCGGAAGGCTGGTGTCCCCAGGTGCCAAAAACCCACCGTCATCTCAGACACAGCTGGTCCAAGGGACTCCATGGGTGCGGTTGTGGACCTGGGGCCCTTGACCTTCTGAACAGCGTGGAGCTGTTCCTGGGAAGGGGAGCCCCTGGGCCCTGGTCAAGCTCCGGGGATGGGAAGTTTCATCGGGTCCCGCTGGTCCTGCCGGTTGGCTTGGTCACTGGAACACCAAGCTGAGAAGCAGCCCAGTGGGAAGAGTGCCCTCTGCAATGGATTAGTCATGTCTGCCTTGGGGATAGAGTGGATGACGGTGGCGTGCATCCTTGTCCACCCTGCCCCAGTGAAAGGGAGAACTGCGGAGATGGAAGGCTTTTCCGTCGCTGTGCCTGGCGTGCCAGCACTCCATAGGTTGCTTGTCCCTGGGCGGGGGGGGGGGGGGGTGTCTGATTTACAACACAGGTGCCCGTTCTCTACCACCTTTGTAACCCTGTGAACTAGGTGGGGTCAAAGATTAGCCCTGTTACGTTGAGGCTCAGAGAGATCCAGTGACTTGCCCGAGGTCACCCAGTGACAAAGGCAGATGTGGCATGAGTGTTGAAACAAACAAAAGAGACAGAAGATCTCTCGGCGGCTTGTTTTCGTCATGCCGACCAGAGCTTCCCGGGGCAAGGTTAACCTCCCTTCTCTCGCCACAACAGTGGAGTGACCATTCATGATTTCTCCATGGGGTTCTGGTTCTTGACAGCCTCCATCTCAACGAGTTGCATCCTCTCAGCAACCCTATTGGACGGATACTTTCGTGTATTCCTGTTTTAAGCTGACGTGGTAGACCAGAGAGGTTAAACACTTTGCCCAAGGTCACGCAGCTAAAGAGCGGCCACGCCAGGAGTTATGCCCGGGCAGTCTGACCTCAGAGTCTGTGCTTGTAACTATCCCGTTACCTACTGCTTCTTTCGACCTTCTGTATCAGCTAGCTAGCGACGTGTAACAAATCACCCGCAAATGTGGAGGCTTAAAACAACAACCATTTATTACTGCTTGCAGTGTGTGGCTCAGCTGGGCTTGGCTGCCCCAGATGGCTCAGCCGGGCGCCTTTTCTCACTGCTGGTCTTCAGGCTGACAGACGGCTCTGTGCTAAGCCGTTGTGTGTTTTCCTTCAATGGTGGCAAGGGATCGGCAGGCAGGGAAGGCGAGTGAGGTCCCTTATGCCATGACCCTACACTTATGCTGTCATTCTGTCCACGTACCATTGGCTGAAGCCAGTCACATGATCAAAGCCAGCGTCCACAGGCAGGACATCCGCCTCCCCTCGATGAGGCCAGGCTGCCGGTGCTGTCTGCTCCTTCTGCTGGCTGACCCAGAGCCCGTCCACGCCCCTCGCCACGCCCCTCGCTGCTCCCTGTACTCAGCTGCCGGGCACAGTGGAGCGAGCACGGCTTTGGACTATGATCTGGGTTCGAATGCTCCCCACCCCTCTGTAAGGCAGACAGGGAGCCATCTCTCTGCATTCGGCAGCCCCACTCCACGATGAAGTGCCACAGACCCAGGGCTGGAGCACCAGAAGCTTGATTTCTCCCAGCTCTACAGAACAGAAGTCTGAGATCAAGGTGTCTGGTCGTCCCCCGGTGTGTCCGTGTCCTAATCTCTTCTTATAAGAACACCTGTCACCTTGGAGCAGGGCCCCGTGCCTGACCTCGGTTTATGTTGATCACGCCTGTGAAGACCCGTCTCCAAATACAGTCCCATTCTGAGGTCTTGTGGGTCAGAACTTCAGCATATGGATTTTGGGGAACGCAGCTCGGCCCATGACATCCTCCTGGGGCTGAGCATTAAGTGTGAAAGCGGACCCTAAAGCGCCTGGTGCAGGATGCGCGTGGAGAGGCTGTTCCATGCATGCTGGTTCTCCTCTGTGTCACCCGTAGGAAGACGAGCCTGTCTCATTATGGTCAAGGGGAGTTTATATTTTATTGCCCCGATGTGTCCCATATTTTTTTGTTATTCTCAAAATCTAGTTCTGTGTTGGGTGGAAAGGCCACGGTGGCAGAGTGGACCCAGCGTCCAATGTGTCCTCGGGAGACCGAGCTCCCATCCCTGCCCCCTCCCCATGCTGGCAGTGGGTGGCGGGGAAGCCCCCTCACTGGTCTCAGCCTCAGTGTCCCCACTTGCAGACTGGGAGTGATCCTGCCTCCTTCGGCATGTCTGCGGGTTCGGATACACAAAGTCTGATGTGTTGCTTCTAAACGTGTCTGTAACTGGATTTTTAAACAGGTGACATGTAGTATTTCTGTAAGTTACACACACACACACACACACACACACACACTCTAATGTTAGGTTTTTGGTGTGGTTATCTTATTATGGTTCTATAGAATACACGAGTCCTTCTCTTTTGGAGATAGATACCAAAACACTTAGAGATAAAATGCAGCCTCTGGCACTTGTTTCAAAATAATCTGAATTGCCGGGAATTACCAGCCTCAAAATAATCTGAATCCTCAAAATGGAGCGACCATGAGCTGTTCATTATTTGTACGTGGGAGTCTGTTACACGGTTCTCTTACCTTAGTATATATTTGAAAATTTGCATCGTGAAACTGAAACCATTTGAAGAGAACGCGGAGCGGAAACGGCCGGCTCTGTGCGGTCAGGTCCCCGGGACGGGGCAGCGGCCGGCAGCGGGCCGTGCGCAGGGGGACGGAGCACTTCCTCAGCTGCCCCCCCAGGCTCTGGCCTGCTTGCAAGCTTCCTTTGGCCCTGATGTTGCTTGAAAATATTTGGAATTAGTTGAGGACACATATTGATCTTTCAAAAGAACTTCTTGGTTTTGGTTATTAGTCATGTCGTCTGTCTTGCTGACTTTTGCAGTGGTATTTATCAAATGCCTCTTACATGCCTTAGGTTTGTTTTTCCTTCTTCACCTTCAAGCACCGAGAGATACCAGGCTTTTCTTTTTTAAATGCAGGCATTAACGGCTACACATGTTCCTCTGTGTACCACCATGGCTGCATCCCCAGGTCTGTTATCATCACTTATTTGTAAATAATTCACTGCTGGGCTTTTTTTTTCTCTAATCCAAGAATTATTTGAAGTGTTCTGTTTTAAATTTACACGCACACGTGCACGCACACACTCTTGTCAGCATCGTGATTACGAACGTGAGCTTTGCGGCCAGACTGCCTGGCAGTTGTCCTGTCTTGGCCATTTACTAGCTGTGTGACCTTCAGTGTAGAACACAACCTCTCTGTGCTTTGGCTTTTGCCATCTACAAAATGGGGGTAATAATAGCAATGAAAATAACAAGAGCCCTCAAGGTTGTCAAGAAGACTGAGTTAGCTGTTGCATTCCAAACTTTTGAAGGCGCTAACGGCTGTTGAGTGTTCTCTGTCTGGAAGTTCATGTCTGAATTACATATGGCTTCTACATTTCAAGATTTTTGGGCTTTTTCCTTGTTCAAGGATCACTTTTTTTTTCAACTTTTTAAATTTATTTTTGAGAGACAGAGACAGAGCATGAGTGGGGGAGAGACAGAGCGAGAGGGAGACACAGAATCCGAAGCAGGCGCCAGGCTCCGAGCTGTCAGCACAGAGCCCGACGCGGGGCTCGAAGTCACGGACCGCGAGATCATGACCTGAGCCGAAGTCGGACGCTTAACCGACTGAGCCACCCAGACGCCCCAAGGATCACTTTTTATAAAGTTCCAAGGATGCTGGAAAAGAACATCTATCTCTCCGCTGTGCCTACAGTTCTACGTACACCTGTAAAATCAGACTGGTTTATTACGTTATTCGACTCCTTTTCAAGGGTGGAAAACCAGCAAATGCTGGCTAACTCAGCCTGCGCGCACGTGGGGTTCGGCACACAGAGTGTTTTAAGTGATCACTGTTTGGTTGCCTTTCGTGCCCGTAGCGGAACCTGCGCTCATTCCCGCCGCCCACGGCCCCCATGGCGGTCACGTCAGGTGCCCACGCCGCTCGCTTCCGCTGCCGGGCCCCGGGGACATCCCGTCCCACGCCCGGTCTGTGATCGTGTGAGGATCGTCATTCTTACTGAGGCCCGATGAATTTCCGAGGGACGTCTGTTAGTGCCTCCTTCAGCACTTTGCCACTGGGATTTGCGAGTGTATTTCTGGCAAATTGTATTTCTGTATTTCTGCGATTTTAGTTTCGTGTGTTTTGAAGCCATGCGGTTAGATGTATAAAGGTGTGTTCTCTCTCCCTGGTGGAGAAGCTTTACAAAGCAAGCTTCTTTATGGTTTTTGATACCTTTATTTATTTATTTAAAGTTCATTTGTTTTTTGAGAGAGACACAGTGCGAGTGGGGGAGGGGCAGAGAGAGGGAGAATTTCAAGCAGGTTCTGTGCTGTCAGCGTAGAGGCGGATGTGGGGCTGGAACTCATGAACGCTGAGATCATGACCCGAGCCAAAATCAAGGGTCAGATGCTTAAACCGCTGAGCCCCCCTGGTGTCCCTGTTTTTGATACTTTTAGCTGTAAATTCTTTCTTGTCCTGAGATTATGTCTGTGTCTGATTTCTTTCATGAGCACCTGTTATATAGACGTTCGTGTTTTTAGCTTCTATTTTACCCTTTTTCATCAGGAAGGTTGTGACATGGCTTATAACAAAAGGTGTAAAAGTAAGGTATAAAACCAGGTCAAAAATCGTGTGTGTGTGTGTGTGTGTGTGTGTGTGTGTGTGTGTGTGTGTGTGTGTGAGAGAGAGAGAGAGAGAGAGAGAGAGAGAGAGAGATTCATACATATTAACCTTCACGACGGCTTTGAGACAAGTTGATGTGTATTTGGAGCTTCCTAGGAGGCAGGACAAAAAGAGAACATCACGCATTGGGCTCAGAGTTGCAGAGTGTGTTTTCCTGTGGTCGGAGAGGGCTGGCCGAGTAAGGTGCCTGTGTCAGGAACAGCGATGGGGACCAGGCTGAGGTGTGGCTGGCCTGGAGGCAGCCAGAGGGCACGGATTCCCCGGGGAAGTGTGAGTGGACCGTCCGGGGGTGAAGGTGCAGGTCTCCGGGCTGTGCTCCCCAGGGCCATCGGTGCCCAGGCTCCTCGGATTCTCCCACTCCGTCTTCCTGAGTGCTGCCATTTGGACCTGTGCTGGCTGCATTTCTGTTCCAAGAGGGAGAGGACGGGGGCAGAGGTCAGCAGGGTTATGCCAGCCAACACCACCCTCTGGACACACTGCCCTGGGAGCCTGGGGCAGCTTCTGCTCCTACCTCGTTGGCCGGGGGCGGGTCTCACGGCCCCACTTAGCGCGGGGGGCGTGGCTGCTTGCCCCGTCTCACACCTGCCTCCAGGCCCCGGGGACACAGAGCCCCAACTCCTGGCCACCCTGGCCACCCGTTCATTTACCCTGCAGACTCTGCTCACGCTCTCCCCGTGGCAGGGACAGCCCTCTGAGCCCTCAGCCGCGGTCAGCCACTACGCGTGCCGACGGGCGACCGGGTGCCTTGCAGGCAGTCCCGTGGACAGATCTGTCTTCCCTGCCTGGGCTTTCTCTCCCCGTCTAGGGAGCGATCCTGATCCTGCAGACGGGGTTGGCTCTGAGGCCTCCTGCTGCTGAAGGCAAGGGCCAGGGTGTCTCCAGAATCCCTCGTGGAGGAATCAGCCCAGAAGATGGCACTGAAATGGGAAACACTTGCACGGAGGGGCACCCCAGAGGGCGGCGAGCATGGCCGTAGGGGTGTGTAGGAGGGGGCTGCCTCGTTTCCAGACATCTGCTCTCCTCCTCTAGGCAGGGGACTCTGGCCCTGGCAGGACATCGTTCTCTGCTTCTTAAGCGTTTCCTCCTGGGCCCAGCAGCGGCCTCCCAAGAGGGGGTGTTAAGTGTGTCGCTACCCGGGCGGGGGTGGGGGGGGGGCCTTGGCCATCAGCCAGCACCTTGCTCTCATGTGCTTCACCAGAGTCCTGTGGGGGCCCCTGTCCCCAGCCCCTGACGCCCCTGGCCGAAGCCCGTCCTACCCCCCGCCCCCCACCGCAGACCTGGGAGACCCGGCCAGCAGAGGTGTCCTGGGTTTTTTCCTTCGGGTTTTGTTTTCCAGCCCAGCCTAGGTCCTTTCTGGGCACAGAGAGGAGCCCTCTAATTTTTGGCTTCCTCTGGGGATGACCTAAGCATTTGTTTTCAGAGGGCTGGTGGGGGCCGCCAGGCATTATGCAACACAGCACTAAGACCGCGGTTCCCGCCGGCCCTCTCCAGGCGCGTGCATTTCTGGGGTGGCTCAAGGCCTGTGCTGATGTGCATTGCGCTGGCCGCGGGCCATCGGATCGCGTCGAGTCACTCCCTTGCTGAAAAGCCATCGATGGCTCCCGGCGGCCTAGAGCGTGCGGGCGCTGCTTCTCGCGGTCCTTGAGGTCGGAGCTCTCGCCTGCTGCTCAGCCCCGTCCCGGCAGCACCCGGGGCCTGCAGACCGAGTTTCCCGACCACTCAAGACCCACCCTCTTTGGAGTCCTCTCTGGCTGCTTAGGTGCCCCTCCCACGTGTCCCTGCAGCGCCAGGGCCCCTGCGGGCTTAGCACCTGTCGCCCTGCGTGCAGCTCAGCGCGTCCCAGGCCTGGCTTCCTCCCCTGCCTCAACAGGACTGCCTTCACCTCCCTGTGGCTGAGGCGTTTGTCCTCTGCGTCTGGCACCGAGGAGGCCCTCCCGAGAACGTTTGTTGAATGAACATAGGCGTGTAAATGGAACAGCTTCCACGAAAGCTGTATTTAATTGTTCTAGAATATTCTCCAGGCCTTTCAGAAGAGCAAATTCTTGAAAAACAACAGCTGAAGGGCAGGTGTCGGCACAATGTGGTGGGTCGTTGTTGGGAGGGCGGTCCCGCCTGCCATGGGATTGGGTCCTCGCTGCACCCCTCGGCCTCTCCGCTCACTCTGAGATACCCGCTGACTTTTCTGGTCTCCCTCCAGATTCCCCGGGCACCTGCACGGCCTGGCCTGGATTCTGTGGGGCCACCAGGAGCTTGGGAAGGGAGCCCTCTCCCCATGTGAGGCTGGGCCACTCTTCCGGGTGGCTCGCTCCCCCTAACTCCGGGCTGGCCAGCGGGCCAGCCTAGTAGCCGTGCTCCGCAGTGGTGCTCCGGGCACTGGCTCTCACGTTGGCCTCTCTAGGCCGGTGCCCTCTCCACTCAGATCGTCCCCGTGAGGTGGGCCTGACCCACGGCCAGCCTTGCTGCGGAATGTTCCGGACTCTCACTCTTTCTGGCAGAGGCATCACTCAACCCAGCCTTCCCACCGCTGTGCCGTCTACGGCTCTGCAGCAGGGGTGAGCCTCCTGAGGCCGGAGGCCCTCGTCCCAGCTCCCGAGGGGGCTCCGGGGAATCTGCAGGATCCCGTCCAGACTTCTGGGGTGTGCGGGCGCCCACGCGAAGCCACCCTTCTCTGCCAGCTGCCTCTCTTCAGGTGGCCTGTGCCCCTGCCTCCCGCCTTTGCTCGGGCTGGTCCCTCTGCCTGCTGTTCCTTCTGCTCCGTGGGAGCGTGTGGAGCAGCCCGTTCGAGGGGAGCGTGCCCAGCGGTCAGAGCCGCCAGGGGCGCCACTCTGCTGGGGGCACGGCCTGGCCTGGCCTCTCTCTAGCCCGGGCGACCGTGCACAGGCCATGTAGCTCGGTTCCCATCGGTAATGTGGGTAGAAGAGAGACCGTGAGGGTGTGGTGAGATGACGTGGGCACGCGGTGCACGGTGACCGAAAGGTGCGCCGTCGGGCGGGGGAGGCTGTGAGGAAGCAGACTCTGTGCCAGGTGCCCCTGCGCAGGGGGTGGGAGGCGCACGTCTGGGGACTCAGTTGTGGAAAGAGCAAATGGGTCTGGAGCTGCAGTTACGAGATGTGCCGAGAAGGCGGGAGCCAGGGCGGGGCTGAGTTCTGACTGACGGTCAGGGACGGCGTCCGTGCCCCCGAGGAGAGCTCTTCAGGCTGGCCCCCCACTGAAGGCAGGGGTGAGGCGCCTTGGAGGACATGGAGGGGGAGGGCACTCCGCTCTGGAGCCGGAGAATGAGACCGACTGGGCTCAAGTCCTGGCTCAGCCATTTACTAGAGGGTGGCCCCGGGTATCGCTCTGTCCGCCCTCGTTTTCTGCACTACGGACTGGGGACCACAAGAATGCCAGTGCTAGAGGGCTGGGTGTGGCTCCAGAGAGGGACTACAGGTGACAGGCCTGGTGCACGCTGGGCGTGCGCCTCACTTAGGACACGCCGTCCCCCAGTCAACAATAGCAGCCATGACACAGGGCAAGGTGCACCTGAGAAAGAGCCCCCGGCTGCAGGGGAAGTGGGGTGGCGGGGCTGTGGGGAGGCCGGAGAGTGGCAGCGGCTGCAGCCTCCCGCCCCCACCCCCCGGCCGCTGAGCACAGGTCCCGGCCGCACTGAAGGAGAGAGGCAGGCCTGGGGCACTGAAGTCTCAGGGGGACAGACCAGCTTCCTCGGGCTCACCCCCTGCCTCCCCCACGGCCCTCCCCTGCCCAGGGCTGTCCGATCACAGCCCCTCTGGACACGCAGGACCTGGCCGGCCTCACGAGCTGCCATCTGCAGGTTCCGGATGGCGGCCCCGGCTCGGACGCGTCACGGGGCGTGAAATGGGAGACCGGGCTAAGAGGCCGCACGCTCCCGTGGCCCTGGCGAAGGCTCCGTCCCGAAGCTGGGCCTTCCCTGCCCCTGTGGCATCCCCGGAGGACCCGGCCCTGGAACTTCCGGTCCCTGCATTTCTGCTGCTGGCCAAAAATCAAGCCAGGAGCCCACACTTGGCTCGCTCCGGGCCGAGGCTGTGCCAGCAGGAAGCGAAGCGGCCAGCGCCCGCTGGCTGTGGGTGCATCTTCCCAGGTCCCCTCCGGCATGGGGTGGGACCAGGTGGCTCAGGGGAAGGGACCCGGGAACTGTGGGCTCCCCGGCCACGCACCCCGGGACGGCACTGAGCCTGGCACACGCGGCAGGGACGCTCCCCGACTCAACACATCATGGCAGCTGTGACGGGGGCTCCAGGGCAGTTGAGAAGGAGCCCCAGCACACAGGTGGGAGGGCCGTGGTGATGCATCCTTCGTCCTGGCTCCTTCCTTGTCCCCATGTCCTCAGTGACTCGGTGCTTGTGACACATAAGGCAATTGATAATTGCTTGTTTGTTAACGAGTGAATCCGCGTGGAGTCCTGCTCTGCCCCCAGCTGTGCGGCCACTTCCCCTCCCTGGCTTTAGTCTCCCGAGCTGTGAACGGGCACCTGGGAGAGACCTGGCCCAAATCCCGGGCTCTGCCCTCGCAGGCTGTGTGGCCTGGAGTGAGCTCATCAACCTCTCTGAGCAGTACGTGACCTGTGATGTGGGACTCCCAGCGCGAGGACTGACTGAGAAGATGCTGGAGAGTGAGCTCTAGGTGCCTGGTGACTGGTGCCGGTCACTGTGGTGCCCCCAGTGTTACCCGGGGATGCTCGCACCCAGACGTCCTGGGCCGAATGGTCACTACCTGTGTCCGTCAGTCAGCATGGTGCTGACCTCTTGGAAGGAGAATCTGACCACAGCGGCTCGGTTGGGGATTTTCCCCGGAAGAGGAAGCTTGGGTGTCAACAGGCCAGGTTAGCTCCTCAGGAGATGGTCAAGGACTCAGCCCCTCTGGCCTCCTTTGTCCCCTTTAGTGAGTGGCTTTTATTTGTCATTCCTCATCTTCTGGGGTGGGGTGAGGAAGGGGAGGAGCTAAGGGGGGTGTCCCCTGGGGCTGCACCTGAGTATGAGGGACATAGACTCTCCCACAGCCCCGCCTGGAGTGAGCGTCCGCCCTCCCTGGCCTCATCAGGGTCACGTGGCCACCCCTGGTATTTCTAGGTGGGCCCGTGGCTTTCAGATAAGACTGAGGTTCTCTTCGTGAGGACGAGGGGTGAGGTATCTAGGGGACAACCTGTGTGCAGTCCCGGAATCAGATGCTTATTACTCTGAAATGTGCTTTAAAACAAAAACAAACTTGTAAATCATCGGGGTGTTTCTCCGGGCCCCTGCAGCGGCGGCTGGGGCTCCACCACCGTGTGGATGGAAAAGCTGGGCGTGGCTGGCCTGGGGAGCGAGGGGGCAGCTGTTTGGCCTGCTTGAAGTCTGGAGAGAGAGAGCATTCATTGCCGTGTCTTAGAGCGAGGACATTGGTCCCAGGATGGGAGCCTGTATGTCAGCAAGGACCCATTGGTGGCCCCAGCCTGGCCACATGGGGCCACAGGCCAGCCCAGTGTCCTCAGGCTGTCAAAGGGAGTGGTGTCTGTGGAGGTCAGAACCGGCCACGCCGCTGAACCTGGGACCTTCCCGACAGAGGACATCCATCCGGCTTCTTGGAGGCTCATCCTAGCAGAGCCGGGAGTGAGGGCAGAGACGCTGGCCGTGAGCTAAGATCCGGATGCACTTTGAAGTGACCTGGAGACAGGTACCCTGCGAGCCGGGGTGAACACGGGACAGTGGTCCCAGAGGGGCAGTGGCTCTGGCTCTCTCAGCCCACAGGGGAGGTGGGTTCAACTCCTGAATCCGAGAGGAGGTCTCGGGGAGGCCCCCTCCTGGGGAAAGCCCTCTCTGAGAGCCCTTTTACCCGTGGGTGAAATCTGGATTCCAGAGCCTGCAAAGGGTTGCTGTGGCCCTGAGACCTCTGGGGAAGAAGGTGGAGCCCTGGGGGCCGGTGGTCACCAGGCCAAGCAGGTGCGGGCAGCGGGGACAGCAGGTGACGGACTGCGTGCCTCAGCGGGGCGGCTGCGGGCTTGTCCCGTCGGGACGAGGTGCCACGTTCCCCTCTGCGGTCACAGACACTTGGGAGCATCGGGTTTTTCTCTTCTCCTTTGTAAAGGGGTCCAGCCCACTTCTCACCTCTCACAGAGTGCTTGGAGTTTAGAGAAATTACTCTCTCACTGGGCCCTGAGCTGCCTCTTGGGGTTTGAACAAAGCGGCAGCCTGGGTCGGCCGGATGATGAACGCTTCTCGGCGTTTGGGGTCAGGCTGGCCTGCGGTATAAGCAGTGTGGATAGAGCCACAGGCCGTGGGTGAGGCGGGACTGCTGGGAAGCCTGATTGCATCCCTTCCCCTTGGTGTGAGTCGGTGCCTTAGCCTCAGTTTCCCCATGGGCTGCATGAGGGTTTGCACACCCAGAGGTGACCACGGAAACAT
Organism: Herpailurus yagouaroundi; assembly: GCF_014898765.1. NCBI lineage: Eukaryota > Metazoa > Chordata > Mammalia > Carnivora > Felidae > Herpailurus > Herpailurus yagouaroundi. The sequence goes on along the minus strand of NW_024412417.1, from coordinate 45,258,988 downwards.
CTGACATCGGTGCTGCGGGACCCACCTAGCCTGTGATCAGCCGAGCTGGGAGACATAAGGGATGGGGTGGCAGGGTGGTGACAGGCAAGGGGTGGCTGCTGATCAGCGGACGCTGGGAGTTATGGCATTTTAGCATCACGGTGGTCATACGTTGGTGAGAACCACTCACGACACATGTGCCCATCTTGCAAGGGGCAGCAGTGTCTGTGGGGCATCTTGTGTGCAGAGGGCAGGCCCTGGAGGTCCCGTGAGGTCTCTGACCCCCCAGCATGGGGTCCTTATTCCCAAACCATGTGGAGCTCCTGGACTGGGGGGGGGGGGGGGCGGGCAGCCGCCAGGGCGCTCCGTTCCCCTGTGACACTCACATCGGGCCGGCTGGGGAGAAGTGCCTGCTCCCACCCCAGTCTTGCCCAGAGTCCCCAGCTTTTGCACTCAGCTGCGGTGGGGGTGAGCAGCCCATGAAGGCGGCTTGGGGGGCAGTGGACCCTAGGGCTGGGCCGTGATGGCCCGAAGGTGCGTTCTCAGTGGGGCGTGGGACAGGAGGGGGCCCAAACGTGCGCTGGATGGTTCCCGGGGAAGCCCGTGTGTCTCAGAGCCCCACAGCCTGGGCTTCTGTCCTGCCTTTGCGGCCTGCCCACCATGGGCCGTGGACAAGTGCGCCTCTGTGTTGTGAAGGGCAAAGTGAGTGCGTCCTTGGGAAGCGCTTAGCACGGTGCCTGGCATGTGGTTAGTAAGACTTACTCTCAGAGGATCGGGGCACGCTACGGCCGGAGGGCCCTGTGGGGACAGACTTCCTGTTCTCGGGAATCCTAGCCTATCTGCCGGGCACAGTTTAGGAGCGCCCTTTCTGCACCCGCCCCAGCTAGGAACGGAGATGCGTAGTCCTAGGTGTTGGTTCTCCAACAGCTCACCGAACAGGACGGCAGAGAGATGACTGGCTGATGATGGTGCAGAGGACCAAGGGCCAGGAGGGGCACGAGGAGGGAGTCGGGGGAGGAGTCGGGGCTGTGTATTTGTCAGCGTGGGCTAACTGCCGTAACAAACAACCCCGGGTGCCAGCAGCTCAGCACGGTGCAAGCTCATCTCGCTCTCACGTGGATACGGGTGACAGGCTCTGCCCTGCCGGGTCATTCAGGGCCCCAGGCCCCTTCCAGCTTGTGGCCCTGCTCTCCTCAGGTCCTCGGTGTCCTCTCCGTTCAACTAGCTGGTGGGGCAAGAGCTTGGAGGCGTGCGTGGAGCGTTTTCACGGGCTGGACCTGGAATCGCCGTGTCTCGCCCCCCCCCCCCCCCCCCCATCCACGGGTCGGCACGCAGTCACGTGGTCCTGCCTCACCGCAAAGGAGTCTGGCACATGTGGGCTAGCTGTGAGCCCAGGAGGGAGCCGAGGTTTGGCGAGCCCAGCAGGGTCTGCCGCGGAGGCTTCTGGGAGAAGCCGAGTGTGGCTCAGCCTGTGGAAGGTGGCAGGAGGTGGGGAGGGGTCAACCCGGGCGAGGGACGAGAGCGTCCAGCTCATTTTGGGGGCACAAGAAGCCCAGGGGGTCGGGGTGGGTGGAAGGGAGTGCGGGAGGTCATAGCCTGTCTCCCCGCCGTCCTCTCTGCCCCCATCCCTGCGTCCTTTCCAGTTCAGGCACCGCCTGTGTCCCCAAGCAGGGCCTGGCCAGGGACGTTATTACCTCATTCAGTCCGTCCACCTCTGCTCTTGTGGGGCTGGGGGGCAGCGGGGCTCTGGGAGATGAAGTCGCTTTCCCGTAGCTCACACAGCCAAGTAGCGCGGAGCCCGGATTTGAATCCTGGTGTGCGTGACTCTACGGCCGGAGCTATTTCTGGAACCCCACACCGCTTTGCTTCAGCGAGACTGAGAGGACGCGGGGTGGGGACCCCGCATGGGGGAGGCTCTGGGGGGAGGCACTGCCATGTCCCTGCGCTGCCCTGCGGGGAGCACGGCCCGTGGGATGCCCTTCCTGGTGCTGATCCCCTGCTCTGCCCCTGGCCTCGGGGCCAGTGGGAGTTGGAGCTTGGGTGACCCTGACGTCATGGGTGCTGTTAGTCCCCACAAACACGTCAGCAGAGGAGGAGGGCCTCGGGGCTCTAGAACAAGGGGAGGGAGGCTGTCTGGCCAGCTGCTCCGGGCAGCGCGGGGCGCTGGGGTCGCGGGGTCTGGGGTTCTAAACCCCGGCTCCTCCCTCTGGAGCTGTGTGAGAAAGAGCCTCCTCTGTGAAACGGGAGTGTGGGGTCCCCTGCCTCGCACGCAGATGGCACCAGGGACACTGCAGCCTGTCTGCCTGGCCTGCCAGCCGCCGTAACAGGCTGGTGGCCTAGCCGCCCCGGATTCATTCCTCACGGCTCCGGAGGCTGGGAAGTGTGCCCTCGCTGCCCCGTGGCCGGGTGAGGGCCTCTTCCTGGCTCGGGGGCGGCCTCCGTGTCGCTCTCAGAGAGCACTCTGCTTTCTCACCTCTCAGAAGGACGCTTACGGTCACGGACGCCCCACTGTTACGATGGACTCGATACCCAGTTACCTTGGGGGTTAGGATTTCAACGTGTAGTTTGGGGGAGACACAGACATTCAGATCACACCCTGGGTGGGCTGTGGGAACAGAGCTGGGGCTGCCGTGTCCTGGGCGTGCCTAGGGCCCGAGGAACTCAGAGGGGCGAGCATGGGGTCTCAGCAGCTGGGGCTGGCTCCGGGGGGGGGGGGAGGGGGGCCCCGAATCTGGCCTTGGAGGGGTTGCTGTGGCCGTGGGTGACGGGTGCTGCTGGGGTGAATTCTGTCCTGTTGGACCGTGAGGCCCCTCCCCTCTGCCGGCCGCCGCAGAAGCTCAGGGAGGCCTGGCCATCTCCTGGATGGCATTTCTGCAACCTGCCAAAAGGCGCTTTGCCCGTCCTCCCAAATATACGTAGCTGACATCTTGCTTATAGACACGCATTCTCTTTCCAGCCTGCTGTTTGCCAGCTGTGCAGCCTTGGTAAACTCCGAAGCTTTCCTAACCCGATTGTCTCCATCTGTAAAATGGGCTCACGGTGCTTACCAGGTCAGACCATCAAGGCCATTAACCGAGATACTGACCTGCAGAGGTGACAGGTGGAATGCACGGGGTCCCCACTGCTCACCTGGCACCTGCCAGGTACTTCTAGGGTGTCCTGTCCCAACTGCTGGCCCAGGTACAGCCAGGTCGTCTTTGTTATAGCTTCATTGAGATATAGTTCATATACCGTCCGATTCTCGCTCTCAGAGTGTGCAATCCCATGGTTTTTAGTACGTTCTCAGATTGTGCAAGCGCCCCGCTCAGCCTCAGGACCCGTCCGTTGCCTCAGAGAGAAGCCCCAAGCCCTTAGCCCTCTCCTGCCCCCTGTTCCCCCATTTCCAGCTTGAAGCAACCACTGGTCTCCTCTCTGTGTGTCAGGCTTTGCTGGGTGTTCATCCGGCTGCTCAGCAGCAGGGGGGCATCAGGTCCCTGACTCCAAGAACCCAGGGCTTCCTTACCGTCATTCTGTGCGCTCACATCCCATCCTGGAATGGGGCAGGGGCTCTGTCAGCGGTGGGCGGGCTGAACCGTGGCTGTTTACTGCTCTTGTCTCGTCAGTTGTCCCCGCTCCCTGGACTTGTACTCCCCAGATCTCTCAGTCTGTCCGCCTTGGCACGTAGCCTCGAGCCCGGCGACACTGGGAAGATCGGCCCGGTGAGGAGCCTGGGGTGGTGGGGGGGTCCGCAGGCTTGGGTGCTTCTCCCCACGGCCCTCCAGCCCCACAGATTCTAGGATGCTTCTGGACCCCCACATCCTTCCCCACACGGTCCCTGGAGAAGGCATGGGACTGGAAGGGAGGGGCTGGGCCCTCTGTGTCCCTCTGGCGGGCCATGTCCTGGAGAACCTGGACCCACCTTGCCCCGTGTCCCCTCCGCTCCCCACTCCCGGAGGCGGTCCTCAGGCGTGGGGCCGTTGCCATGGGAATTATGTATTGGGATCTATTTTGAGACCATTTTGTACTGTGATTCTTAATACTGCCTGGTGTTGGCTGTTGGTTTTCTACGTTTGCCCAAGGGAGTGGATTTCGGCTAGCCAGTGAGGTTTGGCCGTTTTTGTTCCTGGGTATGGCATTGCTCAGAACGTTGGGCGTTTAGTAAGAGGTGACAGGGGCCTTGCCGTGACCCCCTTCAAAGCCTGGGCTCCCCAGCCTGCTGCTGTGGAGTGGGTGCAGAGGGGCTGACACAGTGTCCTGTCCCCAGATTCTGCCTCTGATCAGCTTGGTGACATCCGTGGGCGGGGCACATGCCCTCTGTGACAGAGGGACCCAGGGAGCACTTCCTGGGCTCCGGGAATTGTGTGAGCACTTGGGAGTAGGCCTGGCCACCGAGCCTTTGCAGGACCACGGTGAGCGGCTGCTGTTGGCTCCTGTGGCCCCCAGCCTCCCCTTCCCGGCATTCACCAGAACATGAGCTGAATGTGTTCATACACTCGACGCCCGTGTCCCACCGGACTGCAGACGAGCAGGGAGCCACGAGTGGACACTTGGGGATAAAGAAAGACCTTACACAAGTGGCCTTGGGGTTGCCGCCGTGCGGGGACGGAGCTACGAAGCCTCCTGCCCGTGGCAGCTTCTGGAGGCACCTCCCCCGCAGGCTTGGGGGGCCTGCTGCTGGGGCCACAGAGCAAGGACATGAGCGTGTAGGCCCAAGGGGTTCCAGAAGAGCATCACCCAGGAGGGATGAGCCAGGAAAGGGAGGCAGGGAGGGGAGCGCCGACCACAGAGTGCCCGTCTTTGGGGCCAGGCCACCCGGAGCCTGGGCACCTCTGCAAATGGGCCAGCCTTGTCGCCTCGGGCTGCGGGAGCAGAGTGGCAGGTGACATGCCTGTGCCCACGCGGGCTGGCTCTTGCTGTGTTCCGTGTGCTTCCTTCTTGTGACCTGTGTTGTTAGAACAGACGTGGATGCAGGAAGGGGGCCCCTGGGATGAGCAAGGTCTAAAGCTGAGCTGAGCAGGGGACACTGTTCCCGCTCCGCGTGGCTCAGCGGCCGCAGGGGTGGGGATGACGCAGCCACAGGTGGTTGTCGCGGGCTCAGGACCCTGCCCCTGCCCTGTGGTGGGACGTCCCTGAGGAGGCCGGAGGTGGGAAGCTCGGCCTGCCTGTCTCACCGTGATGGTTTTCACCTTGAAAAACAAAACCTCTTAATTGCACCAATACCACACAGTCCTTGTGGGAGCAGACAGAAAACGCACGTAAGGAACAAAGACCTCCTGCGCTCCTGCCCCCCCAGATCTACGGCTCAGAGGCCCCAGATGTCACTTGCCCATACTTTCCAAACACACATACAGCTGGCACCTGGTTCCTGTTCCCGTTTACTTGGTAAAAACGGGTTTCTACTCCCCTTAACTTCCCTGTAACTTTGGTGTTTTTCTATTTGACGTATCCAGAACCTGCTTTAATGGACGTAAAGACAGCACCACAGCCCTGGAGCGCGGTTTTAACCGTCCGTCCGTGCGGTGGAGTCTTCCTAAGCCGGGACTCACCATTCTCCTGTGTTGGAGGCTTAGAGTAACTCGAGTTTTCATCGTTGCTTGGGCTGCTGGGATGAGGCCTGTGCACTCCCCTCCGTGCACCCATCCCCTTTCCCCTCCGCGTGCGTCCCCGGACATGCAGCCACAGGGTCACACACGCCCGACCCCGTTCCGTTCCGTCTTCCTCAGCGAGGCCCCCAGGGATGGTGCTGCCTGGGCTGTGAGGTGGGGCCCGTGTCCACCGGACCCTTGTGTGGTGGGCGTGGGGGGCAGCTGATGTGAGCTTCACTCCCCCTGGCGGTTGCTAAGGCTTCTTTGCTTCCAGGCAATTGTGCGTGACACCAAGAGCCGCCGATCGACGTCCCCGAGCCTCAGTGTCCTCGCCTCCGTAAGGGGGATGACTGTCCGCCTGGCAGGGGAAATGTCATGGCGCCTGGCCCCTCCTCGTGTCGGGCGCTGGCCTTTCTAAGGAAGTGCACGGCTGGTACGGTACCCTGGGTGTGTGGCATCCCACGTGTGCCTCAAGGGTGGAAGCTGGGCCTTAGTTCCTTCCGCTGCTGGGCCAGGGCCAGTGTCCCATGGTGGACCCTGGCCCTCCTCGGTCCCCTCGGTGCTGCCTGGGGCTCCTGCAGACCATTCGCGGAGGAGAGAAAATTGGTGCCCCGGAGAGTGACTGGTGGTGTTGCGGAAAAAATGGTGGTGTGGTGGGTCAGAGGCCCCCGGAGTCTAAGGGGCTCAGCGGCTCCCGGGTCTGTGGGCAGCCGTCCCTGAGGAGGGGAGGGTGGGGGGCGGGGGCTGTCCTGGCAAAGGAAGGGGGCGGTTAAGGGCAGCGATTCCCAGAGAGAAGGGAGGTGGGGGCAGTGAGCTGCTGTCCCGCGGGGTGATGCTCTCAGAGCTTCACGGCCGTGGCCCCCCGGGCCGCAGAGGTTGGTGAGGGTCCTGCTCGGGGCACCTTGGGGTCCCGGGACAGCGTCGTTCTCCCAGGCCACTTAGGAGGCTTCCGGCAGCCCGACGCCGGCTCTGCGTGGCCCTGGCCGTGAGGGATAGCATGTGAAGGGCAGGAGGCCGCCCGCCCGCGTGGGCCCCTCATGTTCCCGGGAGGAGCAGAGCAGCGTGGAGAGGACACAGGCAGAGGCCAGGGGCTGGGTGCCGGCCGGGCGGCCTCAGTGCCGACCCCAGGAAGGCTGAGCTGGATGGCAGCCTCAGGAGACTCCAGGCTGGCCAACGTGAGGCCCACCGTATACTGCGTGGCCCAGTACGGGTCTGCCCACCTCCTTCACTCTTACAAATGAGACAGTTCATGTTTTCCCCTCCCTCCCTTTCTCTTTCTCTTTCTCCTTTTCTTTTCTTTTCTTTTCTTTCTTTCTTTCTTTCTTTCTTTCTTTCTTTCTTTCTTTCTCCCTTTTCCTCTTTCTTTCCTTCTCTCTTTCCCTTCCTTCTTTCCTTCCTTCGTCCCTCTGTCCTTCTTTCCTTCCTTCCTCCCTCTCTCCTCCCTCCCTTCCCTCCTTCCTTCCTCCCCTCCCTCCCCTCCCCTCCCTCCCTCCCTCCTTCCCTCCTTTCCTTCCATCCTCAGAAAAAGGTAAGGATCCCATTTTTGTGAAATTGATTCTCTGCCCACTACTGTGGCCCATGGTCTCTGATCCAGGCGTGCTGGGGCTCAGGCAGAGGCTTGGGCAGGCCTGGGTGAGGGCAGTGGGGGCCCTGCTGCACCAGGTGTTCTGGCCCCGGCCGCCTCTCCCGCTTTCCCTGTGCCCAAGGAAACACCAGCAGGACTGGGCAGACAGTCCTAAAGGTGGACCTTGGGTCACGTATTTTATAAGCCAATGGACACCCCTAAGGGTGGGCCCATGGGAGCGGGCTCTCATGGAGGTCCTGCCTTGAGTTGGGAGTCAGACAGCTTTGCACCCCAGACGAGCTCACACCTACCACAGGACCTTGGATGATCCCCTTGGCCTCATGAGGCCACAGGTTTTCCCCATCTGTGGGGTGTGGGCCGTGGCCCTGGGCTCACAGGGTCCTGGGAAGGGTTCAGAGAGAGCAGATGTCTCACATGGGGTACTGGCACGCCCCAGGAGCTCTGTCATCCTGACCTTGGCTCCTTCCCCACCATCTGGTCTCAAACGTCGCATCTGAGGGACGGAGGGCCAGGGTCCCAGGTTGAGGAGCCAGCCAGGGTGCAACCCCCCCCCCCCCCCACCACCACCACAGCTGAGTCTCCTCACCTGTAACGGGGGTGACAGGTGCGGTGAGTTCTCCGTGGAGTGGAGGTGGGAAGTGCCCAGCCCGCTGCAAGCTTTAATCAGCAGGGACATGTTGCTGTGTGCGGATGAGTCGTGCAGAGATGCTTTGGGGTGTGTAGGGTGTGGCAGGTTCTGGAAATGGGTGCTTTTCTCTCTCGCCTGTATGTTCATCCTTGCTACAAGTCCTTGGCTTCATGGCGTTAGCAGTGCTAGAACCGTCCATGTGCTGAGCCCTGTGCTGTGTCCTCACCTCTATCCCAGGGATGCTTGTAGACAGTTGCACGTGGTGCCTCGTTTCGCAAATGTGGGGACGGCAGCCTGACCCCCGTCCCACCGGGACTGCTCCGAGGCCACATCACGTCCCAGGCATGCAGGCGGGAGCCGGGCTGTGCCTCCCTCCGGGCCCCTGCACCACTGAGCCCTCAGGTGCTGGGCGGGTCAGCCGTGCACCTGACCCGGTCTGGCCCCGAGTGTAGCCGCAGCGCTGCTGCAGTGGATGGGGGAGCCCCTTTACTCTAGGGCGAGACCCAGCTCTCCAGGCCAGGGCAAGGCCATGGGTGCCCCGCTGGGTCTTATCTTGAAGGAGGCACACGGCCGCGGTTGAGAACCAGATGGAGGGAAAGTCGGGAGAAAGAAAGAAAATCAGACTAGACGCTGCTGGAGATGCTGCTGGGGAGGCGGCGAGGTGCCAGGTAAAAGATGCAGTCTGATGTGCATCTGGGTCTTTCTGTGTCGTCAGGTACCTCCTTTTCAGTCAGCAGGTATCTGAGGGCCGCTGTGTGCGGCGCTGTGGTGGTTGAGAGTACGGACTCGGGCTGGTGGCCGGGTTCGAGTCTCAGCAGTGCTGCTCACTGGCCTCAAGAGCTGGGTGGCTGACGAATGGACCCTCTCTCCCATCAGGTTCCTTATCTATGAAATAGATATGGAACCTACCTCATGGGGACCCATTTACCTAGCACTTAATGGACAGAAAGGTCTGGTAAGCACTGCATACAGTGGGGGTCAGCCCCTGGCAGCAGCATTGCATACTGTTTTGCCCGCCCTATGCGACAGCGCAGGTGGGGAAACCGAGGCCCAGGAATCTTTGGAACTTGCCTCTGGTCACCCGGCCCATGGTACATAGTAAAAGTGGATTTGTGGGGTGCCTGGGTGGCTTAGTCAGTTCAGCGTCCGACTTCGGCTCAGGTCACGATCTCGCGGTTCGTGAGTTTGAGCCCCGCATTGGGCTGTGTGCCGACAGCTCAGAGCCTGCTTAGGATCCTGTCTCCCCCCTCCCTGCCTCCCACCCCCTCTCAAAAATGAGCATTAAAAAAATTAAAAAAATATATATATATATGTAAAAGTGGATTTGCACCTCTGTCCCTGTTAGGTGGTTCCTGCTGTTCCCTCATAGTTTCCTCCACCTTATAACAGGAAGGCCTGATTCTGTTGCTCGAATGCCTGGTAAGCTGGGCTCAGATCCCAGGTGGGTCCTGACCTCTCCCTTGAAAGACTGAGCTTTGGGGGCAGCTGGGTGTCTCAGTCAGTTGAGCATCCAGCTTCGGCTCAAGTCGTGACCTCATGGTTTGTGGGTTCAGACCCTGCATCGGGCTCCATGCTACTGGTGCGGAACCTGCTTGGGATTCTGTCTCTCTCCCTGTCTGCCCCTTCCCCACGTTCTCTCTCCTTGTCTCTCAAAAATAAATAAATTAAAAGAAACCTTAAAAAAAAAAGACTGAGCTTTGGGAGTACTTGGCTAACGTGTGAGTGCTTTCTGCATACCAGGTATGGTGCTGAGGGAGCAGAAGGGGGGCGTTGATGAACTTGGCTCTTGTGAAGTGGTTTAGGGCAGAGATTCTCACAGGTGGCCATGCAAGGGGCAGTCTGGGGCCTCACCTGACAGCTGGCTAGACAGGGGGAGTGCTGGGGTCATCCAGACCTGCGTCCTGTATTCTGACGAGGCCCCGGGGGACTGTTACAAGTTTGGGAGGCGCTGGTCTGGACAGTGGGCTGTAGCTTATGTTGCCCTGGCTGTTTTGAGGCAGATCTTGGGGGTAATGACACCCCCCCCCCCACATGTCTCCTTGCTCCATTTCACAGAAGGGGAAGTTGTAACCTCCATGAGGCGCCCCCACCCCCCGGCCCCGCGCAGTGCTGTGGGTGGGTGGGGGGCGCCCAGCAGCTGCTCACTGTGGTAAGCAGAGTAATGCCCCCGCCCCAAAGCCCGCACACCCGTGAGTCCGTTACCTTACGTGGCCAGGAGAAATTGAGGTTGCAGATGGAACTAAAGTTGCTCAGCAGCTGACCTGAAGACAGGGAGAGTGTCCTGGATGATCCTGGGGGGCCAGATGTAATCTGGGTCCTTTGCAGGCAGAGGGAGGGACCAGGGAAGCAGAGAGCAGGAGCTCTCAGAAAGAATGAGATCCCCCCCAAACCCGAACCCCGTTTTTAGCCAAGTGAGACACACTTTGGCTTCTGAGCTCTTGCATCGTAAGAAAAGAAATTTGTGCTGCGTGAAGCCACCAGGTTTGTGGCAGTTTGTTCCGGCAGCTACGAGAAACAATGCCGTCACCAGATGTCAGCTTGATTACTCTGCATACAACAATAGTGGGGTCTGTGCATCCTTCTTCTGGGAAGTAAGCATCCCCCCAAATCCATCAGGTAGAACTACCAAACACTTCTGCGTGGGGTGTCCTTCGTGGGAGTGGGGTGCTGCCCTGGTGAGGAGCAGGGGAGCTCCCTTTTTGGATTCCTGCACCTGAAGCATCCCTGCACCCATGCCGGTGCTACTCCTGGCCTGAGGTTAGTCCCCCAGCCCTCCCCTCCCCCCCACACCAGGAGGACCAGAGGCTGGTTGGAGGCTTGTCCTTTGGGGGAATGTTAGCAGAGGATGATGGTCAGGACTATGATCTCCTTTTTCGCGCTTACCTGTCTCATTAACCAGAGCAGCTGGCGGAGAGCAGGGTCACCTGGCATGTGGCTCAGTACAAAGACCTCATCCTTCCTTCCCCTCCTGCCGTTGCTGACCACGTGCCTGTCCTCCTGTGGCCACCCCCGTGCCTCCTGCCAGACTTCCTCCCCCACCGGCCCTCACTTGGCTTCCCTGAGCCCCCGGGCCGGAAGGTGGGGCCGCTGGCCTCTCTGCTCACCTCCATGCTGCCCACCTGTCCCTCCCTGCCCGCAGTAAAGTGGGCTTGTGGGCAGGAGGCCGGGCCTGGAGGCTGGCAGGGTTTATGGGACCTCAGGAGCAAAGGGACTCAGAGAGTAAGGCCTGAGCAAGAGGCCAGGAGACTGTCCCCCAGGGCGCGGACAGCTCCCAGGTCCTGAACCCAGGCAGTGGCTGGGCTTTGAGCATGGTCCGGGCCCTTGGCAGTCACCGGAGGAGGAGGGCACAGCTGTCTGCCCAGCATCGCTGGGGCCGGGTCCTGAGCCCCTTCTAGCTTCAGCTGAGGCTCTCCTGACTTCGTGTCCAGCCCACCACCTCAGAGTGGGTAGCAGGGCCCTTTAAGGCAGCTGCCGTGGCTGTGGGGAAGCAGGTGGCCTGGGCTCTGGAGGGCAGGAGGGAGCTCGCTTGGTTTTCTTGGGTGGTGGCTCTTGGCCGCCCCCTGGGGGTCGTGGGGTCCGGGCCTCATTCTCCAGGAAGACCTGGGAAGCTGGACCAGATTTCCACGCTGAGCCTCAGTTTTCCCACAAAGAGGTAGTGCTAAAGCCCTCAGGGCACCCCTGAAGCCATGGGCTGCCTGCCTCCCCTGCACCCCCAGCCCGGGAAGCAGGAAAAGGTCAGGAGATGCGGTCCTTCTGTTCCCGCCTGCCTGCTGCCTCGACACCTGCCCAGGACCGCATCTTCCTGGCAGAGATGCTCTTTTGGGAGATACCTCTCCACTTCCTGCCTCAGTGAGCTCCAAGCCCTCTGTCATCACCCTTACTCCCCTCCCGTGTTATGTACCTATGCCCGGGCCCTGCCTTATTCTGTCTCACCAGGTGGTCATGTCTCCACCGCAGGGAGTTTACAGCCGCTCCCCCAAATCACTGTCCTCCTCAGTGGCTAGAACATGGCCTGCACATAGTAGGCGCTCATTATGTGTGTGTGGCCTGCATGAATTGGCCCCACTGTGCAGCCTGAGGCCTGGGGAAGGTTGGGGAGCTGGTGCTGTGGAGTCCACCACACCTGGTTTGAGTCCTGGCTCCACTCTGGGAAAGTATCTGGAGTTGTGCATTTTCATTGCATTCTTTTTTTTTTTTTTTAACGTTTATTTATTATTGAGAAACAGACACAGAGTGTGAGCAGGGGAGGGGTAGAGAGAAGGGGAGACACAGAATCCGAAAGAGGCTCCAGGCTCCGAGCTGTCAGCACAGAGCCCGACGCGGGGCTTGAACCCACGGACTGTGAGATCATGACCTGAGCCGAAGTCAGACCCTTAACCGACGGAGCCACCCAGGTGCCCCCCCCCTTTTTTTAAATTTTTTTTAATGTTTATTTATTATTGAGAGACAGTCATTGCATTTTTACCAAAGATGCATGGAAGGTGTGGGTGCTGGTCAGGAGCTGGGGGAGGGTGGGGAGGGGGTCCTCGGGAGTGAGATGGGGGGCACCAAGGAGGGCCCTGAAGCCAGGCTCCTCTGCTGACAGGCTCTGAGACCTCCTTAGGCAGATGACTCCTGGGAGCCTCAGTTTCCCATATGGAGTATGAAGACGGTCACAGACATGTCCAAGTTCTCAGAACAGCCTGTGTAGAAGTGGCTGTTTCGTGTGCTAATTAAGCCCCCTGATGACAAGGCAGCGTGTACTTTTCATAGTCAATAAATGTTTGTTGGCTGAATGAAAAATATATCCAATGTGTGGGTTTTACCGACATTTTTGTGCCTTCTACGGTGAAGTTGGGGCACATAGCTCCCGTCTTCCTGAGTGTTTGCTGCCAGTGATAGGGTGGTCTAAGAGCTTTGCAGACATTCTCCCGTTTAACCAACATCCTAACATTCCAGGCAGGTGGAGACTCTGTTTCACCACTAGCATTGGTACCTTTGGATAGGTGCTACTCGCCCAGGGTGAGTAAACACGAAAATAAACAAACAGAACAGCCCTGACCAGCTGTTTGAGCAGGTGATACTTTCACGTAGCCCAGACATTAAGACAGATCATGGAGGTGTTCGTTGAAACCCCTCGCTTCTGTCCCATTCAGTGGGCAGGACATCGGAGAATGCACGTCACATCCTCCCTCCCTGTGGCTCCGGCCCCTGGTGGGTGGTCCTGTGCCTCCGGCTCTGGACTGCCTCGGCTTCCCTGTCACCTCTGTGACCAGTGCTCTGGGTGGAATCCTCTTTGTTCCGAAGCCTTGAGGTCGGCTCTCATTCCCTGCCAGACCCCCGAGAGGTTCAGCAACCCACCAAGGTCACACAGCCAGTTAGGGGCACCGGGGTGCCTGGGTCCCGTCCTGGCTCAAGCCGGCCGCTGACTTCCCACTGCTCTGTGTGGCCTGGAGAGACAAGGCAGTCGTCCTGGGGGTGGCGAGGTGGGAGGTGAGCCCCAGGGGACAGGCAGGACTGAGCCAGGAGGACCGTGCAGGTTGCAGATGGGCTGTTCCTGTTGGAGGACGGAGTGTGCTGTGGTGTGGGGGCGCTGGTGGTGGGCGGGGAAGGGCCCGGGGGCCAGGGTCTGTGGGAGGACGAGTCCGGAAGAGGGGAGCACAGGTTGTGTCGGGGGCCTGAGCCGGGGCAGCGTGATCTGTGTTGAGGTTCGCTCTGGTCACCCTGTGGTCTGGCCCTCGGGACCGGGGAAGGGAGGCCGTGAGGAGGGTGTGGTGTATATCAGGTGAGAGGTGATGGTGGCCTGTGCCAGCCTGTGTGTGGAGGCCAAGACAGGCGACAGGTCTAGGACATGCCCACGGTCATTTAGGAAGTATTGGTGGCAGAAGACAGAGCACCGTATCAGTTTGGGCCCCTCCAAAATTTGACCTAAAAGAGAAAGTGGTCAGTTGTGTGCAGGGAGGTGGTGAGGGGTTGTGGATGGCTTCCTGGAGGAGGGGCCATCTGAGGCGACTCATCCGTTTGGTCCTGGGGCTGGGAGCCCCTCTGGGAGCAGGGCCGAGGGGTCATGCCTGAGGTGCTGGGGGAGGGCTGAGGGCACCCAGGAGAATGGGAAAGGCCCTTGGGGCCGAGGGAAGAGCACGGGTGGAAGCCCAGAGGGGAGCAAGGGTTACATTGCGGGAGGTGGCGGGAGGCATGGGCAGGGGGAGGCAGAACCGCCGTGTCCCGGGCTGAGCCAGCACAGGCTCCCTGCTCAAGCTGCTTGTTTTTGCTTTATTCCTGTGCTCCGGAGGGCCGACAGCTGCCTCTCGGCTCAGGTCTGGGCCCATTCACTGGCACCGGGGAGTCTGCCTGCCCCCACCCGGGCCCATCCCGACCTCCGTGGCTGTGTCCAGGAGAAGGGCGACCGTGTCTCCTGCGTGCCCCCCGGGTTTTGTGGCTCAGTTCCCATTAGAAGAACCTCACCTCTTGCCCTTCCTCCCAGGGCTCTTGTTCCCTTTGTGCGGGCCAGGAAACAGAGACTCAAGGTGCTCCAGGAGCTGCCCTTGCTGTAGGCTTGGAGGCTCTCTGGTACCCTGCCTTCTCCTCCAGGAAGCCTCCCTGACTGCTTGGGATCTGCGTTCTCCCCCTGACTCTGGTTGGCATTGCCCAGGATACGGAGGCCCGGGGACATGGGGAGAGCAGCTTGTGTGGCCTTCAGCAGTCACTCCCCCTCTCTGGGTCTTGGTTTACTCATATGTGAAATGGGGATGACAGCAGCTTCCTTGCAGGGTGGAATTGGGATGGCCGGTGATTGCACAGGGCTTGGCTCCACTCACTTCCGCTCCCGGCTGCTCTGCTGGGTGGCACTGCCCTTGTCATTCTGGCCCCGGACCCGGTGGGAGTCTCAGCCTCTCCCACCACTCCCCTCCCTCCCCCTAGCTCAGGGCTCTAGAAAATCTGCCTAGTCAGGTCTGAATGAGGGAGAGCCAGCCAGCCAGCGTGTCTGGGTGGCGAGAGAGGCTATTTTGGGAACGAGCTGGGGAAGGAGTGTTTTGTTTTGTTTGTTCCTCGTGATCACAGGAGGTGGTGAGTCCTGCCTCCCCTCTCCTCTCCTGGACGCCGAGTGAGCTGAGCAAGGTTCGGGGGAGAGGAGGGACGTGGTTCTCTGTGAGACGGACTGTCAGACTTCCTGACAACTGGAGGCCGCATGGGTCTGCAGCCCAGCCCCCATCACTTGTCGCTGTCAGCTTGTTCCTAAGCCGTGTCTGAGAGCAGGGGAGTCGGGGGGAGGGTTGAGAAAGCAGGGAACTCGGATCCTGACACACGAGAATTTTATTTCCAGCCCTGCCATCTGCCCGTGTGTCCACCCATCCACCCACTGACCTGTCCATTTCCAACCAACCATCCGTCCATCCATCCATCCACCCACCGATCCATTTGTCCATTTGGACCGTCTATTCATCTCTCTATCCATCAGCCCATCCGTCCATCCATCCATCCACCCACCCACCCACGCATCCATCTTCCCAACCATCCCTCATCCATATCTCTGTCTCCCCACGCACCCACCCGTTTGCCCACCCAGCCATCCTCTCACCTGTTCATAATGTTTGCCCATTTTTCTACCCAACCACCCATCCATCCACCGACCCAACTGTTTATCCATCTACCCAGCCACCCATCCAGATAACTACCATCCATCTACCCAACCACCCAG
>NW_024412417.1:45186814-45243544 GCF_014898765.1 Herpailurus yagouaroundi | reverse complement strand
CCAGCCACCCATCCAGATAACTACCATCCATCTACCCAACCACCCAGATAGCCATCTGCCCAGCCACCTATCCCTGAACTCATCCATCCATCTCCCTGTCTACCCAGCCACCCACCCATCCATCCACCCATCCATCCGTCCATTGATCCACCATTCATCTACCTAGCTACCCACTCATCCACCCAGCCACCCACCCCTCCACCATCCATCTCCCCATCCACCCAGCCACCCACCACCCACCCATGTACTCATCCATCCACCCATCCACCTACTCAACCCCCCATGCATCCAGCCTTTTGCAGCAGGCACCATAGGTGCTCCATAAATCCATGCTTGGTTCCGTGTGAGGCCCCAGGATAGAATGGAAAACAAGACATGTCACTGCCACCTGCCTTCCCCAACAGAGGCCATGAATTCAGCATTGAATGCTTATCTTCTGGATCTTACAGTATCCTCAGGTGCCGGGAAAGCTTTTGAACAAAGTGCAGTGTGATGCGACCACACAGGGACCAAAATGAAAGACTCTTAGAGGATGTGATATCTCATCTGTGACCGCGCAGAGTCCAGGCATCCGCCCAGCGTGTGCCTCCGCTGCTGTCGCCTTAGCTGAGGGAAGAGCCTGGGGGAGGCCCTTGAGTAGGGATGGGCTTGTTGTCAGAAAGCCAGAGGGTCTAGGGGTCAGACAGGGAGGGGGTGGGTGTGGAGTGGAGGGTCAGTGCTCGGCCCTGCATGTTGGAGAGCGTCTGTCCGTCTGCCTGCCCGCTGGGTACAGTCCGTGGGCAGCCTGGCAGGGTCTGGGTGTGTGGGCACGCACTCTGAGGCCAGCTTCCTGTCCTCAGACTCACTCTCCTCCACCAGGCAGAGCTGTCCCCAAGGAAGGGAGCTGGGGCAGTGGGACATGGGCACCCAGGGGCCTGGTGGCTCGTTTTACAAGTAAATGTTAGAAACACTCCCCAGAGCCTTCTCTGGCTGTGTAAGCAGAAAATTGAGATAAACTTCAGCTATTCCTAGGTTATGCTTGGTCTTATTTAGACTTTTCTTTCTCTTAAAAAAAGACTCCTCCTTTTCCTTCCCAAGGGTGTTAAACTAGAAAGCTCTGTTCTTGAGGGAATTGAGTGGATAAGGCTTTAGGCCCAGAGTCCTGGCCTGGGCACTGACTTGCTGTGTGGCCTCTGTATACTAGCTTACCCACTCTGGACCTCCACTCCCCCGCCCCCCCCCCCGCCACCCCCAGGGTGAAATGAGCATGGGGATTAGATCTGACCCCTTCGGCCCTGAGGCTCTGGAGTTTGAGGACGTGAGAATCAAGGTCCCTGGCAGCGTGGAAGCCGAAGTTCTGGGGAGGGTGCCGCCTGAGAGCTGAGTTGTGAGCTGGCCGGGGGGGTGAGCTCATGGGCCTCCAGAGGGCGTGGAAGACAGATTCTTCTTGAGCTGATAATACCGCCTCGTGTTTGTCGAGCGATTTATGGGTTTTGAAAGCACTTCCCCTTACGTCGTCTGATTTGAGTTTTGAGTGTCTGTTAAACAAGTGTTTAAATATAGTGATACCTCGTAAGTGTCTGGAGAGGAGAGAAAGGGTCTCTCGTGGCGGTTGTGAGTGTGGACCACTGGAGTGATGAGCCCTGACACTGGGAGAGGGTCACCTGTGGTGGGGGGTGGGGGTGGCTAGAGTAGGCGGAGGCTCCGGATGGGGGACCTGGATTCGATTCAAAGCAAATATGGCACAAAGAAATAAAACGTTTCAGGTGCTCTTTTTATTGAGATAGAGCCAAATGCGTGTAAAGTATGTTTATACCGTCTTCTGTTCCTGGCCATATATTTGTGATTTCTTGTAATAAAATACTTTCAAAAAGAGTGCTCTCTGTCACTCGAGAGCCCAGTATGGAATCAGAGGCCCGCAGGGCTGGTGGCTTTTGTGACTATTGTCCGCCCTTCATACAGCGAACACTGGGTGGCTGGGATGCGCCGGGCTCTGTGCTCCATCAACATCCTAGAAACATTTGAACAGAGACGGAGTGCGGGTGGGGCAGAAGGAGGGACGTAAGTGGCACAGCAACGCCCCATGTGGGCGGCATCACGGTCCCTAGCCCCCGGGGACGCTGCATTCAGGCCGCAGGAGAGGAGAGGAGCCCACACCAGGAGCCCCCGTGGCACAGAGGGACCCACCGCGGCTGCCAGCGAGGAACTGGGTGTCAGGAGTGCCCTGACTGTGCCACCTGCCAACTGGGCTCCTGGCTCCGGGGACAGCCTTTGGCTACGCAGCACTCTGTGTATTTATGGGCCCATAAAATACCAACTTTTCTCCTGAACGCTCTTTAGGGTCCACATGCGCCCCCCACCCCGCCCCCGGAAGGCAAAACAAATCACCATCTAATCAACCTCCAGCTCCTGGCAGGAGAATCCCTCCCTTGGTGGATGCCTCAGTGGGCAGCACCCTGTGTTCTGAGCATCAGAGGAAGCCCCCCCCCCCCCGCCAAAGTGGCACAGGTAGGGGTGCTGGGGCTGGCACAGGAAGGCAGCAGGACAGTGGCTTGAGTGCTGAGCCCTTGGGACAGCCAACAGGTCAGGGAGGGAGGGCGGGTCCCCCAGCCCCGGGGGTCCCGTGTGCATGTGGTCAGCTCCTCACGCCCCGCTTGCTCAGGTTGTAAGCATCCCCATGTGGCCAATTCTGTTTGGGCTGTTTGGCTCCAGCCTGCTGGGAGGGCTTAGTGCCTTGGGGACCCTCTGTGGTGGGTGTTTTCCACTTGCACCCCACGAGCCTGTGCCTGTCACTTACTGTCTTATCAAATCTTTGCCAGCTGGGGGTGATGTTACCCGTTCGTGGGGGTTGAGAGTGAGGACATTTGAGACTCAACTGGTGATGCAGGGGGTTCATAAGATGGGGGAGTGTTGGAATAGAC
Source organism: Herpailurus yagouaroundi (assembly GCF_014898765.1). Taxonomy (NCBI): domain Eukaryota; kingdom Metazoa; phylum Chordata; class Mammalia; order Carnivora; family Felidae; genus Herpailurus; species Herpailurus yagouaroundi. Next base: position 45,240,644 of record NW_024412417.1, on the reverse strand, counting down.
TGGACATCAGGTTCTTGGGGTCTGGGCCTCAACCGATGTGATCCGAGGTCGGGGAGGGCTAGAGCCGGGCGACGTGGTGGACAGATGGGCTCCTTCCCCGGCTCAGGCCAGAGCATTAGTCCCAGAAAATGAGTCTAGAGCAAAGATCCAGTGTCCTTGTGCACAATGCCAGGGGAAGACTCGGGCAAGGGGCCGGACGGGGCTGTGCTTGGCAGGCCCACCGGGACCACGGACTGGGGGCACGTGGGGGACCATGGTCCCTAGGTCTTGCAGCTAGGAAGAAGCAAAGTGGCAATGAAGCCGTGTTTGCAGTGACCTGTGGCCCAGCGTTCATTCAGATATTTATCCGGATACTCTCCTGGATGAAGTTATCCTGCATTTATCCAGATATTCTCAAGCTTTCCATGTTAATGGGAACAAGTGTTCTTAGGATTGGGTGGGGCTCTAACGGCCAGCCACCAGGCTCACCAGAATCACTTGGGAGGGACGTGGGGACAAGGGGCTTGGTGGGGTCTTGGTGAATCTCCGGGTTGAGCTCATTGAGGGACGATGGGCAGCTGTTTTGGTCCTCCCGCCAACCACGGGGTCGAGACCCTCACCCACATTCCCAGGGATCTGTGCTTGTTGAAATTCACTCTGGTCTAGATGCAAACTGGCTCAACCCTGTCTGGCTCAAATCCAGTCCCTTCCTGCTCAGAGTCAGATGACAAGGACCCTAATGTGGGGACAGGATATAGTCCCTCCCCAGGGTCAGCCTCCCTCAGTGGGGAGGACAGGGAGGAAGACAGAGAGGGGACAAGGAAGAAGAGACACAAGCAGCCAGGCAGCCACAGGGCACCCGGCTCTGCTCAGCCCCCTCCTCTGTACTAAGTCAGCACCTGCCCCTGCTGGCCCCCCGCCTCGGGCTTCTGAGGACTCTGTCGATAGTCGTTAGTGCTCATTAAGCCATTGTGTGTGCTAGGCTGTTGCAGTGTTCAAGGTGAGACGTGATGGAGGCCGGGACAGGCGGGGAGACTACTAGGATCCCACAGAGTTGTGCAGTGATGTGAGTGAGCTCAGCCTCTACTGGTGTTAAGATGCCCCACTTGTGCTCCTGGTGTATTCAGACAGTAACCAGAATGAGATATAGGAGATCAGACAGATTCACTCCTTTGCATCTTATGCTGGGTGAAGCGAGAAGCCACTCAGGAGTTCTGAACTAGGTTCTTCATGCGGCCACAAGGCCCCATTTGATCTTAACTTACCTGAATAGGCTGCTCCTACCACAGGACATTTGTATATGCTATTCCATTGCCTGGAATGCTCTTCCCCAGGTATCTCCTTGGCTTGCTCTCTCAGTACCTTTTGGGAGATGACAAAAGAGGGTCCTTTCCTGACTGCCACTCCTACCCCTCCCTCTTTCCTTGGTGAGCATAGAATTCCCACTCAGCTCCCACGGAGTCTCCATGCTGGTGGGGAAATGTGTACTGCCTATCTGGTGGTGGTACTTTGTTCTCTGCTCTGTCCCCAGACTTTAGGGCATGTTAGGTGCCCAGTAAGTATCCTCTTGATGACTGATTGAGGCAGAGAGGTTAAGTCATTTTCCCAGAGTTACACAGCTAAGTGGTAGGACTGGGATTAGAAGCCCTAAAGCCACACCCCATTGTCTTACAGGTGCTAGGGAGCCATGGAAGGCACTTGCACAGGGGAGCGCCCTGCTGGCCTAGTGCAGGAGGATCAGGAATGGGACCAGCCACAGAAAGGCCAGGCTGGGGCCGCCCAGGGGTGGGATTCAGAGCAGGAGCCCCGTGAAGCGTGGCAGCGACTGTGGCCCGCCCGGTGACTCTCTGTTTTCGCAAAATCCACCCTCACTGTGCAGCCATGATAGCCACGGGCTTGCCCACCCCCGAATCAAAGGGCCCGAGCTCACCGAGCAGCCTCCCGTGCCCCAGGCTTCCGCGTCTGCATAATTAAACACACGCTTGTGACCCGCTGCTAGGACCGATTTTCCAGATCGCCTCTACTCGAAAATCCTGCCATTTTCCACCAGCCGAGTTGGAGTGAGAAAGGAGAGTTTCAGGGGAGCCCGTCCATCTTCAGTGGACGTGAGCGCCACGGTCCCATCCGAGGCTGGAGGCGTGGAAGGCGGTGGGGGGGCCCGCGGCGCTGGGGAGGGCAGAGAACACTTCTTGGAGGGTGAACATTAGCTCAGCCTTCTTCGGTTATTTTTGGGAGGACATTCACAGAAGGGGCTTATGAAAACCAGTGAACATAATTCCTTAGGCTTCCAGTGGCTTCTTTCCCCTTGTAAGGGAGTGACCTGCCGCCACAGGGGACGTGGGAGGTGAAGATTGAAATCCGGAGAGACAGCGCCCCCCGGGCCAGATCCCAGCCTGGAGTGGTGGGGACACCCACGTGCCCGAGGGTACCCATCATGGCCCGGCGGTCAGAGCCCCTCCAGGACACTGGAGGCTGGCAGCGAGCTCCTTGCGGGCAGGCTCAGGTCCTTACCAGTCTGCAGGCTGGGAAGATCCTTAACCCAGCTTGTACCTCTGGGCTGAGGGCTGAGACGCAGCTGCTGGGGACGGGCTGGTGCCAGCTGCCATTTGTGGTCAGCACTCGGCGACAGCCGGCTTCTGAATTTGTGTGCTGAGCTAGTGGCCGCCCCCTGGGTCAGGGGGCGGGGGGCAGGAGCCCCCTGTGAGGGGTGACGTGGTGGCCACTGCTCTCTTGAGCACGGATGGCTGGGCCAGCCTCTGCCCGCCCCACCTTGACATAAAATACATACCATAAAATTAGCAACTTTAAAGTATGCAGTCCGGTGGCTTCCAGTGCATTCGCGGTGTTGCACAGCCGCCACTCGGGTCTCGTTCCAGTTTCCCACCCCCCCCCCCAGAAGGAGAGACCCTGTACCCGTAAACACCGACTCCCCGTGCCCCTCCCTCCAGACCTGGCGGCACGAGGAACCTGCTTCCTGTCTCTGCGGATTGGCCTGTTGTGGACACTGCACACAGACAGCACCAGACCACATGTGGCTTTTTGTCTCTGGCTGCTTTCACTCAGTTTCACGTGTTCAAGGCTCATCCACGCTGGCCGCCTGGCTCAGCCCTTCGTGGCTGTCTAGGGCTGGATAACCCCACCGTGGATGCTGTCCCGCCGCACTCAGCTGGTCTGTCCCTCTACAGACGTGCGGACGTGTGGGCTGCTTCCTCCTCGCGGCTGCTGTGAGCGGTGCTGCTGGGAACAGATGTGTGCAAGTATTGGTCGGGGTCCTCTTGGCAGCCCTGTGGGTATATTCCCCGGAAGAATCGCTGGCTCATGTGGACACTCTGGGCTGAACTCTCTGTGGAGCTGCCTGACCGTTTCTACACGCTGTGTATTCTGAGGCGGTTTCTTCAGAGGGGGCAGAGGTAGAAATTGGAGACTCCGGGGGGGGGGGGGTTCCTGTAAAGTGAAAGTCAGGGCAGGGCACTTTGGGAAGCTCTAGAAGGCTCCTCTAGAAGCTTCCTGTCTCTCTCAGAGCAAAAGCCAGTGTCCTTACAATGGCCCGCCGACCCTGCTAATGGGGTCCGTGTGATGTCATTGCCTCCTTCCCCTCACCAGCGGCCCCCGGCCACCCTGTCCCTCTGCTTCCTCCTATAGGCCAGCATGCTTGTGTCTCAGGGCCTTTGCATGGCTGCCCCTTAGCCATGGGGGTCACTGCAGGAGAGCATGACACGGGCCCTTGGCGTTTTCTTTCTCTCTTTCTTTCTTTTTTAAGATTTTATTTTTAATCTCTACACTCAACGTGGGGCTCAAACTTAACCGCCGCAGAGTTGAAGAGTTGCACACTCCAGGACTGAGCCGGCCAGGCGGCCCGCCCTTAGTTCCTATCCTACTGCACAGTTCACCTATTTATTGTGTTTGGTGTTCCTTGTCTCCCTCCCTCTCCTTCCCCAAAGAGTCTAAATGTCTACGACTGGGCCTGACAGGTTGTGAGTGCTCAGTACGTGCTTGTTAAATGGGTGAATGGAGCGAAGGACATGGATCAGCTTCTGCCGTAAGCACCCGCTGCAACTCCTCAGGGGCTAGTGATGGTGGGAGGCCTGGAACCACCTCTCAGCCTCTATTGTTTCCTTCCCGGGCATCGTCCCTGGGACAGTCCACTAATGCTAACGCTCAGCGGAGCACGGCCCGAGCACCTCTCTGCTTGTGCCCTTGAACCTCAGGCTTGTGGAGCTCCCCACTGCTGTGGGAGAGGGGGGTGGGGGCGGGGGCGGGGGCGGCCATGCCCAGCCCACAGGTGGGTGTGGTAGCAGATGGCCTGTGTCAGACCATGAACCAGGGCCCCCCCTTCTGGGGCAACCACATCACCTCATTGTATTAAACCAAGAAGAGCCAGTTAGTGTTAAGCCACAAACGTACCCCCGTTTTTAGAAATCTGATCTATCTTCCCTTGTTAAGTTCTAGACTGTGAAAGGGTGGAAAGATGGCCGAACGCTCTTCCACGATACGGCTCGTTCGTTCAGTCTTTCGGCCCATCAGTTAGCAGATGCCCCTGGAATACCTGATGCTCCCGTGTGTAGGACCCTCCTTGAGGACGGCGAGCGTTTACTGGTGGGGTGTCCCTCTCTGTTCCATGTGAGGCTTCTTCTGGGTCATATCTGAATCATCAGTGAAAAATATCGCTCGGGTCAAGATGGAGCCCTGTGGCCGGCCGCTAGAGACCTCCTTCCGCGTTGACCCGGCAGTCGGGTCTCTGTCGTTCTTACTAAAGAAGTTTGGAAGCCGCTGACCTGTCGTCGGCCCGCGTTCCCTTGTCTCCTCCACGGGATACTGGAAGAGATTCGGAAACTGATGGCTTTGGCAAAACGTCAGTTGTTGTTGGTCTGGGGCTTTGCACACTGAACCAGCATGGTGTGTCTGCAGGGGCTGGCAGGGGGCCGGCCGGGGAGCGTGACGGGGCCTGCAGGCTGTGGGGCTGTGTCCCAGTGGGATGTGGATGTGCCATGCAGAGTGTCAGAGGCAGAGACACCCCGATCGAGGCTTTCCTGATAGGTGCTGCCCCCGGGGCTCCCCTGTCCCCTAGACGCAGACAGGGCCTCCTGGGGAGGGTGGCCTCAGACCCAGGCCTTGAACACTGGGTACGGTTCCCACCTGAGGAGGGGAGGGGGGGATCTTTCTGGAAAGGTGAGCAGCAGGGCCGTGGGGTGCGGTCATCTGAGAGGATGGCGGTGGGGGAGCACAGGTGTTCTCCAGAGCCCCGGGCATGCTAGGAGCCAGCTGAGGCAGCGGGGTGCAGTCACAGAGCATTCAGGGTCTCCGGCAAGGGCAGGTCTGAGGTTCAGGAACCCCCTTGGGCTGCCTGGGGGGTGCAGGCTGGGGAGCAGGTTGAGGGAGGTGAGGCCCCAGGCGGTGACGATGGAGCCCTCCCATCCGCCTCTGGGGATGGCAGCGGGCAGGTGCGCAGAAGGCTGGCTGATTGGCTCCGGGTGACGTGAGGGACCTTCTGGCTGAAGCTGACCCTGAGACACACGGGTGCTGGGAATGTGGGGGAGGGGCAGGGGGCAGGAAACTGGCTCCCACCAGAGACCTCTGCTCCGGGCCTCCCATGGAGCGCCATGTTTCCAAACATCCTCTCTGGTGGTGCTTCCCGCAGCCTGAGCAGGAGGGGGTTCAGGCCTTGGTTACTGGCAGGGAAGCCCTGGGCTGGGGAGGGTCCCAGCACCCCCTTGCTTAGCTTTGCCACCTCCCGCCCTCCCAGCCTAGACCTCGAAGGCCCCTGCCCGTTCTGGTGCTGAATCCTTGAGCTGGGTGAGTCCCAGCCTTCGGAAGGTGAAGGAGTCCTGACCTCTTCTTATAGGTGGTACCCCCAGGGCCCAGAAAGGGTGAGTGAGGCACCCAAAAGGCACACAGCATGAGTCTTCTGTCTGACCTCCGTGCCCAGGGCCCCATGTGCACTCTCCAGGGCTCCTCTGGTTGGGGAGAGGGTCTCCACGGAGGGGGCAGCGGTGCGTGTGGAGGGAAGCATCCTCGTGTTTGGGTCTGAGGCCAGCCTTCCAGCTCCGCAGCTCCCTTTACCTGGTGTGGCCCCAGCTGGGCCTGGCTCCAAACCCCCCTGTGCCACCTGGGGCTGCTGAGCAGGCCTCCTGAGCCTCAGTTTCCTCAGCTTGGCATGGGGGGAGGGCAGTGGCGCCCACTTTAGGAATGTCGGGTCTGAGCCTCAGGACCCGTGTGGATGTTCCAAGCCCGCTCACTTTCCTGTGAGAGCCTGCCCCGATCCGCCTCTGGCTGAAAAACCCTGCCTGGGAATATTGTCTAAACCGTGGGCTATGATCCATTAGTGGGTCACGAAATCGAGTTAGTGGGTCACAGCTAGAATATTAAAAAATGAAATAGAATAATAGAATGGAATCAAATAACAGAATGGCAAGAGAAACTGTCCGGGGTCAGGCTGCATGCACCGGCTGCTGGGACGCAGTCCTGGGCTCGGGTCCACCCGCGGGCTGCCTGGGCTCGACGGTCGGCTGTGCCACCTATGAGCTGGGGACAGGGGTCCTTCCTCCCCTGTCCCTCTTCTCAGGGGTCTGTAGATATGATTTGTGTGTACCCAGCTCTGCAGAATAAGAGTATTAAAGCCTGGATGATCTTTGTTTCACAATAGCTACCAGAGGGGTCCAGGGCAGGTGTGGGGGAGCCCCCGTGAGGGCCCCTGCTCCCCCGCTGGCTTTCCCAGGGTCTGCATTAGAAGCCCTTGGGCTTTGGCTCTGGCAGTCGTACGTGGGACCCTGCTCCCCGGGATTTTGTGCAGCTGCAGCTGAGTCCCGATGGGAGATGAGGTTTGCTGCCCCCTCCAGGGAGCCCCCTGTGGACAGTCCGGGAGTCTGGGCGAGGGACACCTGTGCGGGCTCCCAGCGTCTCCTCCAGGTCCCCTCCCGCAGCCTAGGGACTGATCAGGGTGGCCCTGAACGTGGCCTCCGGTTGGGGGTGCTGGCTCCACACTGACCAGCCCTGACCTGTTTGCTCCAAGCGCTCTGAGCTCCCATGATGCCTGCACAGTGTGTGACTGAGCAAGAGAAGGGACGTTCTTCCCCACCTTCTCCAAAATGCTTCCTGTTGGAATGGCAGGGAGGCTTCCTGTAAGAGGCAGCCTGGTGGAAAGGGATCGGCTTGGAGACACAGTGGTGGGCACAGCACGGCGGAGGGTGGGAACTGCTGAGTGAGGGTTCCTGGGGGCCCATCTGGTTTGGCTGGTGTTGTGGAGTTTTATACCATTGAACCCGTGTCACCTGAAGCCCCTCCTCTGTGGACAGGATGGAATGAGCGGGCATCAGAGCCCACGTTACAGAGGCAACCCATGGCCGTGGCTAGCTGGTTCACCGCACACCTGGGAGGCAGGGGCATGGCGTGGAGAGCATGAGGCCCAGCCGGGTTTAGGGCAGGTGGGGAGAGGCCCGGGGGCTGGGCCTCCTTGGCAGGACTGCGGAGGGGGTGGCCCTTGGGTGTCTTGGGACAGGGCGATGGACCGCAGGTGTCCCCTTTTGACCACAGTCCCCAGGTTGTGTGCTTGGGCTGTCAACCCCCCAGCCTTCTCCCCTGCCCAAGAGGGATGCTTCCTGGTGTCCCGGACGGACGGGCCTGCCGGAGCCAGCCACATGCAGCCCTCTGCCTGAATGGGGTGGCGTTCAGAGGGGCGTTATTTGTTCTTCTGGGGAAGGGGCCCGGAGAGCTGTCCTGCTCGATGATGTCACAGTGGAGAGAGTGATTGGAGAGCAGGGTTGACCTCAGCATCACACAACAGATTCAGGGACCAAACCGCACTGGGCTTCTGGGTCCAGGTTCTAGAATCTTCTTTGCTCTCCCCCCCACCCCCCTTCCTTGCGGTGTCCCTCAGTCCAGCGTGGGGCTGCCGGACCCCACCCACTTGGTGGCAGGGCACCCCGGCCAGAGGCTCCCTCATTTGGAGGCAAATCACCTCCCTGTCTCCCCGGGAACAGCACAGCTGAGCTCACCACCCCCTCCCCCAGCTCTAACACGTTCTGGAGGGAGGGTTCTGCTACTGAGAGAAAGGAGTGTCTGTCCCAAGACCCTGATTCCCCCTGAACTTGTTGCTGGCGGTCCCTTCTGGGGGCCAGTCCTGTTAATGATCATCCGTGCTCTGGGCAGGCTGTGGTTTCGCGGGGATGGTTTTGACTCCCAGGCCGGGCCAGGTGCGGGGAGACCCCGGTGAACGCGCGACAGGGCGTGTGGCCCATCTCAGGGGGGTGGGCAAGCACTAAGATGCCAGAGCCAGGCCCGTGTCCCTCCAGTAATGAGGGACAGGCTCTGTGGTCCGCACCTGTGCTGAGCCCCGCATGCTGATGGCTGGTTTTCAGGAGGGCAGCGCTGGAGAGGGGAGTTCCAGGGGTGTCCCGTGCCTTGAGGGCACCCGGGGTGGATCCAGCGTGCAGCTGCAGGGCTACGGATGGCCCGGCCCTGCACGGCAGCCCAGACGTCCACCCCCGAACCTGCGGGTCACAGGCGGCCCTGTACCAGACTCTGGGCAGGTGACTCCCTGATCTCGTTCAACCCTCCCCAAGAAACCAGTAAAACCGAAACGCGGAAAGGAAGGTAATTTCTGCGGAGGGATCCGGTGAGAAGTGTGCCTCCTGACCGATGCATTTGGCAAGGACGGCCGGGGGTAACTATGCTGGGCTCCAGGTGACAGTATGCACCCGCGATGTGTCAGGGTCCCCAGCCGCGAACGTGGCACGGAAATACAGCGTTTCCTTCACTGCTGTGGTGACAGCGGTGACGGCCACCGCAGACCCCTCCTCGGTTTGTTCGCGTGCGTGGTGGGAGGTGCTGAATGTCAGCCAGAGGGTGGCGGAGATTAGGGCAGTGGTTTGATTTCCCATCCGAGTTCCTGGGGCCCCTGAATCCTGCCCACAGATCTGTGAGCAAAGGGCTCTGACACTGGCCAGTCCAGGAGCTGCAGGAGCCCGGTCCAGAGGGACCCCCAGCCCGGTCCAGAGGGACCCGGGAGACAAGCCGACTGCACTCCTGGGGAAGGGGGACGAGGCGTCACAGGCCGAGGGACTCGCCCATCATCGTCCGGGCCACTTGGCCTGTCCCGTGAACAGATGAGCGCGGTGTGGCAGGAGCTGGGCGCGGTTTTTTCAGTGGAGCGAGAACAGACTTAAAGAGGTGGGTCGGGTGACAGACGAGGGTTCCAGCGACCAGCTTGACCGCTGACACCCCCAAGGCAGCGATGGTCTGCAGGTAAGAGGGCCCCACCGTTATTTTATTTCAGCTCCGTGGTGCCTGTGGATGCTCGTGCTAGCTGAGGTTTGCTGATGTCCACTGCTCTTCTGGGGCTAGAAGGAGCCCCAGGCACGGGAGTCGCTGTGACCTGAGCCCTGCCTGGAGGAGCAGGGGAGAGGTGGGGGGCGGGCAGTTGGAGGTGTGTGTTAGCGGGCTCAGAGGAGGTGAGGGGACACGGACAGCGGCTCGGGCCTGGCACAGGCCTGCCCTCTCCCCCTGGCACCTGTGTGCTGAGGGGGCAGGGCCGGGGTCCTTACCTCACGTCACAGATGCGGATGCCGTCCTCAGGGAGGTTACGTCCAGGGCCCGGCTGGGCAGTCTTGCTGGCCTGGGTGGGGGCGGCCGGCGGGGGCTGGGCTGCGGGCTGGGCGGGGGGCTGGTTGGTTTGGAGCCTCAGCCGGGCCGGCCACTCTGCTCCGCGCGGGCTGGGGTCTTGTCACAAGGAGGCTGAGCCCTGAAGGCAATCGGAGGGCGTAAGCCCGGAATCAGAAGTGTGTTGTCACCCTTTCTTCCTCACCTTTGCTACTGTCCCTTTGGCTAAAACAAGCCCCGTGACCGGGCCCGGATTCCAGACCCCCAGAGCTGTGGAGACGGACCCACCGGCAGTGCAGGGCAAAGGGCTTTGTGATTTGGTTCTCACCCTTCACCCACTTGCTCAGCTCGGGGCACTGACTCACCGTGTGCGTCTCAGGGTCCGCTGGCGCTTGTGGGCAGAGAAGCGGAGAGCGCTGGCATTTGCGGGTCACCCGTGATACGCCAGTGTGCAGTCAGGCCCTGGCGTCACCACTTGCTGGAGGCCTGGCCTTCGATAAGGCTGTTCACCTTCTCTGAGCCTCCAGATCCACTCCTGCAGTGACTGCTGTGGTCGGGAGAATTAGTGGGCTTATCCGCGTGGAATCACTTGGCAGAGAGTGAATGTTAGAAGCTAATATTTTTTTTGAACTTTATTTATTTTGAGAGAGAGCAGGGGAGGGGCATAAAGAGAGAGAGAGAGACAGGGAGGGAGAATCCCAAGCAGGCTCCACACCGTCAGCACAGAGCCCAACGCCGGGCTCGATCTCACAGACCACGAGATCACGACCTGAGCCGAAACCAAGAGTCAGACGCTCAACCGACTGAGCCCCCCAGGCGCCCCAGCAGCTGATATTTTCTATATGGGATAAGTGGAGCTCAGAGAGGGGAAGCAACTTTCCTAAGGTGGCACAGCTCCCAGGCTCCAAAGCTCAGGTTGCATCGTCTCCGTGCCCCTCCCGTTTATTTAATTCGGATCACACACCGAATGGCTCTGTGGCCTGCAGAATACATCTGGTAAAATCCACGTAGCAGCGAATGCCCAGAAGATGTCAGAGGCAGCGGGGCTGTGGCAGGGGGCTCGGGGCAGGAGCCCCTCAGCAGGTTCCAGCAGGGGGTGAGGGCGCGGAGGCCTGGCAGCGGCTGTGGGGGGTGGGCTGCGGGACGCGGATGGATGGTGGAAGGCATGAGACTTAGGGACCAGCTGGAAGCTGATGTTGGAGACCCAGGCGGGGGGGGGGGGGGCGCTGATTGTGGCCTGCCCGGGTGCAGAGGGGCGGTCACCACTTCCAGCACAGGAATTCCTGCTGGGGGTCCCTGCCCCGGGGAGAGAGAGGCCCTCTTGGGTCCAGCCTAGCCCTGGGGAGGGACAGCGGCCACCACCTGAGGTGAGGGGACCCCAGGCAAGAGGGGGGTGGGGGGGCTCTTCCTTCTCACGCTGGCACGGGGGCATGAAAGCACCTGGGAACCGAGGCTTGTGTCCACAGCAGTGCCAGTCCTCGGCCACCGCAGGGCAGAGGGAGCAGGAGGCAGACGGGGAGAGGACTCCGTTCTTTCCTGCGGTCTGTCCCTGGGGTCACACAGGCGGGCCTGTGAGGGAAGGGGCAGGAGGCGTCCCGGCCAGACCAGGGTCCCCTTGCGTTCCTTCCTGTCCCCGTCTGCATCCCAGCTACGGTCTGCACTGGGCGTAGAGGAGGAGACGAGATTCAGATGGAGTCTGAGAGGACGCTTAGACTAGCTTGGGGTTTGAATAACTGAAAGGGGTGGGGAAGTTATGGACTCTTCCCCAGGTGTCCTGAATGGGCGACGGGACGGTTGACAGGGTGTGGTTGAAGGCGGTGACGGAGAAAAATCTAACCAGCCGTTACAGCAGTGACGTTCTGTTTCACGTATTTGGGGCTCTGCCGTTAGGTGTGTGAATAATGGTGGTGCCTTGCTGACAGATTGAGCTTTGACTATCGTAAAATCTCCCTTTTCGGCTCGAGTAAAAATTTTTGTCTTAGAGTCTGTTCTGTCTGATGGCAGTATAGACGCTGTGGCTCTTTTGGGTGGTTGGCATGATTTTTCTGTCCTTTTAAGTCAAACCTGGTTGTGTCTTTGAATCTGAAGTGTGTCTTTTATAGACAGCGTGTGGCTGGATCATGTTTTGTCCATACTGCCAGTTTTTTCCTGTTGATAGTAGTATGCGGTCAATCTATATTCAGTTACTGATAAGGTAGGATTTAAGTCTGCTGTTTTGCTGTTTGTTTTCTGTATATCTTTGTGTGTGTGTGCCTTGATTCCTCTGTTATTGCATTTTGTTTTTAAGTAGATATTTTCTAGTATACAATTTGGATTCCTTTGTTGTTTGTTTTACTATGTTTCCTGAATTATTTTCTTGGTACTTGCCCTGGGGGTTATAATTAACATCTTAACTTTTTAAAGCGTAGTTTGGATTAATACCAACTTAATTTCAATAGTATGCAGAATGCCACAAAACCGTTCCTCTCTCTTCTCTGTTCTGTTATTATCATACAAATTACATCTGTATATGTTCTGAGCCCTTCAACACTGCTTTATTATTATTGCTTTATTCAATTGTTACTGTTTAGTGAGACCCCATTCTCCTACTTTCCTGTAAGTCTTTAGATGTGGTTTCTTTTATTCTTTGAACATATTTGTAACAGCTGATGTATCTCTACTAATCTCTGGATTCCTCAGGGACATTTGCTACCAACTGTGTGTTATTCCTGTGGATGGGCCGTCCTTTCCTAGGTCTTTGTGTGCCTTAGAATTTTCTGTTCAAAAGTAACTATTTAAAATGATACAATATGGCAACTCTGGGAATCAATTCTCCCTCCTCCACAGAGTTCTGTGTTGTTGCTGTTTGTGTTTTGCTGGATGAATTCTGTAACATCCGTAATCTTTGTCACATGTGGCCGCAAAATCTCTCCTTGGTTTGCTTCGTGGTCAGCTAATCATTGGACAGAGGTTTCCTTAAAGGCCTTAAGCCAGCAGGTCCCCCAGTCTTCTCCAAGAGAAGCTGTGTGTGTGTGTGTGTGTGTGTGTGTGTGTGTGTGTGTGTGGCGGGGGTACGCAGTGCTCTGGCAGGACATTTACAGCTATCTTAGCCTTTGCTTCCTGCTTGTGCGGGGCCTCAAGGTCAGCCGGAAGTGAGGGATGGGGACCACCTCAAGGGTTTCCCGGTAACGTGCACAGCCCTGTGTGCATGTGTGGCCTTTTTGGTTCCCATGGGTGTACTGGAGTGTCTCAAAGTCTCCCATTCTCCAGTTTTCCTTTTCTAGTTTTAAGGTCACCCTCTTGTGAGCTCCAACTAGTAATCCCCATTCAGGCAACTGTAATGTTAAAAAAATGGCCTGTGATTGTTTTCAACAAATGTCCTGGCGATGTGGTTTATCACTGAGCAGGCTCTGAGTCAGATCACATAAAGACAAACCATGGGAATGGAACTTTACAGGGAGCCGCCAGACGGGCCAAATAATGGCATTTCTGTCGGGGTGAGGCTTTGGGGAGGGGGTGCTCCAGACTTGCTCTGCCCCCTTCCTGTGGCTGGTGGATGCTGTTTTTCAGAGAGACCGTGATTGCTGGGCTGTTGGTTTTCAAGGCCGTCTCGGAGCTGGGAACAGGGAGGTGGGAAGAGGGTAGGTAAGTTGGAACACCGTAAAGCTTTCCTTTTTTTTCTGAAATGTAGTTATTTTTCTTGGATAAACACTTCTTGGATTATTGCAAGCCTGCAGTTAACTTCCAGGTTTCAAAAGAGTGGATTTAAAAATATATTTTTTTTAATGCTTATTTTTGAGAGGGAGGGAGACAGAGTGTGAGCAGGGGAGGGGCAGAGAGAGACCAGGAGACACAGAATCCGAAGCAGGCTCCAGGCTCTGAGCTGTCTGCAAGGAGCCTGATGCGGGGCTCAAACCCATGAACTGTGAGATCATGACCTGATCTGAAGTCGGACGCTTAACTGACTGAGCCCCCCGGGCGCCCCTCAAAAAAGTTGATTTGGATACTTTCGGGAGTGTTCTCATGGTTTTGGAGGAGCAGATCTTTCACAGTCCTTACTCTGCCACTCTGGAAGTTGTCTGGCCGTCAGTGAGGTTCTGTGACCTCAGAAAGCACGTTAAGGATTGGGTTCATCAGCAGAAGCCAGGACTCGACCTCTCTGAACATGTTTCTTCTAGGAAAACGGGAGCAATCATCCCTAGCAGTTGGGGGGGTGCTATGAGAAGAAGGTTCTCTTTAGACCCTCCCCTCAGGAAAGGAGACGATGAAGCATCTCTATTTTTTAATTTTGTCCAGTGCTCAGCCCGCGTTCTGGCATTTCATTGGTGTCTGGTCTTTTTACGTGGTAAGAATAAAATCCCAAGGGCCGGAAATGGTGTGCTTTTGGCCAAAACACAAATGGTTATTAGCAATGGAGACAAATTAGAGCCCCTCAGATTCCCTATTCAGCTTATTTAGGTGAGGAAATTATGGTGTGTCCGCTTGAAGCTTACGAAGAATTAAAAATGATGTTTGTGAAGAATTTTTAGCGGTAATATAACGACACAAACATTTTCTTACAAGAAGGCCACATAACTGCTTCTCTAGAGTTTGCTCTCAGCCCTGGAAGGTGTGTTCGGCAGAGGATTTGGAAGATATGAGAAAACGCTCACGAGGCTGCCCCTTGAACTGGTCGGTCTGTGGGTAATGCTCTCCTGCTTCCGTAGCCTTTTAAAAAGACTTTTCACGACACTTTGCAGCGAGCGAGTATTACTCCTACAATTAGCAAATTACAAAATGGAAAAAAATCCGAAATAAAGTAGCTGGGAGTCTGGGAGATAAATTAAGAAGGATTAGATCTGTGGGGATTTTTCCATTTCTTGTTTTGCGTTTCAGGTTTTGATCTCTGCAAGGTGTTACATGACTTGCCCAAGGTCACAGAGCTGAGGCAGGGAGGGGCTGGTGCCAGGACCCGGGTCTCCTCGAACAGTGAGGAAGGGTAATCGGGTCACAAAGCAGCCCCCTGGAGCTGCCGGCCTGCTCCCTTGCTGGTGGTGCCCAGCGCTGGGCAGTGATGGGAACTGGCGGTGACAGATTCTGGAGCGAGTCCACCCGAACGACTGTCACCCTTGGCTTTTTTCAGGAAGGGTATCAGGGGCGATGCTGTGGTCAGGCATGATTTTCTCCCTGCGGGGCTGGTGGGAGGAAGCTTTATTGGTGGGTATTTGCCTCTGGGGACCCCATGGGCTTTTGCCCCTGGGGACCCTGTGGACGTCCGCACAAAGTGCACAGGCCCGGAGACCCATCCCGCCTCCTGCCTCACGGCAGGCCCCGGAGTGGGCGCCAAGCCCAGAGCCCCGCATATGGGGGCTGTGGCTCCTCGACTCGTTTGGGTGGTTCTGCCATGCTGATGCCGGGCCTGTGCCCAGGGTCCTGGTTCTATGGGTCTGGGTCAGGGTCAGGGTCAGGGTCAGGGTCAGGGTCGGGAACCTGCGTGTTGACCAGCACCCTGTGGCTTCCCAGGGACGTTCTGTGGCCACACTTTGGGGGTGGTTGGCCCCTCGGCAGGACGTGACGCGGGATTTGGCAGAAAGATGTGGGGGTGGCCCAGGGCTGGCTTGGGAGGAAAGGTGGCCACTGTGGGGGTGTCCTTGTGCTCGGGCCTGGGCTGCACGGGTCCCGCACAGCGCCCACCTCACTGGGCTGGGGAGGGGCTGCGGGCCCTGTGACAGATGAGGACACCAGGCTCGGCCAGCGGCCAGCACGAGGACCAGCCGGTGCAGGGCTCCCTGTCCTCGCGGTGGGGACGGCTTTCCGGCCACAAGGCTGACCCAGCCCTTCCAGCAGGTCGTCCTGATCGAAGACTGTGTTCTGGGGACAGCTTTTGACTGTGGGAACGAGGGGGATGGCAGACGGGATTCAGTTCCCACTGACATTTGTGGAGGGCCCACTGTGTGCTTCACGTCTGTGATATCACAGCCGCGGTGCCCTGAGGACGAAGCTCGCAACAGAAGGCTGCCTTGTGCTCTCTCCAGCATCCACACGACACCTGCTGTGTGCCTGGCACCCCGTCAGAGTTCGAGTGCTCCGCAGGGTCGCTCCTTTGAGCCCTCACAGCTACCCCAGGCAGCAGGGCCAAGCTCACCCCCAAGGGACACGGGAAACGGAGCCCCAGAGAGGGAGACTGTGACCTGAGCCCAGCGCTCTTCCCAGACCCGTCCCGTGAAGGCCGCCTTCCCCAGCACGGCCCCCCGCGGCCAGCATCTGGGCTCTCGGAGGGGCCCCGTCCGTGGCAGCCACAGAAGCTGAACTTGTCCTTGTTTTCCCCCCGGGGGGGTGGGGGGGGGGGCTGAGCAGGGGCCGGGCCTGGTCCTGGCAGAGAGAGCTCATGGCACCCCAGGCTGGGGTGGCCCCCGTGGTCCGGGCTCCTTGGCTGAGGCTGTGTCCCTCCCCGCCCCGCGCCTCCCAGACACCAGGCCGCTAACAAGACAGGTGCAGGGCCGTTCTCACGGTCCAGGGCCGTCCCTCACCCACAGACAGCTGGGCAGCCACTTTGATTAAAAGGGCTCCGTGGCTCCGGAGAGATGAGTCGAGGCCAGCTTGTGTTTATAGACACCTCCTGCAAACAGGGATGGAGGTGTGTGGCTTGTCCTTCTCCGCAGGGCAGGTGGGCGGGCCGCTCCAGAATCCGTGCGCGGGGCCAGGCTCCCATTTACAGGCAGGGCCTGGGCGGGGGATTGGGCAGGTGAGACCCTGAGCGGGCACAGCTTCCCTGTGCCTCACTTCTTTGCCTGTGAAATGGGCTTATTAGCGGCCCACCCGAGAGTTCTTCCCTCACACGCTGTGTGGCATCCTTGTGAGCGTTGTGCCGACTGTCCCCAGCGGCTAGAGCTTGGAGAAGAGGGCCCCGCACAGAGCGCCCTCCTGCCCATCACTGTGCTGCGGTCAGCAGCACCGTGGCCATCGCTGTCACTGCTCCCCAGTGCCTGGCACGGTGCCCGACCCGTGCTAGGTGCCCAGTAGTCACCTGGCGAGTGAGTGCACTAGATAAGGTGCCCACACGTGCCAGGCACTGGGAATGCCGAAACGAATGACGCGGCCATTTCATCCCCCGAGATAGGAAGGAAGGAGGTGCCCCCAGCCCGGATGGTGACAGTCTGTTCGTGTGACGGCAGGCGCCCCCCCCCCCCCCCCGACGTCGGGGCCCTCAGCCTGCCTCTTGTCCACGTCGACACTTTCCGCTTGCCTCTCTGTGGCCTTCCCTTGTTCCTGCCCCGGCCTCCTTCCCCGCCCTGCACCCACGCCCCTCCCACCCTCCTCTGGGACAGTGAGCATTGCTCTGTGGACAAGCTGAGGCCACCCTGGCAGCAAGGTGGCCCAGGGGACAGGGCTGTGGGGCAGGCAGGGGTCTGGATTTGAATCCCTGCTTTGCTAGGTTGACAGTGACCTTGTGCTTACTAACCCCTGATCCTCAGAGTCCGCGTTTAAAATATGGGTACAGCACTTTGGTGTTTAGGACAGTGCCCGGCACATGGCCGACATCCTTATGCTCTTAATGGTTTTGTTTTCTACATTTTTTTAAAATTTATTTTTGAGAGAGAGAGGGAGACAGAGCATGAGTGGGGGAGGGGCAGAGAGCGAGGGAGACACAGAATCTGAAGCAGGCTCCAGGCTCAAAGCTGTCAGCACACAGCCTGACTTGGGGCTCAAACCCACAAACCACACGATCATGACCTAAGTCGGACGCTTAACCGACTGAGCCACCCAGGTACCTCGAGGTGTCTGTCTAGGTGGCTTCTCCCCACCCCCAGGGCGACACCTCTTCAACAAAGCCCCCGAAAGTTTCTGGCAAAACGCAAGTGCCCCACACACCAGGAGGGGGTCCCCCCACTGAGGAGTCCAGGGCAGGCCCGGTGAACTGATTTCTTTATAAACTACTTACCACCCCCTTCATTCAAGGGTGCAGTTTACTCGAAGTTTCCATCCCGTGTGTAAGGAGACCAGGTGGAGAGACACCACAGCAGACCTTCCTTACCCAGCTGTTTGGCAAGCACCCGCTCCCTGTGTGCCCGGCAGGGCCCCAGGACTTCAGAAAGAGTTGGGGTCAGAGCTCGCCCTTGAGGTGCTCCTGCTGGTCTGGGGAGGACAGATGCCTCCCCCCCCCCCCCCCGCCACAGTGCAGATAACCCAGGTGGCTTCTGTGAAGGGCCCTTTCCAGGGGGCAGGAGGGTGTGGGAAATCTCAAGAGATGGCCAGTGATTTGGTGGGCTTGCCGCCCGTGTCCCGCGGGCCCCGCAGGGAGGGCCACAGGGGGGCAGTGGCGGGTCACTGGCACACAGACACAAATGCATCCTGCTGGGCGGCTGAGGAGGACGTAGCAATAAGGGAGGGGCTTTGCGAACACGTGGTCTGCACTCTGTGCACAGATGCATCTGGAGGCCTGCCTTTCAGAGAGGGGGAGCATCGGCCCCCCCCCCCTTCCTGGGCCTCCCTCCCTTAAAGCAGTAGCCGCCTGGAGCTCCCTGGTGGTTATCTCCTTCATCGGGGTCTCCACTTCCCTCTGACCTCTCAGACAAGTTCTGTTCCCCTGCAGATGGTGCTTACGTGGTCCCAAAGCCATTTGAACTTGGGACCAGCAGCCTGAGGGAGCCAGAAGCAGGAGTGCTTTGACTCAGCACCCTGGCTCCCCGCCGCTGAGCCATCCCAGCCCAAGGCTGAGGGAAAAGGGAGTGAACCTGCAGGCGGGGTGTTGAGCAGAGGAGGGGGTGTTCAAGGCCGGCAGCTCGCATGTGCAAAGGTCCTGAGGCATAAGGCAGAAGAAATAGGAATCGTGTGCACCTGTGATAAACTCCTGGACAACGTTTACCCGCTATCTTGGAAACTGAAAGGCAGAAGCCAAGACCAGAGGGTCCAGGGAGAGGCCCCTGACATTAGGGAGGCACAGGCCTGGTACTCGTATCTGTTGTCTTGAACTCCCAGCAAGCCTCGGGGGAAGGTGCTGTGTACTTGATCTCCAGAACAGACCAGGCGCAAGGTGCCGAAGCCTGTTCCTGAAGTTGTGCAGGTGAACAGGAGTCAGGCTGAGCTGGTCTGCCTCTACGTCTGGGTTTTTCCACTCTGCCTTGAGACTGGGAGACCTGGGGTTACTGTTCTGTTAGGGTGGGTCTGGGCCATGTGTGTCTGTGCGTGCGCGCGTATGTTCTCCCGCAGGTGCCGGAGGCGGCCTTTTCACACGATCTTGACACAGGGTGGTTTTGTGGCAACTGAGGGTTGTCTGCGTAGGATCGTATGTCCTCGGGCAAGTGACTCGGCTGAATTAATCCTTACAACTTCAAGAGGCTGGCGGTAGTGGTATTCTCCATTTGCCAACAAGGAAACCGAGCGCAGAAAGGCTATGAGCCGAGCATCGTTCTGTGCTTTTTATCAGCGCTCACGTTTAATGCGTGTTTACCACTAAAAGTTAGGGAGTGGGGGGAGTGGGGCTAAGATTCTTCAGTTTTTCCTGCTCCTTTTTCATGACTCTCCAAGAGCATCCAGGGCCACAGGGGTCGTGCGTGTGTGAGTCTGCGTGGGCCTGTGCGTGTGTGTGCGCCTGTGTGTGCCTGGGTGTGCACATGTTCCTGTGCCTGCACACATCCCTGCGTGTGCACGGGCCTGCGTGTGTCTGTGTGTGCACATGCACAGGACCTGAGATCCAGTTTCCTCCCGTGTGAAATGGACGGGACTGTCCCAGTGCTGACCGCATGGCAGATGTGAGGACGGGCTGCAGAAGGGCTTTGTGGGGTCTGTGTCCACATGCAAGTGTGGTTTCTCCTCCGGCCTGCTGGGCCATGTCCGTCTGTACGTGTTTGCCGCTGGGGTCTGGCCTCTCAGCTGGTAGACCGCCATCTCTAGGACGCGTCACTGCAGGTGTGGCCCGAGTCTCAGGGGCGTGGCGCAGTACAAGCGACTTGTCCTCTTGGGTCAGCAGGGCTGTGTTGTGTGTGGTTGTTCAGGAACCCCGGCTCCTGACAGCCAGAGGCTCTGTCCTCCCGAGATCCTGAGTCTTCTGCAATCTTCAGGGAGGGGGAGGGGGAGGGGGACAGACACACTCAGAGAAGGAGAGGAGAGAGCGAGAGAACTGTGAGGCCGGTGTTTATGGGCCAGGCCGGAACCCTGCTGCTGTCACTGAGTCATACGCCGTGTCTACTCGCAAGGGACGGCGTGGGCCAGCTGTGTGCGCACGAGCAAGAGGAGGTCACGCATGTGGGTGGGCACCACGGGCTCAAAACCGCCCTTTCCTGTTGCTTCTAGACAAAATGAGCATCTCCCAACGCTTGAGGCCCTGGAAGGGAGCGTGCTGCCATCCGTCTCCTGCAGCTGCTGCGTGTGAGCAGGAAGCGAGTTCAATTCCGCCAGCTCAGATGTGCTTAGAACAAGGCCTGGTACCATCTCTAGGGGCACTGGCCCCCCTACAGCTCTGATGTGGCCTGGCTTCTCTTTGGGTCCTACCGGCACGGCGGGAGCTCCCCGGAGCAGCGGGTCCCCAGGGGCCTAGGTAGAAATGCAGAGTCCTGGGCTCCCAGCCCGCCTGACTCAGGACCTGCACTATAATAAGATCCCAGGCTGTCCAGTCCCCGTGAGCACCAAAGTCTAGGAAGCAACGCCTCAGAAGCCACAAACACAACGCTTTTTACCTTCATTTCGGCGCGTTAGGTATCTGAGAGGCATGGGTGTTTGTAGTTTACCATTTTCAACTCGGAATGTGCACCCTTGTCTTTGCTCCCCAGGCCTTGTTGGCCCCACGGGTCATGCCCGTGTCACAGATGAGGGATGAGGACCTTGCCATCAGGCCCCGTAACTCCGTGCCACTTAGATCCACGTGTACCCGGGCTCTTTTGGGGATTCAGAGAAAGGAGGAGAGAGCCTTCCTGGAGAAGGTGGCATTTGCACAGGGTCCTTTGAGAGGGCAGGGAGCATCTGAACAGAGCGGTGGAATCTGCCGGCCCCTGGGGCCATGGCCACCTGCCTAGTTTGGCTGGTTCTTAGAGCCAAGAGTAATTTGGCATTCAAGGCTCTGCATGTTCTGCCCTATTGGTCTTTCTGGTATGAATTCTCACTTCCTTCCTGCCGTGCACTCCAGGGTGAATTAGCCCCGAAAGACAGTCTCCACATCAGACAGCCTAAGTTTTATATTTTTGACTTGGTTTCTCTTTTTAAAAAATGTACCAGTTATTAAAGGGCGTTAGGCCCTGCTTGACTTTACATTTTCTTATTCTACCATTGACTTTCAAAAGTCAGCCAAATTTTATATACTTATTCCTATGATCTTAGTAAATTTTTTTACATGTCTATTAGAGAGAGCACGCATGGGGGCGGGGGCGGGGGCGGGGGCGGGGGTGGGGAGGAGCAGAGAGAGAGGGAGACACAGAATCCGAAGCAGGCTCCAGGCTCTGAGCTGTCAGCACAGAGCCCGACGCGGGGCTCGAACTCACGGACCGCGAGATCGTGACCTGGCTGAAGTCGGTCCCTTAACTGAATGAGCCACCCAAGCAGCCCCCGAACTTAAGTTTTTAAATATGGGTTTGTTTTTACCACATTTTCTTCTGGTTTCTTTTGGGGGGGATTTTGTACTGTGGGGGAGGAGGAAAGGCGAGAAGAAGAGTGAGGAGCTTTTTCTTTTTTTTTGTTACTAGGAAGGGACGCAGGAGGGCAGGAAGGGAACCACGGGCTTACTGGCACGTTCTGGAAGGGGTGGGCGCCACCACACCCACAGTGGGGTCGCGGTCGTGCCTGGTGTCAGGGGCCTGCGTGGGAGCCCAGGTGGGGGCAAGGCACGTTTCCACGCTGTGGAGGTGACAGCACGCACCTGCAGAGGGTGTCCCCTCCCCCCAGAGTGAGGGAGTCTTTAAACCATTTAGCTCAGTTCCCGGCCCAGCCCGCGCCCTCGGTATAGGTGGTTGCGGTCATTAGCGCCGCGTTATTACGATCCTTCCTCTGTGTCGTCAGCGCTGCCGCTGACTGATGGGAACTTCTGGGAAGAGACTCCGCGCATGACAAGGATCACTGAGGAGGAGGAGAATGGGCTCTGGATGCCGCCCAGGGAAACGTGGGCTGCGGGCCGGGCTGGCGGCTCTGCGGCCGCCGAGTGCCCGCCAGAGGGCGCCCGAGCTTCTTTGGTCGCTGAGCGGAGCGCCCCGGGCCCGACCGACCGGGAGGATGGGGACGCGGCTTCCGCCAGTCCCCGCCCCACGCGCGCTTCCCTGTCCCCTGGAGGGGGCGCCCCTGCAGGAACAAGCTTGCCTGGTGGGTGGTCGGCACTAGCCTCTCCCGGCCCTAGCCCTGTAGTCCCGGCTTCTGTGCTTCCGGCTTAGGGTATTCGAGTGGGCGGGGCTGACCTTGACCTCGTCCTGCCCCAGGTGTCAGAGCTGCCCCCCCCCCCGGCCCCCCCCCCCCCCCGTGGGTGCCTCATCAGAGCCCGGCAGCCCGGCAAGGCAAGGTGGGTGCATCGCCGTGTATCTCATGGCAGGAGGGAGCGGGCTGGGCCACTGCCCGCCCCATGGCCTGGTCCTCCCTCCCCGCGGGGGCAGGCCTGTGCCTCCGACGCTGGTCCAGGTCCTTTGCTCCGACTCTGCCCGCCAGGCTGTGCTGTCAGAGCTGCCTGCCAGGGGGGCCTTGTGTTGGAGGAGGTGGCCCGTGGCTGGTTCAGGACGGACGCCTGTCACCTGCGTCCAGAGGCCCGAGTGGGGGTTGGTTAAGGGAGCCCACAGGACTGTGAGGCAGGCTTGGGGGTGGAGGGCAGGTGTGAGGGCTGCATCGCCCCTGCACCCCAGGAGGCCGGCGGCGAGGGCAGTGCTGCCCAGGGTCCGGGCTTCTCCTGGGTGCGCTCAGTCTGCCGGGGGCCCTGTGCCCAGGCCAGCTCAGCCTCTCCTCCCAGAACCCCACCGACCCCCAGGCCTCCGCCACTCCTCCCTCCCTCAGCCTCAGGGAGAAAAGGGGGAGAGTTTTGCTTTAAAAATAAATAGCTTCTTTACTCTTTCCGTTGAAGTAAAATCCACGCAACATGAAATTCACATTTTAACGTGTACAATTCAGTGGCATCTGGTCCATTCGTAATCCCATGTGATCACCACCCCTGTCTGGTTCCGGGACATTTTTATCGCCCCAGAAGAAAACCCCGGGCCCAGCAGGCAACCACCCCGTATTCTTCCCTGCCCCAGCCTCGGTCGACCGCTCACCTGCTTCCTGCCTCATGGATTTGCCTGTTCTGGGCCCCTCGTGGAAGTGGAGTCCTACAGTATGGGCTCGGTGCCTGGCATCTTTCACTTGGCGTGATATTTCAAGGCTCATCCACATTCTACCATGTGTCAGAATATCCTTCCTCTTCAAGACCGAGTAATATTCCCTCGTGGGGGTAGACCACAGTTTGCTTGTCCATTCATCCACGGGGGAACATTGGGGTGGTCTCTCCCTTTTGGCTGCTGTGAACATGGGCGTACGAGTGTCTAAAGACTTATTTTCGAGTCTTTGGGTGTAGACACCTACAGTAGAAGTGCTAAAAATAACGTTTAAAGAATGCATTTCTTTGTTATCTGGGTCGGCGCCGAGAGCGGAGAAAGCTGTAAGGCCTGCCCCTTGCCTTCCCGTGGACTCCTGGGTGGGCACACCGCCTCCAGCAGGGCCCCCCTGGATGCGCCTGCGCCCCCAAGGGCTCCCTGATGCCCACCTTGCACGGTTGTTTTGGGGACTAACAGAGACGTGTGTGTGGCTGTCCGGGCTGCTTTTCGTTCATCACTTGGGATAATAACCTGTTACTTGACCCACACCGGACCCTCCCAAGGTGAAGGAAACAGGGGTGGAGGTGCAGCTGGGGTCTGGGCCGGGCTTCCTGTGAGTCTGCGCGCTGAGAGGCGCTCCCTCCTGAGGGATGCCCGCAGACCGACGAGAAGATAGGATGTCCGGTTGGCGGAGCTGTGGGAGTGGGCGCCAGGCCGACGTGCCAAGTGTGGAGGCTCCCTGTGGCCAGCATGGGCTGTGCCCGCACCCAGAACCCCGCATCCAGCCTGCCCCGCCCTCGCACAGGACAGAAGAGCAGGAAGGCCGGTCAGGCGCTCTGGTCACAGATTCATGCCTTTTATAAGCTTAGACAATGTTTTGTTTTTACATTTTAAAAGTTTTTTTTTTTTTTGAATGCTTTTGATTTGTTTTTGACAGACACAGCATGAGGGGGAGAGGGGCAAAGAGAGAAGGAAACACAGAATCCAAAGCAGGCTCCAGGCTCTGAACTGTCAGCACAGAGCCCGACGCAGGGCTCAAATTCACGAACCGCAAGAACATGCGGAAGTCGGACGCTTTACCGACTGAGCCACTCAGGTGCCCCTAAGCTTGTATAGTTTCCGAAAATAAATTTTCAGGTCCCCTTTTCCCCCTAAGACATAAAATGAAGAGAAACCAAAAGGGAACTATTTGGGAAATTAATAATAATCTTAAAAGTATCTGAGGGAGATGTTCTCTCATTAAATAAGACCAAATCTGCCAGATTTTCCTCCAGAGAACACAGAGTGCCAAACCTGTGAATCAGCAAATCACTGGGGCCTCCTCATGGCTCCAAGAAGGGTGAAGGGCTGGGGACTTGGAATCCGAGGGCTCTGAGCAAAGACCCTCAGTGTTCTCATCTGTGAGATGGGTTCGTGCATTCTGTGGGGGTGGAGCTCCCCATGGGGATTGTGGGAGGGGCTTCAGTCTACCCAGGAGGACTGTGCCCGCCTGGGTGTGGCTTTCCCCGTCTGCGTGGCGGGAGGCAGGGCTGGCCTCAGCCCACTTGGGGAGGAGCTTCCATGGGCGATGGCACCTGTTGCTGCCTTGGGTTTGTGCATCTGTGAGACGGACTGGCTGGTGATTGCTGTCCCCTGGGCTCGCGACCGTGGAGCGTTGGTGGCAGGGAGTGACGAGTGGCGGGCTCACTGACCTCTCGTTCCCCCTGCTCCCCCACCTCCGCTTTCCAGCCTTCCATCCTGCCCTTCTCACCTCCTTTCCCCCCATTTCTAGAGCATCACGACCTCTTGTTTTAGACAAACAGATGGTCTGTTTTGTCTCGTTTTGTTTGGCCTGTGCCATTAAAATGTTTAATTAGACACCAGTTGGATTCTACATTTACAAAATCTGTATTTCCAGCTTCTCTTTAAAAATCAGGAAGTTGGGCCGCCCTGGCCTGGGGACTGGGCTGTGCCACTGGCCGCCTGCCGGTTTGCCTCGCCTCCCCCACCCGTCTGCCCTCGGACGGATCTGAGGCGCTTGTGGGAGAAGCCGTGTCAGGTGCAGGGAGAGTGACCTACAGAGGACTGCGTTGTCCATACAAAACTGTTGCTCGTTATTTTTAGTCATGCTAAGCAGTAGAGCATGTGGAGTGTTAACCAATTGCAATCAAAACCCCGGCTGAAGCCAAAAGACTTATTGGGGAACAGGCTGGGCCGTCTGTGAGCTGGGCTCAGACACAGGGGTGCAATGATCCGCCCGGTCTCTCTGGTCAGGGATTTCTCCTCTGTGGTTGCACCCATCCTCATGGTGCCAAAATTACTTCAGCGGCTCCAGACATCACGCTCTGGCACCCTACTAGTCTGGCGGGAAAGAGCCAAAGGCTCATTGTTTCGGGGGGCTTGGCTAGCCACCCAATCAGAGCCCACAAGAAGCCCCGGACCCTCTCAGGGGTTGAACGGAGACCTGCACATGAGCCCAGCCCAGGCGCTGGTACCCAGCTCTGTTACGTTGCAGGAAGGCAGAGCCGACTTGGGGAAGCTGCAGGAAGGACGTCCCTCTCGGATGGAAGAATGGATGTGGACAAGCTTTGTGGACAGGCAGGGCCCCGGAGACAGAACTCACTTACACAGTGATGCATCCTTCTAAACTCCAAGTGCCTCCCCCGTGCCACACTCTGGGATCACAGAGGTGAGTCAGGAGTGGGCAGAACTGTCCTCAGAGCTCACCTTTGTGAACTGTAAGGTGCCGTGTAACCGCAAGGGACTGCTTCCCTCCACATTCCCCTGTTACAGAGAGAAAGCTCAGGCTTCGAGGGTCTAGGTGGCTTTCCCAAGGTCATGGTCAGTGAGTGGCAGACCTTGGGACCTGCTCATCCTACCCAGGAACCTCCTGAGAACCCGTCCTGCCCACTCTCCACCCCCTGGTCGCCCATGAGTCATTTTCCTTTTTGGTGTCAGCAGACACCTGGGTCTTCATAATCATGCCGCGCTCACTGGGGGCTTGAGCAAGGCCAGCTTCGTGGGAGGGTGCAGGAGTGAGATGCATGTTGCACACAGAGGTAGGGGAGCCAGCCAGGAAGCACAGGGGGCTGAGGGCGGCCCCCCTCCCTGGCACCTCCCTGAGTCATTCTTTAATGCAGTGTGTGCCTATTTTAATTCCTATTGGCACAAAAACCTTGTATGTCCTTTATAAACATTTCATTCTCTTCCGGTAGCAAGTTTCCCACTACCCAAGGCCCGTGTAGCCATCTCCCTCCCTGTGTGGGGCAGTCTGTCCCCAACCTGGGCAGCCGTGGGCTGGAGCTGACAGCCCCCACCACCCTCACCCAGCACCTGCCTGTGATGGCTCAGGGAGCAGCCCAGCCCCCCTGAACTTGACAGAAGAGAGTGAGGGTGCCTGGGGAGGGAGGGTGACCATCCAGAGTCGGGGCTCCAACCTGAATCGGCCCCATGCCGGGGGCCAGTCTCGTCCATTGCCGTGTCCTGGCCAAGGGATCAGGGCAGGCTTCAGGGAGGGGCAGTCCCCAGCAGGAAGTTTTGCAAACTGTTCGGTGCCGTGCAAGCCTGAGGAAGTCATTTAGGCCAGCTGTTAATGGGCCTAGATTTCCAGGGAGCTAAGGGGAGCCACAAAGAGTTCTTGAGCACCAGCGTGCCAGGAGCAAGGCAGCTCTGTGACCCACACTGTCTGGCTGCCTTACTTACGTTTCACAGTGGGGAGAGCCTGCCGGACCCTCAACGGCACCTTTAATGAATCACTGCCCGGAACAGGGCCAGGTCTGGGAAACTTCTTGTGTCTCGTGACTGTCAACTTCTGGAAAGTCTAGGAGGAGCCAGCGAGGAGGACAAGGCGTCTTGGAAGGGCGGGCTGCCTTCTAGCCACAGCTGGTTCTTCAGGGAGCCCCAGAGCCAACAGAAATGATGAGTGTTGTTACCGTCTTCTCTACATCTTTCCCCTCCGGAAAGCTGGCGCCTGTTCACTTTATTTGTTAGCCAGCTGCAGCCGGGAGACGCAGGCGTCTTCTCTGCAAAGCCTCTCCCGGGACAGATCAAGGAGACCCAGGAAGTATATTAAAGAGGCCATGGAATCAGGCTGGATGATGCAGTGTCTTGGGCAAAGCTGCCCCCAGCCGTGCTGGGCTCGGGATTGGCCAGGACTCCAGGCAGGGCCCCGGGGACAGAAATCATTTACCCAGTGATGCATCCTTCTAAACTCCAGGTGCCTCCCCCGTGCCACACTCTGGGATCACAGAGGTGAGTCAGGAGTGGGCAGTACTGTCCTCAGAGCTCACAGTCTGGCCAGAGGGCGGTGGAAGGGAGGGAGGCCAGGACCCCCTGCCCGTGGCCTGGCCCACAGCAGCCCAGCTGTGACTCTCTGTGGGTGAGAGGGGAGTACAGTCTGGGTGGTGATGGCCTGGTGTGTGGAGTGGGGGGCGACCTGCCTGCCCCTGGGCCTCGCTTTGCCTCTCTGATCGTGGGGAGGGTGATATGGGCCTTTTCCAGGGTCACTGCACGCATGCCTCGTAACGAATAGCCTTGCGGCTCTTACGAGCCTCCAGCCCCCTCCAGGCTTAGCAAGTAGGTGCTCTCCTGGGGGTGGGGGTTCACGTGCTAGAATGTGGGGCAGGACACGGGGCATGGGTCTTCCTTCCCATTCTCCCAAACCTGCTTCACCGCACACACCCATGTTGACCCTGCCCTCCCTCACCCCCTGCCCTGTCCTTAGCGCTCCTGATGGGCTCAGGCCCTGCCACCTGCTGACAGAGAGCTCCCAGGCCCGGGGAGGAACACTGACTGGTGAGAGCAAGGTCCGAACACCAGGGAGGTGGGCAGCCTGAGCAGTCTGCAGCCACCTCTCCTCCCGGCAAACTCCTACTTACCCATCAAAACCCTGGAGGCTGCGTAGAGGCAGTGACCGCAGGCTGATGTCCCCGTCTGACTTGGGTCCTTCCTCTGTGCTTCCCCTGCTTCCGGCATGGGCCTCGTGCTAGAACTTGGCACCCGGCAGAGCAGATGATTCTGACCCTGCTCACCTCCCTGGAGTTGGCGGTCAGGTCTGTCTTCCTCTCTGATTCTCCAGCAGCCCACACAGGGCCGGGCCTGGCCCGGGGAGGGCAGTAGCTGTAGTTCAAGCCATGCCCTCCCCGCCCACCACTTCCTGGGCCCTAAGCAACGGCCCTGCCTTAGCTGGTGCGCTAAGCTGGGTCTCAGGTGCCGGGGTCCCTCTGACAAGGACTCTGCTGCCCCATGGCACCGAGGTCCCTTGAATTCGATTCCAGTCTGTGTCCTTGTCAGCTCCTGTGCTGGGCCAGGAACCCTTGAGCCTCTACAGCGTGGGGACTGAACTCGACCCGGGGCCACTCATCTCTTTCCTGGCCAGCCCCAGGCACCCCATGGCACTGCACAAACACCTTAGATGCGGGGGTAGAGCCTTGGCAGTGGTCGGCAGGCTAAGGCTACAGCGGGTGCTGGGGGTGAGGATGCGGCAAGGGCTGGGGAGGTTAGGATGGGTCACCTCCTCAGACGGGCTCACGGGTGACTCGTCGGAGCTTCAGCGCCTGGGAACTCAGGGAGCATGGTGTTTGGGGTGCAGCACCGGGGAGGCTTTTCAGACTGGGCGCCGTCCTTGTGAGCAGGCCCCAGGGCTGGCCCCACACCCGGCAGCCACCCAAGCAGCCTGTCAGGGCCAGCGCTGGGGCCACAAGCAAGTCCGTCCCTGACTCTGCACACATGGAAAAGTCTGCGGGAGGCACGGCCGGGTGCGGACGGACAGCATGAGCGGCTGTGCCCCTGTGCACAGGGAGGTTTGCACCCAGTAGTGCGTGCTCCGGCTCGTGAGCTCTGGGTGTTGGTCAGCGCTGGTCACCTGCAGGGCTGGGGCATGATGACCCCGCCTCTCCAGGGCGGCTGCAGGCTGGTCTACTGTCCCCTTTTCAGCCTCCTCTTCCACCTCCATCTAGTGAACTGAGTGACCCTGCAGAGGTCACAGGCCCGCAGCCCAGAGGCAGGCACCGGATACCTGGTGTTGGTATCTCTTCTGGGCCTTGTGCACGCCTCCTGAATGCCGTGTCAATCATTTTTTGACACTGCTTTGCCAGAAGGATGGGTTATTCATACGCCGGGGGGGGGGGGGGGGGAGGAGGGGGGTGGGCAGTGTAGTCCTCGGTGGGATTTCTGACGTTATGTTGCCTCTGCAGGGCGCAGAGGCGGAGGGGGAACTGGCCCGGGTGCGTGGGGAGCCTGGGGACTTAGTGGGAAAGCCTGGACGGGGATGTGGCTCCTGAGCTGCCAGGACTGGTCCTAACCAGGGGTTGGGGGACGGGAAATGATCAAGGAGGACAGGGGTGGCTCAGCCTGGAGGTCCTCGGTGGCCTGGACACCCATGTGCCCTCAGCTTCCCAGGACCCATCGTGCCAGGCATTGGGCAGGGCCCTGGGCCCAGGCTGGCTGGCTAGAGCCCCTTGGGAGATTTTGGGAGAAGTCCCTGTGGATCCCCCGTGACAAGCACAGGCCCTGGTGCGCAGTCACCAGTCTGGACAGAAAACACATGAATCGTTGAATGAATATGGCGCCCAACCCAGGGAGGCCCGGGTGCACTCGTTCACGCATGGACGGAAAACCCCGTCTTTCGGGGCCTGAACTGTCACACAGGTTCCGTGAGACCCCAGAGACTTATGCCTCGTTCTCTGGGGAAGGAGTGATGGCCTTTCCTTTCCTTTCCTCTCATACGTGTAACTCCGATCGCGTGGATGCTGTTGAATTTCAAATCCCTGCATGTAATCCCTGCAGCATATACAGGAACAGGGTGTACCCGTCCTGCACATCGAGTGACTCTACACACACATATTGCACATAGGACGTGTCCTTGAACGCGGGTGTGCTAGGAGTATATCGTATGTGCCTTTTGGGTATTGGTGTAACGCAGGTGGTTATGGGTCCCGTTCCGCGTACACGTTCACGCTGGTCACAAAGTTCCCGTCTGTGCTGTGGACGTCCTGTGTGATGTACCCGTAGACGCTGCCCTTGTGTGTTCCACAGATAGCTTGTGCGTACTTTACTTGCACACGTGGTTATTTGTACCCCTGGTTGTAGTGTTGTGTCACAGCAGAGACAGGAAGCGGGTCCGGTGGAGAATACATGCGGTGTGTCAGTTGGAGCCTGTGCAGGAAGCAGCACTCTCAGTTGGAGCAATCAATTAATGGGCTGTTTATAGACTCTTCTGGAAAGGGTGAGTCTGGCGGAGGGAAAGCCACCAGGGAGGGCGTGGCTCCCTGGCAGGGTGCGGTCTGCGTTACTGGGACTGTGGAGAGTGGCTCGAGGCTGTGAGGCTGCTGGCAGATGAGGCTCATGACCAAGGTCCTGGTCGTCTTCTGGCCTCCTGGCGACCTAACTGGAAGCCAGGCAGCAGGGTGTTGAAGAGGTCCTGCCTGGCTGTCTCCTCCTCGGAAGGTCCTGACCTCTGGGGGCATCCATCTCCCACACTCGGCGACACCTGCACCTGACTGCTGTGTGTCACCACTGTAACGGAGCAGCGGGATACGCCGTGGGGGCGCCAGAATGAAGAAGTGCTTTCATTATGCAGCAGGACAGATGGCCGGAGAACCGAACGACCCTGCCACGGGCTTGGGGCTGCTGTTCCCCGGGGCCACGTGAAGGAAACGGCTCTGACCATCACTGCTGACAGGTGTGGGTGGGGCCCGGGAACCCCATGAGCAGCTTTTGACCCAGCAGATGCATCATTGGTCTCCTCTAGTAAATAGATTGCATCCAGAGCCATCAGCTAACATCACCACCTTTCTACGTGTCCAACAATCTACTGTTTCCCCACCATCCATCTGGCTTTGGTATCTGCCACGCAGGTGAGCTATATGGAGACATAGTGGGACTCCCACCCCTGCATTTTGTATAAATATAAACCCACTTGTTTACCGAGATGTGCCTCATTCTTTCCTGAAGACCTAAGCCTCCATCTGGTACCCTTTCCCTCTAGGAAGAAGAGCTTCCTTTAGTAATTGTGCCGTGCAGATCTACTGGGAACAAGTTTTCTTTCATGTTAAAATGTGCTTTGACTTCATTCTTTAGAATTATTTTTGTTATTTGATTTTTGAGAGCGAGTAAGCAGGGGAGGGGCAGAGGGAGAGGGGGGCAGAGGATGTGAAACGGGCTCCGTGCTGACTGTGGAAAGCCCGGTGTGGGGCTCGAACTCATGAACCGTGAGATCATGAGCTGAGCCGAGGTCGGACGCTTAACTGATGGAGCCACCTTGGGTGTCCCTTGACGTCACTCTTAAATGCTGTTTTCTGTGGATGCACAATTCCAAGTTACCAGTCTTTTTTTGTTTGTTTCAAGCTCCTTAAAGATGTTCTTTCACGGTTTCCTGGCTCCTATTGCTTATGATTAGAAGGAGTATTGAGATGGTTTTCTGTGTGATGTCTTGTTTCTTTCTGGCTGCCTTCAAGACTTCTCTCTCTGGTTTTTAGCAGTTTGGCTCTGATGGCTGGTTTTCTTTGTAGTTCTCCCGCTTGGAGTTCACTGGGCTTCTTGAATCTGTAAATATGTGTCTTTCACCAAATTTGGTCCATTTTGGCTATTCACTTTTTTTTTTTTTTGGTCTTGCTGGGATGCCTTTTGATATTTTCCTAAAGGTCTCTGAGGCTTTGAGAATTTATTTTTAATCTGCTTTTGCTCTGTTCTTCAGGTTGGATTTCTGTTACTATCTTGGTCGCTCTCCCCCTCGGCTTTCTCTTTCCCATTTTAGCCTTTCTGGCCTGACTCCAACTTTGTCCTGTTGTTTTCCCTCTTGTGCAAGGACGATGGGGTTTCTGAGGGGTTGGAGCTCCGTGCTGGCCCAGTGGGATTGAGGGCCAGAGAGGATGAAGAGAAGGCGCCCTGGAGGCAAGCATAGGAGGTCACTGCTCTAGCAAGATTAGGGCCCTTGGGGCAGGTAGGGCACGCACAGATTCATGCCAGGGGAGAGACAGACAAGCTGGCCCTAAGTGATGTGGCCCTGGTAGAGAGCTGGGGACTTGAGTAGTCAGACGGTTTCCTAGGGGGGAGAAGGGGCAGGTGAAGGTCTTGGGGCCTGGTTGGTCCCTACGGAGGTACCAGGCCCTGACTAGGTGCTGACTCAGCAGATCTGCACAACCCAGTCCCAGTGGGGACTGGGACTTACATGGGATGATAGTAACACGAAGAAACCAGGGTTGGGAAGGGTTGGTGCCCAAGATAGTGCACATGATTAAAGAGCTATGGGCCCATAATGGCTCGGGGTAACATCAGGGAAGCCTTTCTTGATGGGGCAGGATTTGACATGTTGGAAGGTCTCAGTCGAAATACTGCCCCAGGATTCAGGGTTTGGTTTGTTTTTTTTTTTTCCTGGACAGTATTAGTTCCAGAATTTGAACTAGAGCCTACCGAGTCTCATGTTCTTTCTGCCATATTGTGCGGACCCTATCCTGGCTCTCACATGATCACTAACTAGCTGAATGACCCTGGCAGGTGCCTTCACCCTTCAAGCACTGCCATCGTCATTCAGAATGTGAGGAAAATACAGCTCAACTCTGTAAAGTTGACACGGGATGGATGAAGTTGCAGGAAGAGTTTGAGAAGCACTTACACATGGGAGGTCTGGAAGGATTCTTTGGTCCCCTCGTTCCTGAGAAGCCTCCATTCACACAGTGGCACAATGTTGTTCCTTCATTTGTTCAATATTCTACCTGCTACCTATCACCTTGGGTGGGGGTGGGGGTGGGGGTGCGGGGATCTAACCGTGAACAAAGCGGATACGAGTCTTTGCTGTCATGGTGTGTATATTCCACTCTGCAATGACTCCTCTTGTCAACATCCACCTTATTCTTGGTGCCTGAAAACTCTGGGCTCAAATCCCAGCTCTGAAGAAATCAAGTTATCCTGCTATGAAGTAACTGACTCCGTTTTCCCGCCCTTGGTGTTGGACTCGTCGTGCTGGGCTTGGAAGGTTGTTAGGAGGTCAGAACGAGGCACCGTAGGACCAGGACTCAGCAGAGAGGCAGCGGCACTGGTGTCGCATGGTGGGCATATGGAATATTCTCCCTTGGGCTCACTCCTTCTGCAGTCTTCTCGTTAGTGGGGGTGCGGCTTCTCCTTTTCAAGCTTTGCTTTGCTCTAAGAGGAGCAGGGAAAGGCCCTCCGCGCCCCTCTGAAGGGCCCCAGATGAACCGCCCCCAAGTCCCCCCCCCACCCCTGAATTGCAAAGGACCCTTGACCAATTCTTCCTTGTTCCTCTCCCCCCCTCTCCCGGCCTCCACCGTCTTCCCAGCCCCAGCCTCCAGCGACCTCTCTTCCCCGGCTCCCCCTCGTCCTCCTCTCTCCCTCCCTGTCTGTCCCAGCCCCACCCCAACGGAGGTGCCCAAGTGCGACCCCACCCCAGAGCTCATGGGGCCTCGCCTCACGCCTTCTCCCTGTTTTCTTACCCCTCCCCTCAGGTTATGGGCACGCGGCCCCGGGCACCGACGCGGGCAAGGCCTTCTGCATGTTCTACGCGGTGCTGGGCATCCCGCTGACACTGGTCATGTTCCAGAGCCTGGGCGAGCGGATGAACACCTTTGTGCGCTACCTGCTGAAGCGCATCAAGAGGTGCTGCGGGATGCGCAACACGGAGGTGTCCATGGAGAACATGGTGACCGTGGGCTTCTTCTCCTGCATGGGGACGCTGTGCATCGGCGCGGCCGCGTTCTCCCAGTGCGAGGAGTGGAGTTTTTTCCACGCCTATTACTACTGTTTCATCACGTTGACTACCATCGGGTTCGGGGACTACGTGGCCCTGCAGACCAAGGGCGCCCTGCAGAAGAAGCCGCTCTACGTGGCCTTCAGCTTCATGTACATCCTGGTGGGGCTGACGGTCATCGGCGCCTTCCTCAACCTGGTGGTCCTCAGGTTCTTGACCATGAACAGCGAGGACGAGCGACGGGACGCCGAGGAGAGGGCGTCCCTGGCCGGGAACCGCAACAGCATGGTCATCCACATCCCCGAGGAGGCGCGGCAGGGCCGGCCCCGCTACAAGGCGGACGCGCCGGACCTGCAGTACGTGTGCTCCTGCACCTGCTACCGCCCGCAGGAGTACGGGGGCCGCCCAGCCGCCCAGCAGAACTCCTTCAGCGCCAAGCTCGCCCCCCAGTACTTCCACTCCATCTCGTACAAGATCGAGGAGATCTCACCAAGCACGTTGAAAAACAGCCTCTTCCCCTCCCCCATCAGCTCCACCTCCCCCGGGTTACACAGCTTTACCGACAACCACAGGCTGATGCGACGGCGGAAGTCCGTTTAGGGTGCGGGGCATGCCGGGCAGGCGGGAAAAGTCGCTTGTCCTCCGTGACGTCAAGTGCCACCGGCCCACCTCGTCTTTTCGTTCTCATTTATTCGTTCCGGGCATCCTTGGTTGTGATGGTCATGGTCACGATTACCTTCCCTCCTTCTTTTTCCCTCCCCCCCCAGGTTTCTCGTCCTCCCCCACCGCCCCCGGCGAGACAGAGCAGGCCCAAGGGGAGAGAAAGGCCCGACTCCCTCTGAGACTCGCGTCTGAGCATGAAGCATGGATTCCTTCCTCCCTTCCTTCCCAGCGAAGAATGCCTTACACCCCTCCCCAGCCTGCCCCACCTCTGGGGTGGCTCTCCCAGGACAGGTGTGAGACCAAGACCACCAGGCAGAGCTGAGAGAATATATCCGACCCAAAGTTGCCCCCCAGGCTGCCAGCCGGCCAGGGACCACCGACGTGGTGTCTGCCCTAACTTCCTCCCTCTCGTCCTCCCGAGCACTGGGTGGGTGTGCGTGCGCGGATGGTGTGTGAGTGAGTGCACACGCCCGTGTACCTGTGTGTGTGTGTGTGTGTGTATGTGTATCGTGTGACAAAGCGGAAAGTGGCAGGTATTAATTTTTCTTTTCCACGACACAGTTCTGTTAAGAACCTGCTTTCAGCTGCTTCCAAACAAAAATGGGAAAACAAAACCCACGAGGCTTTTGATTTACCATTCTGCCAAATCAAGCATGCTCCATAAGCAGGCCCTATCCCAGATGTGTCATGACCATATTCTTTAGACGCTACGTTCTAAATTATATTAACTTCTTTTTCGGGGGTGGGTGGGAAGGAAGATACGGATCATCTTAGCTTGCCAGTTCAAAAATTTTTTAAAAGCATGCACTTTGTTAAAACTGGTATGCATTATCAACGCAAGAAAACAGAACTAGCAGCAGAATTAATCAAAAGCCAAGAATAATACGAATTAAAGACATTTTTAATTTTATCATCTCCAGTTCCAACAATTTACCGCACAACTGGAAGCGTCAGGGGAAACTGGAAAATTGTTGGAACCTCAGAGAACCTATTTTGTTATTTCCCTCTCACTTACATGGTGGTGATGGTGGGTTATGCAGCATCGATCTGCATAAGTAAGAATCACAGTGTGGGATGCTTGGATGAGAATGGGTATTCGTGGATGTGGTTTCTTTTCCTAATAAAAAAATGACAGGGCATTCCTTGTTTAAAACTATATATATATATGTATGTATGTAGTTCAAGAAAGACGGTCTCTAATTGCATTTGATTTGTAAATAAGGGCAAGTCTGTGTTGGTCTCAGGAAGCGTTTGGAGGTAAGGGTGGTGTCT
Source organism: Herpailurus yagouaroundi (assembly GCF_014898765.1). Taxonomy (NCBI): domain Eukaryota; kingdom Metazoa; phylum Chordata; class Mammalia; order Carnivora; family Felidae; genus Herpailurus; species Herpailurus yagouaroundi. The sequence continues at coordinate 45,205,241 of NW_024412417.1, read as the reverse complement.
TGGCCTGTTGGGAACTTGTCGATCTCCAGGGATGGTTTTCCTGAGGAGTGGAGAAATTCCTCCCCACCCTCCCTTTAGATGGCTCAATGGGAAGGCCTGTTCGTCTCCTGGGGGCAACTAGGTCATTGAATATGGCATGTTGCAGGCCTTTTCAATGACAGGAGTAAAGGAAAGTCTGGTGCCTTTCATTTGCCTGGCCACCACCCCTGTCATTTGTAAAACTCACCTATCCTCCCATGGCTTCTACATAAACTCAAAGGTCACGGCTCTTGGATAGAAAAGGGCTTTAACTGCTTTGCCCAGAAGCAGCAGTGGGAGGCCCCGTGGGATCTCCCAGAAGGGAGGATCTCCCTAGAAAGAGTGGACCTTCAAGCTTCCTGAAAGGAGAGGGCACTAAATGCCACCAGTCCCAAGCACCTGGGCCACTGGACTGAAATGCAGCAGTGCAGGCTCCTCCAAAGAGGCAGATACTGCAGTGTTTATGTCACATGTTGAAAATGGCGCCTGCGTCAGGACACAGAGCCTGAGGAAGGGGTCCGGGAACCACAGCCTCTCGAGGCCAGAATAGACCGTTCTCAACCTTCAAGGTTGTCTCAATGCACTCATTTTGAATAGATGCATATTTTAGGGATAAAAATTTGTCCAGAAAATAGAAGCAGTTAATTTTTTTTCCCCATCGGAAGAAATTTTTGGTGATAGGGGGTCACGGGTATGAAAATACTAGCCCATCCTTGCAGAGTGCTTCATGTATTGGAGGAGTCCGCTTAGAAGAAGTGTGAGGTTTCTCATCAAAACCTTTGTAAGGTGTGTCCTCAGAGGTCTTTGATCTAGAGAGGAGACTGAGGTACTGAGAGGGTGAGGGGTTTGCTCAATGTCCCAGAGCTGGTCCTGGTCCAGGAAGCGGACCCCACCACACCACACCACGGTGTCCTCGTTAGACCCTCTACTGAGGGCACCTGCCTCTCTGTCCACAGGTAGGTGCACCAGGACTCTGGAGTCAGAGGAGCATGGGCTCAACTCTTCATTCAGAGCTGGTTTCCGGACTCAAATATCCATTTAAAGTGGCCTTCTACTTAAATGCCTCCAGTGACAGAGAGCTCCTCCTTTCTTGGGGAGATTGGGAAAACATTCCATATTCTATATTTCCATAGAGTTGACTGTTCTGTATAGGATTAAGGATCGTAGGATGGAGTTTTTGCTGTTCAGTGATGACCACCAACTTAAATATTGGAAGCAGCATGGAACCTGTCCTGCCATATCCCTCTTATTTCTCTGTCCTTGGCGACTGTTCAGCCCTCTGAAGGACAATCAGTGAGTCTTCTCTTCCAAAGTTAAACATCCTTTTTCATGCTGGTATATTGAGGGGACAGAGGGGAACCTAGCTTTGCTTCTTTTGTGACGGCCATCTCTTTCTTAGGTGATGGCCCAGCGGTTCGCTACCGTGGTCTCTGGCCAAGGAGTTCTCCATGCGCACCAATGAGGTGCTCTCTTGGGGACAGTGAGTCAAGGGCCTCCAGGGTCCTTCTCTTCCAATAAAATGGGTCTGAGGACTCTCCATCTAGGGCTTGGGCACCTGAGACCTGCTCAGTCAGCACAAGAATCCTCAAAAAGCCAAGAGGAAGCTTAGTCTGAGTCACCTCACCGAGATCCCTCATTTTTCGGGGGGTGGGGGAAGAGTTGAGGTGCAGAAAGAGTGAGCTGGCATCTCAGGTCAGCCAGCCAGGCCCTTGGTCTTCTTGTGGGTTTCTCCTGCTTTCTTTCTGGCTCTTCGGTCACTGCTGTTGCTTATACCCCCAAGGTCCCTCAGCACCTCAAGGAGTCTCTGTTCCTCCCTCTCATGCCTGGTGACTTCTTTCCGGAGTCAGGCTTCTCACACCCTTCCAGGTAGCAGTGCCCACTCGGCGAAGGGGAGAAGTCACAGGAGTTTGGAGGCAGGCTTCAGCTTCAGTTAGGACGAGCTGAGACAGGGGACTGGCTGGCCACCCAGTTCTAGAAGCAGGGTCTAAAAGTCAATATGCCTTGTAGATCCTTCAAGAGCTTTTGGACTCTTGCTCGAACGTTTTCCGCCTAGGAGATCTTAATCCATCCACTCCACCAAAGACGGGGTGGGCAGTGGCCCTAATGGTCCCAAACAGGTCTGGGTGCTTTCTAGAGACCTTCCCTGTTTCCCTCTTCACCACACCCTTGCTGGGTGGAAGGTGCTATCACACCACGGGACTGTTAGACTCTCATTTACCTCAGAGTGAACCCACTGTCTGGGTTTTTGAGATGCCTGCTTAGCCCCGGAGCTGGGATCGGGTCTCTTCCCACCCACACCCCTTTGTCTTGAAACCCAGGCAGCAGACCCTTCAGCGCAGTCAGCTGCCCGGTGCTCCCTGCAGCATCTGTTGTGCTCCTGCCGTGCATCACTGATGGGGAAGAGCTGCCTGCACTGGGCATGATCACAGCAGGTCATTTGCAGCCCAAAGATCCCCACTGGGAGAGGAAGCGGATGGACCCAGGCTGTTGGCCAGGAGGCCCACCTTTGCAGGTGCTGAAACCCCATCTGTAAAAAGGGGAGGGTGACTGCAGAACCTTGGCTATTTCTTCTCTGTGCAAGGGGCCTTGAGTGGGGAACCGTCTGGACAGTAACTCAGAAACCCACCAATAAGTCTAGGAGGTCGTTTTTCTCTGCCTCACCTAGATCTGAAAGCCTTGTGGATCCTGATTCCTAGCAACGATCACTAGCAGCTGGAAGGAACGGGTTAGAGGGCGTTCACTGTGTGCGCACATTGACTTGGAGAGGGAGGTAAGAGCACAGATGATCAGAGGAGGAAAGCCACCCACCACTGAGGTCTATGGCCCTATTTCTTTACGCAGTCTTTTTAAATAATTGGCCCTAATTAAGATACCAGTTACGGGCATCCACAGAGGCATGAGGTCTGAGGTCTGTGTTGGAATGCATCCATTCTACTAGTGTGACGGGTACCACCTTCTGAAGTGCTCCAAGAGGGGTGTCAGACTGGGCGCGTGTCACGTGCAGGCCTGCTGCTGGGGCTCTGATGTGGGTTTCCTCCGGTAATGGCTTGTGTGGGACTCTGGACGCCTCCCAGTAGAGGAAGGGTTGGCAGGGCAGGGACCTGGTGCATACCTGCTGCTTCGCTGGGCCCCCAGAAGTCATAGGACCTTCCCAGACCTCTTACTGTCCCATAACACGACGGGACAGCTTGGGTGGGATTGATGAGCACTTAGCACAAAATGAATTTGACCCACGAAGACGTGTGCCCTGGGTGCCCCCATCAATGGGCATATTTGAAGGTCAGGACACCAGAAAGAATGCCAGCAACGATTTGGTTTGGCAGGGTGCTGGGGAGACAGAGAGGGACATGTGGTGACACCGAGAACAGAGGTCATCACGTGAACCAGGACCCGTACGTTCTTGACCGCACACCTTGGTAGGCGCTGCTGTTGGGGGGTGGGGTGGGGTGGGGGGAGATCTTGTTTGCATGATTCTCCCCACCGACTGTTTTGAAAGTTCCAGATTAAAGTTGAGAGAACAGCATGCTGAATTGCCGTATACCTGTCACCCAGACTCCCCAATGTTTGGTACTTTGTGACATTTGCTTACCTCTCCCACCCTTCCCATGCCCTCATGCCCATGCTGAGGTATGTGGAGAATGAAGTGGGGTCTGGAACATTTAGGTGGATCAGCCAAAGAAAAAATTGCTGATCTCCTGGGAACGAGAGCATTGTCCTAGAGAACAGTGCCCTTAACACCTTAGGAAAGTTAGCATTCGTACACTAATAATATCTCAAATATAGCATCCACATTTCCCCGATTGTCCCAGAAACGTCCTCCGGAGCTTTCTTGTGAATCGGACAGACAGCCCAAGGTCACGTTCCATGTTGCCTGTCTGGTTGGCCCAGATTTGCCCAATCTAGGACATTCTTTCTCACCATTTTTTTCTTTTGGGAGATTGCCATTTTGAAGAGTCCAGGCCAGTTGTCTTGGGGAACGGACCCATGATCTGCTTCCGTCTGCTGATTTGCTCAGGTTAGGGAATTTTAGGCAAGAAAACACTGGAGATGTGTAGCCATGATTAATGCATTTGAGGTGTTTGGCTCTCTTGAGACCTCTGTGATTACCCCTCTCATTGTAGAAAGAGAAGTCACATTAAACATGGTTCTCGTGTTGGTGAGACTAGTGGAAGCTTCTGGAGGTGTCCATGAGTCCCTAGATACCGAAGCCCAACACCACCCTGCTATTTCTGACTTCTGACACGGAGCTCTTTGCTGTGCTGTGGAAACACCAGCCATCTTTTCCCTAAACATCTGTAGGGGTGATCCAGCTATAAATACACATGAAGCACAGAGATCTGCTTTTATCGATTTCAAAGCTGGCTGGCAGGTAGAACCCAGTAGGATTGTTGTAAGGATCCTGTAAGCTAGTTAGGGTGCTCTGGCACCTGATAGCTGCTCAATGAGTATTAATGATCGCTGAGCCTTTCCTATCATTAATAATCATAGAACTGTTATTGGTTTTATGGCAGTGCTCTTGGCTATTAAAGACTGTGATTCTGACCTCTATCTTTGAGATCTTTACACCGGCCGGTTCTATAACACAGATTTTTTGGTTCTGATACCATAAAGCAGCCTACCTGCCGTGGCTAAGTAACCTTTCATTTTGATCAAGAAAATCAAGAAAACATGCCCAGGCAGATTCCCACCTCTGAGCCTTTGCCGCTGCTGTTCCTGCTACCTGGAAGGTCTCCCTGCTGCTTTCCAGCATGCAGGTGGAGAAGGGGGCTTCTCCCTCATCCTTCAAAAGCCGCTCTTGACCCTTTGTCCCTTGATGGACTCAGGGATGCCTTCCTCTGGGCTCCCTAGTTCTTTCTGTCACAGAAGAACATTGTGGGGGGCAAACGGCGATGGCCCTGGCCTTAAGCGCTGTAAGTGCTGGGAGGACCCAGAGAGGTGAACCGTGACAGTCCCATTTCTAGCTTCTTGCCTACGTGGCCACTCATCCCCGCTATCAAGACATGTCTGACCTTCAATGCAGGTAGTTGCTCCTTCCCTGAAAATCGGTGCACACCCGTGTGCTAAAAATCTGTCATCTGCCATTGGTTACTCCGTGTCATTTGCCTGCCAATGTTGAGTGTGCCCCAAGCTGCCCACAGCTGGGCACTTCCCATAAAGTGGGTGATTGGTACGTCCTCAGTCTCCAGAAGCACGCTTGTGACATTTCACCCTGCAGTGGGGGGAGGGGGCCCTGTGGTGGCCCCGTCTGTCACCAGGAGCCAGGTCAGTGCTGTGTTCCCACGGAAGTCCCGCCAGTAGAGGCTGAGTAGTGTGGGACCATGCGCAGTGAGTGACCGGAACCTCTGGGGCCTCAGCTCTGCACCTGCCCATCATGGCTCTGGGGCCCTGGGACACAGGCACACCCTTCCTGCCTCTGTGGGGCAGCGTGTGGGGAGGAAGCCGCTTAGTCTGGTGGCACCTTGCACACCCGAGACTGGTCTCTGACATTCACAGGTGGGGGGTGGTTCTGCCTCTCTGGGCCTCCGTTTCCCTAGCTTTAAGTTGGAGGTTAGAAATAAACCCTGCTGTGCAGAGTGGCTACGGGAACCACAGGGGATGACACTGGGTACCCGGTCCATGCCAGGTGCCCCACTGGTGCCCTCACCATCTGCTGCTCTCAGAGCGGCCAGCCTCAAGGCTCCCGTGGGTTAACTCCCAGGCATTGGACTTGAAATCATACCGTGGAGAGGAAGTGATGGAGTCTGGTCGAGGAACTCAGGTAGGGCTTTGTGGAGGAAGTAGCTTTTAGAACTCTCTGGGCAAGCCTTGAAGGAGCAGGTGGGTGCTGTTTTCAGCAGAGGCATGGCACGGGAGTGCAGATTTCAGCCAGCGAGCAGTGGAATCCTGCCCCAGAGCCACACCCGACAGACAGGAGGCGGCGCGACTGTCCAGGCCCTTCACAAGCTGCTCACATCCTCAGTCGTTCGGGCCATTCTTGTGCTCAAGAGCATTCCCTGGCTCCCCAGTGCCCACACAGTAAGTTTATTTCAAGGCTCTTCACCCTCACACCCTAGCCCGAGTCTCAGGCTTCTGTGGAGGACCTGTCCATCTGAATGTCCCTACTGGGGTCTCTCTCATGACAGAGCTCCACAGGCAGATCCTGGAGTCTCACCAAACTTGAAGCCTTTGGAGTCTTATTGTTGGGGTGGCGTTAATGATTGTGTGTGTGTGTGTGTGTGTGTGTGTGTGTGTGTGTGTGGCGGGGGGAGTGTTTAAGTCTTCTGGACATTGGCTCTAATTTGCATAGGGGAACGTTTTTGGATAAGGGCTGCTTGGTCTGTCACTCGGGCATCCGTGGGACTTGTCCTGGCAAAGTCTGACAGCTACCAAAGATTAGCATGGAGCTGATGAAAGGAAAAGGGAAAGGTCACACTCACTTGGCGTGAAGAATTTGCCACTCCCTGATCAACAGATTCTGTGATTGCCTGTGACTAGGGCCTCGGGCCCTGGGCTAAGGCCTCATGGGAGTTGCAGATGCTGGTCTGGGCCCCTGCCCTTATTCCAGGTTTTTCCCCTTGAGTTAGGGTCTCTTATGGCTGTGGTGCTGAGGGCAGGGCCCTTTGAAGATTCAGGGCCGTCTGCCGTCGTGGTGAGCGCTGGCGGGCACGTGCCATGATGTCCAGTCAAGGTCAAGGAGTGGCATCCTGGTATGGAGCTCCCCACCCACCCCCGTAGGCAATGCGTTGTGGACTTTGATTTTGAGGCGAGGCCTCTGAGTGGTGGAGGCTGAGGGGAGGCATTGGCTGAGTGGAAAGTAGTCTAGCCTGGGAAACATGACCCAGGGTTCAAACCTTGCCTTTGTGATTTGCTGTGTGACCCAGAGCAAGTCATTTCACTTCTCTGGGCCCGAGTTTCTTCCTTTCTAGACTGAGGGGCTTGGCCAAGGTCCCAAATTCCCACCGTGCCCCACCCCTCCCCCAAACCTTGTCTGCCTCGTTCTCTCTGCCCCCAGCTCCAGCCTGGGGAGGACCAGCTGGGCTGACGTCAACCGGCATCTGGAAGTATCAACCCAGACACCTTCTGCTGAAGGTAACTCTCCCAGTTAGACGTGTTTAATGGCATATGGATCCTTAATTAACCGATAGCTTCTTGTGGTGCATCTTTGCTTAGTTTCCTGGGTCTACGTAAGGCACCCTGACTGCACAAGGTGCCTGTTCTAAAGAGAGAGCACCTGTGCCGGGGGAACCCTGGGATGCCGTGTCTGCAGCCCTCCCCCTCGCTGGTAGGAGGATGGGTCTGCCTCCCCAGGATCTGCCTTCCCATTAGTCCGGAAACCCCAGTTCTCCCTTCCGTCTACCTCGGTTCTTCCCTGCTGTGTTCTCAGCTCATCCTGACTTCAGGGCTCTTTGCTTCCTGGGAGGATATGTCACCCCCCTACAGAAGCCACTGGCTCAGCACGGGGCCTCCTGCAGGGCCCCATCTGACTCAGGTCAGCTGTCTTTGCTCTGCTGGGGCTGAGCCACGACAGCTCTTGGGCCTGCACGCAGTGTGGCACTATGTAGACAGCCCCTTTACTGCTCCTCCAGTCTTGTGCTGGGTGGGGCGGCTGGGCTCAGAAGTAGCATCACTGGGAGGGAGCCCTGAATGCACACTTTCTGGCCCTTCCTCCCCAGGCTCTGTGCTCAGGCTCACAGGGAGAGGTGGGTCTTCTTGCTTACCAGAAGGGACACGGGGACTGCCTGAGGGGGGAGGCAGAAGGGGGTCACTTCTAGGTGAACGGGGAGGCTTCCAGATGGGCAGGCATTGGACAGGACAAAGTTCTGGGCCTTCAGGAAGAGCATTTGCTGAATGTGCTGGTTCCTTCACATGGTTCAAATGCCCAGCTCTGTGCAAATCACCAGGGCCCAAAGCCCGAGAGGAGAGCCATGCTCAGAGCAAGCCTTTGTCATTAATCATGCCAAGCTTCGTCCTCAGGTGTCTTGGCTGAGTAGCAGTGGCCCCAGAGGGCAGACCCCAGCCCAGAGGGCAGTTCCCTGCTACTGGGAGGGTGGGCTGGTGGACCCAGGCAGGAGGCAGGGGAGTCAGAATGTGACTATGAGATGCGGGTCTCCCAGAAAGGCCATAGGGTCCCCTGCATGAGGCAAAGGGCCTGGCCAAAGGGGACGGAAGAACTTCAGCTGAACCCTCTCCATAGTCTACTCTGTGCCTGGGGAGGTCACCGTCCCTGGGAGGGAGACAGGAGAATGGCTTGGAGGAGGACTGACGTTCAGATAGGTCATCCGGGTGGACATGCCCCATCTCCCTGGGCCCCTGTGAAGGGTCTAGAAGGGTGGGATTGTTCCAGAAGGATTGAGAGTGGAGAACCCGGTCCTTTAGATGCTGCCTGGGTTCTGCCTGAGGCACAGGGGCATGGCCTTCCTGGCACCTGTGCCTCCTTGCCTGGTGACCATGGGAGGAGTCAGGGCAGGAGGGCACTTGCAAGGTGAGGCATCTCTACTTGGGGAAACTTGTGTTCTTCATGGCTTCCTGTCACTCCTGGGTCCCAGTTCAGGTTCCTGGAGACCTCCAGAGAGCAGCTCTTGGTTTCGTGAGGTGTGGCCCTCAGCCTTGGCCAGTGAAAACAAAGCCCTAGCATTGCTTCTTCCAGCTCCTCAGCACTGGGAGCTGGCGGCCTCAGGGACCTCTGTCAGCACCTGGCCCTGGCTTCCTGCCTCCCCCTTTGTGATCGGGCCACATGGCCTTGGGCAAGCCGTGTCTTAGTCTCTTGCACGAAAGGTGATGTAATAGCCAGGGAGAAGCAGGTGTCCCCCAGATAGGTGTAGGTGGAGATGAAGGAAATACGTGTCATTATGTGTGGGGCTCTTGCTTGACCTTTCAGTGGGAGGGCAGGACCAGGTGCTCCCAGTGAAGGGTTCCTGAGCTGGACCAGCTCTTCTCTCCCAGGAACAGCACATTTTTCAGGTACAGGTTTTCTGTAGGCCTTCTCACACCGATGAATCAAGTCTCCATCTACTTCCTCCGACCCCTCTCTGTTGACGGGTTCTCCTCTCTGGCCCCACCTTTCAGTTCCCAGTGGACCAGATGCTTGGTGATGGGGTGGGTGGGAGGTCCTCCAAGGACCCGAAGCCCACAGTCTGTCCCAAGCCCCTGACAAACCTTGGGGGAAAGTCTTGCCTTTCCTGAATCTAAGGGGACCCTACAGCCACCAGGTGTGAGCTGCAGCCATGGCGGCCCTGGTGGCTCCACGGGCCCCTATGTGTGGTATGGCCTGCTGATTATTCACTGAGCATGCTGGGCATCAGCCATGGGCCAGCCTCAGCGAGAGGCATGGTGGTGAATGGGACCATCAAGGTCCCTGACCTCCAAACACCAAACTCTAGCACATGCTTCCAAGATGCCCAAGGTCTAGAAAGAGAGTCGGCTGAACAGATATTGGGATGAGAACATGTTTCAGCAATTACTGTAGTTTGAGCTGAATTTTAGGAGTTGGGTAGAAACGTAAAAATCCAACGAACAGAAAAAACATATCGAGAACCCAGTGGAGCAGAACCCACAATTAATAATATTTCTCTATAACTTGATGGCTCCTCAGAGAACACACTCCTGAAAAAAGGCCAATTATATATTGGTTTATTCAGCCTACAAATAGCATTTTGACAGCCATTTGGGGATGGCAGGGACTTCCAGAGGTTCTCTTAGGCCACCCTCTGCATTATCCAGCTTACCCCCACTGGAAGGTTTGAAGCAGTCTCATATGCCCTTAAATGTTAACTATGGGGCTTGCAACTAAACCGACATCAGACCCAGGCAGAGACTTCAGAGAAGACAAGTAGGTTTTAAACCACTGATCTGGTTAACAAGGAGGAAGAATTTCTAGTCTATTCCCAGCAGGCCAAGAAATTACAGATGCTCCCTCGAAGACGCACAATTTTTAATGTCAGCCAACCGTGTGTCCTTGTACCTCAAAACTTTAACAAGAAAAAAAGCATCATTTGTGACCCCACGCATAGAGTCGTTAAGCTTGAATTAGTTACAAACTCACACGCAGTGAAATGATGGGTATATATGCACGGGAATGGGGTGGGCACAGAGATGTGGATTCTCACATAGTCATTTAGAGCGTGTGTGTGTGTGTGTGCACTGACTGGGTATCTGAGTTTTGTTTTTGTTTTTTTTTCCTTCATTGCTGGACATTTTCATGTCTGCGTGTGAAGAGGACAGGGGTCTGGTTCTGATGGGCGTGTGAATGTGGCTGGAGGCCCTCAAGGATGTTCCCAGGGGACGGTTTTGGAAGTCAGGATGTTTCTACCAGAAGCTGGGCCGGCTCGGCCACACTGCGGGTGGATGGGATGGTTTGTCCCGAGCCCCTAGCTGGGACCTCCCTTCCCACCCTGGTGGGTGGTTTGGGCACCGGACCACGAGTCTAACTGTGGTCTGGGCATCGGACCAGGCAGTGGGAAGCCATTCCGGGTTCGGCAAAACCAGTGATTCCAACTGGACCACAGTGAACCAAATTCCAAGAAGCCTACTCTTGTCCTTTTCCTGTGTTTCCCCTTTGTTGATCTTCTCTGGCCTTCTCCGCCTGTGGAGAGGGCGCCTTCACAAATGGCCTTAGCATGCCGTTCTGAAGTTGAACAGAATGAGATAACCATCAACTGAAATCAGAGGTATTTATTGTCACAGCTTACCTGAAGAACGAAAACAAACAAAACTGTATCACCAATGTTTACAAGTCCGAGTAGACATCCAGCCCGTGTAAAATATGTAATTTATGCAAGGGATTGCATCTTTCTTTTGTAACGAATGCACTAAGCAACCTGTATATATTTTACAATGTCTTTACAGAAAAAGAAAGAATCATTTACTGTAGTGTTGTAAAATAATGCACTTTTCTAATTTTTTCATTAAAATCTCTATGGCACGTTTGCAAAGGTGTCTTTGTCTTCCTTCACTAAGACAGGGCAAGAGTCCCCTGTTGTGGGCCCCCCCCCCACCCCTCAGCCACCTTCTGACGGCTTCCTGTAGCGAGGTAGACAGGGTCAAAACTGGGCAGCCCATGGCAGGCCCACTAAGGAGCCTTGGTCCTAAAAAGCCCAGCAAAGACCTCAGCTGAACCGAGAGCTGATTTGCCAGTGTTTGTTTTTCTTAAAAAAATTTTTTTAAATATTTATTTTTGACAGAGAGAGAGACAGAGCCAGAGCATGAGCAGGGGGAGGGCAGAGAGAGAGGGAGACACAGAATCGGAAGCAGGCTCCAAGCTCTCAGCACAGAGTCCGACGCAGGGCTCAGACTCACGGACCGTGAGATCATGACCTGAGCCGAAGTCGGACGCTCAACCGACTGAGCCACCCAGGCGCCCCACAGCATTTGTTTTTCTTTTCTGAGGAGCCTTAGTTCAAAACAGGAGACGTCCCCTTTGCCCCTTTTCAACTACTGAGTGTTGAAGAAAGATGGGGAAGACAGCAGGTGCCCGGTATTCTCTAAATCAAGGGCAAAATCTGTGGTAGCCCCCCCCCCCGACATTGGGGGCTTCCTGACTTCACACGTGCTCTGGAGTCACAGGCCTCGTGGAGCCCCACCCACCTGGGGATGCCAGGGTCAGAGCTTCCCGGGGGCCGTGGCTCCCCAATCTGGGCATCACCTTTGCCCGAGGGCTCCCACAAACAGACTGCCAGACCCCACCCTGAATGTAGGTCCAGGATGGGGACGAGAGTATGTGCCTCTAACAAGGTCTCAGGTGATGTTGACGCTGCTGGGGTGGGTGGGGGCCCCACCTTGAAGACAGCGGTCTCCGTACTGTCCCAACTGAGATTAGGGGGAGACCCTGGCCAAAAGCACATCATGGCCACAGGGGGAGCCCCACAAGGCCAGGTTCCTTGCTGCCTGTCTTGTAGGAAACGTCTGTACTCATGGAACACCTAGCTGCCCTCCCAGCTTGGTGTGGCTTCCTCAGGCGCTTGCCAGAGGTTCATACAGGAAACGGGACGGACCCCGGTGAGTACCTGAGCTCTTGGTGACTGCACCTGTTCCCCAAACACATGCCTGGCTTCAGGGGCTGGGTCTTCTGAGCCAGGCATCGGCAAACTTTCTACAGAATGCCGGCTAGGTAGCTTAGACTCCGTGCGACAACCTAACCGGGCTGATGAGGCAGGAAAGTAGCCAGAGAGGATTCATAAAGGAACGTCTGGGATGGTGCCCAATAAAAAATTTATTTATGGAGACCGAAGTTTGAGTTTCCTCTCATTTTCATGGCAACGAAATATTATTCTCCTCTTGCCCCTCCCCCCCCTTTAATAATGTAAAAGTCATTCTGAGCTGGGAGGCCATACAGAGACCCTTGTTGTGAACCCCTCTGTGAGGTCATCTATAAAAGGTTGGGGGGGGGGGTGGGCAGGAAGCCAGAATTTGAAGGTTGTCAGCTTCCTGCTTCTTACGATAGTAGAAGGGCTAAAATCAGGTCACGAGTTGGAGGAGCCTTTATTTTACCCATTGTTCTTGGGCTGCCACTTCTTGGGAGGGTTCAGAGGGATTATTACCCTGGGCAGACCCCAGACTAGCCTTCCCTGACCCTCACCCCATACATTGTCTTCCTTTCTCTCTGTGCCATGCCTCCTTCCACCCCAGCACGGGCCAAGACATGGCCATGACCCCGCAGTCACAGGTAAGGGCTAGACGCAGCAATCCTCACGCCCGAGGTGGGGGCAGGGGGCAGGGGGCAGGGGACGCTGTCCCACATCCTGCACCACGCAGAGAACCTGCTCACGTCCAGTCTCCACGTCCTGCCTTCGCAGGGTGGTGGCTTTGGAGCCTACTCAGGGAATCTGTTCATCAACATTCACCCTTAAAGTTATCACTGTGCACCTATTAATAAAAATGACCATCTAAAAAAATTAAATTCTGTGTAATTTTTCGGTTCGTTACTGTACTACATTGTTGGATTTTCACATTGTAGGGTATGTTGATGTTAGCCTGATATTTAGTATAAAAAACATTCACTTTGGGGGTCCCTAAACAGGACACCAGGGTGGCTGAAACCAAGGTGACAAAGAGGTCCTGTGACTCCTATTGGGGGGCGGGGGACAGGTCACAGTGCAAAGAACGTGAGATTTTGAAGATTTTATTCTACCTTGCCACAAATGGAAAATCCCATCATCAAAAGCCACAGGGTGGACATCACCGATCGCAGGGGCTGGTTTTCAATCCAGCTGCTTCTGTGGGCACCTCTGTGTCCTCCAGAAGTAGTAAAAGGAACTTTATTTTATGACGATTAATAATTCTTTGTCACTTCTACCATTTAATGGTGCCATGCCCTTGGACATTCCTCATCTACACGTGGGCAGAGAGACACTATTAACTAAGGGCCAAGTAGTCACTGCTTAGTAATGGTGAGATACTATCACTGTGTGCCAAGTGCTTTTTAATGGAGATGTTCAGATAACGTTTTCACCTCTTTAGTATTTGTCCCCTTCTAAAATATTTATTTATTTTGAGTGGGGGAGGGGCAGAGAGAGGGGGGAGGGGCAGAGAGAGGGGGGAGGGGCAGAGAGAATCCCAAGCAGGCTACTCATAGGACAGTACATCACCTGACACGGGGCTTGATCTCACAAACTGTGAGATCACGACCCGAGCTGAAATCAAGAGTTGGACGCTCAACTGACTGAGCCACTCAGGTGCCCTAAACAAATTTTTTTTTCTTTTTTTTTAGAGAAGCTTAAGGTTCACAGCAAGATGGAGAGGACGGTTCACAGAGGTTCCCTGAGCTCTTCCTCCCCCCTTCCCAAGCCTCCCCCGTTGTCAGCATCCCCTGCCATAAGACGAACCCACATGGACATATCACCCAGAGCCTCGAGTTTATGGTAGGGCCCACTCTTGGTGCTGTACCCCCCACGGGCTTGCACAAATGTGTGGTGACACGTATCCACCATTAGAGTATCATACAGAGTAGTTTCACCACCCTGAAATCTTGTCTTCCTACTCATCCCCCAAGTGCTTTTCACAGAATGATGCAGCATTTCTCACAGTGTGCTCCCAGAACATTGGTTCTCCAAGTTGCTCCTCCCCTCATCCCCCGAAAGGTGACGTGCCTTGCTGTGTTCTCTATGTCCTTCTCCTGGTGATTCATATCCCACCACACCACAACTTCTCACAGCCTTTACTATCCTGAAGAAACTTTTGAGCTTTGTTACCCTGGTGACTCCTGAGCAAATGGGTCTGAGAAGCACCGCGCCCGCCCCCACCAGCACACGTGCTCATGTGTATGGAGCCCCAGGTGCGTGTCCCCTGGTGGTCAGCCATGCTGTGCACCCACTCCTTCCAGTCCACCACCCTCCAAGCACACGATAGGGTGGCTCTTCCCGGCCCCCTGGGTGAGTGGATTCCTAGGACTAGTTCTGGCCAATGCATCATGAGGGAAGCAACATAGGTCACTTCCTGGCTGGAGCATTAACTGTCACAGTGTGAGGCCTTCTGGAACACTCTTTCCTTCTGTCATGCTGACAGGTTTCAAGATAGTGGCTGCTGAGTCTGGTTCTTGAAACGAAGACATGAAGCATAGAGTCCCCAGCTGGCCAACCGTGGACATATAAAGTGAAGGAGAAAAATACCTTTGAGTCCTACCAGAGTTCTCACTTTCCCAACCGGTCTGGACACTGGGTCCTCAACCCTTTTGTGTCTGGCACATGGTTGGCTCATAAGAATTCATTGAATTAGCCACTGGCTAGCAGCATCTTGCTGGGGGCAGTTGCCTACACCGAAACCCCACTTTGGCTCCTCCTTATCTGGGTCAAGCATTGCCCCATTCCAGTCCCATCTCTGTGCCGGGGATTGTTTTCACACCATCTCTTTGGTACATCCAGCACACCCCCCCCCCATTGGGGGAGGCCCCTGCAGGGGCTGGTGACACCTTCTACAAAGGACAAAGCCAAGGAGCCACTTCTCCAGAATCCTTAGTGTCCGTCAACCAGCAGTGGCCGAAGGGGACAGGGACGCACTGGCTGCGGATGGCAATCCGGGCCTTGGTTTTCATAATGTGTCTAGAGCCGGTGGTGGTGGTGATTGGAGCGGGGAGCAGAAACAAGCAGAACCATGGCTGGGATTCCTGTCCTGCCAAACTCTCATCAGAACCCTGAGTCATTCATCTGAACAGAGATCACAACGTGTCTGGATGGAACTCCAGGGGCCAGGTGTCGGGTGAAGCCTGGGCGGCCTTTTCAAGTCCTCATTACAGAGTTAAAGGTCTATCAGCTTGGTGGTTGTGCTGTCCAAGAAACTCTCCACCTCCCGGCAGCTCCTGTCCACTCAAGCCCCAGCCAGACCAAGAACACCATGGATAAACAAACCCAAGAGCCTGGCATGCAGGACTCCCTCACCTGGCCACCCCCTGCAGGGCCAGGAGGGGCCGCAGGGAGTCCCCCGTGGGATGGGGTCAGCTGCCCGGCTCAGAGCCCACAGTCTCAGGCGGAAATGCTACTTAACCTCATTACACTGCAGGTTTCACATGTGTAAAACCAGGTTCTTTTGAGGAATTATTATTATTAACATCTCCCCATGAGCCAAGCAACCCACTGAGATAATATATGTAATGCTCATAATAAATGCTAGCTGTGTGCCAGGCACCGAGAATGCGGTTTCTGTGCTGTTCCTTTCAGCTCAGCTGTGTGCATTCCAAGCACGTTCCCGTGGCCGTAGGTCTCCCGTGAAAAGTGGCTTCTAGAGTGTTTATTTGCCCCGTGCCCCCTTTGGCCCCTTATCCTGGGAACACTCCAGGCTTGAGCCAGTTTAGTGACGCAGAACTGCTGGATGAAAGGGAGGCCAGGTCCCCTTGAGGAAAGATCCAGCCACACTGCCAAAAATTGATACTATTAATCTTCCTCCTAGCCTTCCCTGAAGGGACCTATGGCCATTTACCAGGGTGACCATGCATTGTGGGAGGGAGAATAACCAGAATTGGGGGGATTATTGGACATTGGCTCTGAACGGACACAAATTCCAGAAGACCCACACTGGCATGTGGTCCACCATCGGAGCAGAGGCTCATGGAGGTCAGGTGATCAGTGCAGTTTAGCTCCAACCAGGCTCACAGGGGGCCTCCCAAGTCACCCTGTGTTGCTTCTCAAGTTCTGGGATGCACAGTGGGGTAGCCATGCTCAACAACTGGCAGGATCCCCTCACTGGAAACAGACCCTGCCCCTGGCCACATGCATGGCTGGTCACCCAGGCTCTGATTAGAGCACCGTGTCCCCTGCGCCACCAGGTGATTGTTCCAGGAATGAACCTGTGGCCCAGAGCAGCCGATCAGAGCCCTCCTTTCTCTCCCCCACAGGAGCTGGTGGAGAAGGGTCCATGTGCCACCAGCCGTGGCATGGGGTCCCTTGAAGCAGGCAGGTGGAGTGGAAGAGGCCAGAATTCAGACTCATCCTGCAAAGCCTAGAGGATTTAAGTCCTGAATCAAGGCATCCTTGATCAAGGCCAGATCCACCCCTGCCCTTTCAACTGGCTGATGAGGTCATCAGTTTTTAAGAAGCCAGTGTGAGGTGGGATTTGGTGATCTACCATCCGAAGTCAGAGGCTGACCTGGGAGTTTCCTCTCCAGATCTCTCTCCACCTTTTTTCACGCTGCTGTGTCCATGGAAACAAACCTGTGGCTTCCATTTAGATTTGGCCAATAAGCAGCATCCAGAGTGAAGTCTGGAGTTTGGGGTTGGGGGGAAGGAAGGTGGGAACATTTATTCCTGGTTTGCCCTGGGGAGACTCTGGGTTCTGGATGGTTTCTAAAGCAAGGGTCCCAGCTTCTGCCAGGTGGCCTTCTTTTCATAGTCTCTGGTTTTCAAGGTTCTGAACTAACCCCTTCCCCTGCCCCCAAGAGGGCCACAGTGCCCTGCCATTCACCCCAGGTACTGTACCACCCTTTGTGATTTCCTTGTACTCTGTTGAGTTTTTGAAAATGGCTCTTGCACTCAACTATTCTCAACTCATCCACTGTGAGTATGCAGTCTCTCTCCTGGTGGACCCCGCCTGCTGCACACACGTGATTGCTACATTCACACAACTAAACCGACGTTGACAAAATATCATGAGATCATTCTGAGAGCTGGACATACATCTCTGCCCAAACAATGGTCTTGGGAAAGCTAATGAGTCATCTAGCAAAGGAGAGCAATTGCTTAGGAAACAAGCCGGCATTCGTTCTGTTGCCATGCATGGTCTTGGGTACTTCTGATGCCGGGTTTCCCACTGGAACAGTTCACCCCAAGAACTGGCACCCTTCACAAGTGAGGATGGCCCTGCTTTTAGAGCAGAACTCTTGTGTTCACTACATTTCTTAATGGTCTGTTCTGGACCAAATGTTTAGGTCTTCCCCAGATTTGTATGTTCAAACCTAGCCTCAGTGCTATGGTATCGGGGGGCAGGGCATTTGGGAGGTGAGGAGGACAGAAGGGTGGAGCCCTCATGAATGAAATTGGTGACCTTATCAAGGAGACCCCACAGAGCTCCCTCCCCCTCTTCTGCCATGCGAGGACATAGCGAGAAGACGGTTGTCCATGAACCAGGAATTGGGCTCTTGATCTTGAGTTTCCAGCCTCCAGAACCAAGAGGAATAAACTTCTGTAGTTGAGAAGCCCCCCAGTCTGTGGTATTCTGGAATAACCACCCGAATGGACATACGGCCATCCAATAGCAACTCAACTTCTGCTGAAAGCAAATCTGGAGCGGAGATTCTCTTCCTTTTTTTCAATTTAAGTGTTATTGAGGCATGGCAGGTGTTACAGAAAAGTATACCCATCTAAGTGTGTGGCTTGATGAACCTCCACAGACTGACCCATCCACATCACCCAAGTCCAGAAGCAGATGACGGGCACCCCAGAAGCTGCCCTCACCCTCTCCAGGCACGGACACCCCAGCAAGGCCACTACCCTCCTGACCTCTGATTATATTAAGATCTTAAATAAATGGACCCATGTGTGTGTACTTCTAATACCTGCTTCTTTTGTGTACGTGTGAACTTCACCCACATTGCCTGTTATGGCTTTTTTCTCACTGCTGCGTTCCACTCTACAAGCGTGCCAGTCCATGGTAGATGGACATTCTTTCTAGCTGTTGGTGATTATTTGTTATACAGATATGAACATTCTGGAATGTTACAAAAGCAGGGGGAGGCTGAGCCACTGGAAAAATCTACTGAGGAACAATATACGTATCGCTATAAAATTTTCCAGAGCCCCATGGCCCACACGCACCTGTGCGGGGTCCAGATCCTGCTGTGAACCTCTGGCTTCCACATCATCCCAACCCCGATGCCTGAGGGATGCAGCTGTGGAGACTGCAAGTAGTTCCAGGTGAACAGAACCAGGGATGGGAATTGGGTAGTTTCTTATTTTATTGACTTATTTTGAGAGAGAGAGAGAGAGAGAGAGAGAGAGAGAGAGAGAGA
>NW_024412417.1:44961209-45186804 GCF_014898765.1 Herpailurus yagouaroundi | reverse complement strand
GAGAGAGAGAGAGAGAGAGAGAGAGAGAGAGAGAGAGAGAAAATCCCAAGCAACAGATCCAATGCACAGGCAGAGCAGAGCCCAATGTAGGGCTCAAGCTGATGAACCATGATACCATGATCAGGTACTGATCATTTGATCGGCCTAGACGTAGGGTCATCAATAATCCTGTTGCTCAGCGCCTGACCGACAACCCAAGTCAAATTCACAGCTCTTGGGTCTCTCACGTCAAGTTAGGGCTACACCCACGCTCCCACTTGACCTGATCTCGCCTTGTCTTCCTACTCTTAATTCACAGTATTTCGATTCCACTTCCCAGAGAGAATCTGATGGGCCAAACTTGGTTTGGGTCATACATCTGTGGTTGGCATGATGATGCCCATCTATGGGTGGCCAGGGTGGCTTAGGGCAGAAAACATTTCTGCTCAAGCAAAAACACATTACAGGTTCTCAGAGGTTTTGATGCTCACCCGGCCTCGTTTGTAAACTGTTTACATTGCCAGCCCCCCACCCCATTATGAGGGTCTCCCTTATCCCCATTAATAATTGTGTTCACGGTGTGTTCTTTGCTTCTTGGCACATCCTTCCAGTCCCCTCCCTCCCTCCACCAAGACTTGTTCATAATGTGGTCGGCCATCTGTCCAGGGTCCTGTGGCCATGTGCCCTGCAAAGGCAGCATCTATTACCTACTAAGAGAGAGGTAAAGAAGTGGAGATCAGGGGTGGATGGCAGAGCAGGTGAGGTTAAGACTGTGGGGAGGACTTGGGGGTTCCGCACAGTCCCATCAATGTTCAGCTGTAAAATGGGACTAATGTGTCCCTGGACAGTGTGGTGTGTCTGTTAAACTGAGATACGACCCAGTGGCCACAGGATCTGATGAGCAGATGGCACCTTCACAAAGACAAAAATCACTCTTTCCTTTGCATGGATATAGCCTCTGGCCCCAGAAGCACAGCTTGGTGAGGGTCAGCCCTATTTCCATTCCCACATGCCACCTTGGTCCAGCTTGCCTGTGCAGTTCACAACAGGTACACCTGTATGCAGCAGCCTTCATGGTTTTTTTTATACCAGAGAAGTTAAAATACATCATACCAAGGTCATGCAAGGAAGAGCTAAATTAGACACCCTGGTGCTGACCAAATGCTGAATCCCAAATAGGCCAAAGTATTAATTAAAGGTAGACTGTGCTCTGTGGGCATGTTTAGCACAAACCTAGTCCCTCATACACAAAACCACACATTTATTATTTAGTAAGGCGAGCTCTGTTTTGAGCCATCTTTTCTCATTTAGTTCATTCAAGAAATAATTGTAAGCCTAGGAGATGCCAGGCAGGCACAAAGATACCTTTGAAGAGCTTGTATATAGTACGGGATGAGAGATAATAAATGTGAATAGAGAAGTGATGCTGTCCCACATTTGAGGGTGTGGTCACAGAACAGAGGAGGAGGAGGAGGCGGCGGCCAGAGTGGGGACTTGGAGGCCAGCAGGAGGTGGTAGCCTGTGCAAGTGGCACTCAGGGCTGAAAGGTGAACTTGAGCAAAGGCTTGAGGAATGAGAGGAGCCAGCCACGCCAGACAATGCCACCTCTCCCCACTCCTCCACAGACCTGGAGCTGCGACAGGACACACACGGTTAAGGAGAAGTGATTGGACCTCCCCCTTGTAGGGTCATGGCTGAGAATTCTAGAACAGGTTCGAGTTGGAGTCTATGAGGCAGTGAGGAGTGATGGGCGTAGCCAATGTGCATCCCACAGTCCCCTCCACCCCCCCCCCCCACAGACAGGGAGGACTTGCCCTCACTCGCCTGGTGTGGAGGACCATCCTGAGGAGGGGTGTGGAGGACCATCCTGAGGAGCGGTGGGGAGGGAATGACCAGGAACACGTTACCCTGGGAGGCATGTGGGCCCAGCCCCCTCAAGTCCAGCTCTCTGTCTGTTGACCACCCAGCTTAGAGAAGGCTGGCCCCTCCAGCTCCAGGCTGAAGTAACACAGCTGGGACACTGGTCTCTGACCACTCACCATGCACCCAGCAGGTCCCTTTGGAGGGGTTCTAGGGCCAGTTTTTCCCTAAGGTATTGGTGGGGCCCATTTGCTCCTGGCTTCAGCTGGGATCAGAACTCAGCCAGGGTTCCTTTTATGGCCCTCACCATGGGCTGTCTGGAAGTAGAGCCCAGCCTGGGGAGGGGAGGGGAGGGGAGGGGATCCTAGCTGGGAGCAGACGTTGCTGGCTCACACAGCCGCTCTGCATACCATGAGGTCCCCATAGAGCCATCAGAGAAGCCAGCCGGCTGACTGGCCTCCCGCGTCCCGTTGCCATGGTAATGCCCCAGTGCAGCACCAGGAATAGATGGCTTTTGAAGGGTGAGTGGGTGGAGTCTCGTTAAAGGTAGGAGGAGGCTGGGGGAGGGGATTTTCCATGAGGGATTCTGAGTGGGCACAGGATTCTCCTTTCCAGCTGTCTTGCCAGCGGTGGCCCTTCCGTTCATTCTGGAGACAAACATCTACCACCTGCATGCTGTAGTTCGCAGTGCTGGGCATGATGGGGGAGCAGGGCACCAAATCCCCAGGCACATGGGGGGCATAACCAGTGCCCATTCATCCCTGGGCCCCTGACCTTTCCCAGTTAGAGGGGGGAGTGCAGGGCTCAGGGTCCGCACCTCTCACCAAGTAAACCCAGGCAAGTCCCTCAACCTTTCCAAGGCTCAGATGCCCAACCAGAGGAGAACCAGGGGAACTTAGGCAGTAAGAGATTCCAGGGAGTTGGTTTACATGGTTGTGGAGTCCCAGCTGTGGCTCAGTGAGTCTGGGATCCACAGGGCAAACCACCAGGAAGGGCAGACTGGAACTCTCAAATACAGGCTGAAGCCATGTCCACAGGTGGGGTCTCTCCTTCCTCAGGGAAGTCGCCTGATTCTGGCCTTTAAGCACATCTACAAAACGCTGTAGGGGTGCCTGGTGACTCGGTTAAGCGCCCGGCTTCGGCTCAGGTCATGATCTCACAGTTCAGGAGTTCGAGCCCCACGTCGGGCTCTGCGCTGACAGCTCAGAGCCTGGAGCCTGCTTTGGATTCTGTGACTCCCTCTCTCTCTGCCCCTCCCCCACTCACTCGCTCTCACTCTCTCAAACAAAACAAACATGAAAAAAATAAAAACAAAACCAACCCTTCCCAGCAGTGCCTGGATTAGAGTTTGGCCAAGGAACCAGGGACCAGGTTGACACACACAAAGGCCACGGTCACCGGTGGCTTCTCGATAGAACAGGGCTGGCAGGCTCTTCGGGAGCTTGCTGCAGGATTTACCCAGGGGGTTTTGTTTCGGCCTAATTCCAACAAGAACTGACAGCAATGGTAGCCACAGAGGACTTTGGGGAGTCCTCACCAGGTGCCAGGCACCTTCTCAGCACCTCTAATCCTCACAAAGACCCTGTCTGGCACCTGGGGATCAAAAGGTACCTGCCAAAGAAGAGAGTAGGTTGTCTAACTTAGTCTAAGCCCTTCCAGGAGCCAGCAGGGGCCAGAAGGCAAAGAAAACAGTATTTTCTTCCAGGAGTGCTGCCGGATGCTGTGCATTGAGGCGAGGTGGGCCAGGACGGAGTTCAAGCTGAGGAGAGTGGACAAGCACTTTTGTGCATTCGCTCACGCCCCCATCCTGCACACAGGTTGCAGGCCCCCCGTCCTCTCACCCCCACCCTCCGTGCCCTCCATACTGAGGGGTCTTTAGCCTCGTGTGATGGTGGAGGACACCGAGCCCGGACTGTGGGTAAGGCCAGGGTCTGTGTGGCTGGAAGGCTCATGACCTCCCGGATACTTCACATTTTTGGAAGAGGTACCTGCTTGGCTTTGGAGCTCTTGCACTCAAGGGCTCCGAGGCTCGGTTCTGGGATAACCTTCCTGTGGATGCATGTGCCGACCGCTCTCCAGATCTGCTCCCTGCCCACCCTGCCCTGCTCTGCACTGGGAGGCCGACCCTGCGGACTGCATCCCCCAGGTGCCTCCGGCTTCCACGTGGGGTGGTCAGTGGCAGACGCTGGGGGGAGACAGAGGGCGGGAAGGGAGAACAGCATACATGCTACCCCTTGACCACTCTGTGCCTGGCCGTGGAATGGTAGTGGTTTATCTGTGTCTGGTCTCTGGCAACTCCCCTTTCCGCCTGCCCCAGAGAGCCTTCTGGCCCCAGAGCGGAGAAGACTCCCCACAGTTAGGCTCAGGGTGCCTCGCCCTCCCTTCCTGATCTCCCACCTGTATTTACGGTCTTTTAAAGTTTAAGAAAAAAAATTTTTTTACATTTGTTTCTGAAAAAGAGAGAGAGAGAGAGCGAGCGCGAGCATGAGCAGGGGAGGGGCAGAGAGAGAGAGTGAGACACAGAATTAGAGGCAGGCTCTAGGCTCCAAGCTGTCAGCACAGAGTCCGGCACGGGGCTCGGACTCACAAACTGAGATCATCACCTGAGCCGAGGTCGGACGCTTAACGGACTGAGCCACCCAGGCGCCCCATACTTATGGTCTTTTTATTGGACTCCAAGGCAACCATTTGGCTGGAGCCGCCACGGACAGGTGGGTCTGGGGCCTGGTGGGCGGGAGCCCACCTAGAGAGACGGAAGGTGTGTGACAGGAACTGAGGCAGCGGGGGAGCAGAGCCGCTCCAGCTTCTGCAGGGGGATAACCCGCTTTGTGAGCCATTCAGAGGACAGACTGGTCTGCCCCCCACTTGGTGTTGCCAGCAACCGCGGAGTGCCCAAGTCGTCCTGCCTGCGACTTTCCTGGTCTTTACACTCCATGTCCCTTGTGCTGGGACTCCCCAGTCCCAGGCAGATGGGCACAGGTGGTAGCCTAGAGCGGAGTCACCTAGGGTTGCCACACAGGGCGCTCAGTGGCTTTGCCACTCTGGGAGATGGCCAAACGTGTCCCCAGGCCCGGGCTTTGTGGGGGAGGGGAGAGCAACTTTGCCCCTGTCTCTTGGAGCCTCTTGACCCCGCGCAGGTAGCTTGGTAGGCCCCCTCCCCTTGACCCTGCCTCGCTTCGGGGAGCTCACTGCCTGGAAATACCGCTTCCCCCAGTAATTCCCTCCGAAGGCCTGGCTGGGTCTAATTGCTTGGCAGATTGCGTCCCCGGGGCCCAGCACAATTACCGAGTATTTAATAATAATTAAAACAGGAGATAAGCGCTCCTCCTCCGTACCTCTCTCTCGGTGGGGTCTAGATTTCCCCCAGGCACTCTTAATTGTTCTAATGTCACTGTCAGCTCACAAGCCACCTCCTCTTAAAGTCCTGGCAGGAAGGAGTAGAAGTCTATATTTAATCAGCAATGCCAGGCAGGGGACTGGGGCCGCAGGGTCCTTCCTCTGTACACATCGTTCCCCTTCCCCGGACGTCCCTCGCCTCGCTGACAATAAATCTGGTGCCTGCTCTCACGGGCTCAACAAACGACCTGTCGAGTATCCCTCTGTACCAGGCATCTTCCAGGAGCTGGGCAGACGGCACTCAATCAAACCAGCAGCACAGAGTAGTGGGGCCAGGGGCCACCCCGTGCCTGTCACCCTCCGTTGTCCCTAGGTGAACCAGAGCAACCAGAACAAGGTCATGCGGATAAACCTCTCCCAGGGGCTTGGGCCCGGAGGCCTGTAGGGGACTTTGAGGTGATGGTCCAACTCTGGTCCCACCCAGCCGTGGCTCTCCTGAGGTTTGAGATGTCAGGGATCACGGTCTGCTCTGAATTAAATCAAAGCCTCTCCAATCAGACTGAGTGACACGCTAGAGCATGCCTTCCCTGGCCAGTGACAGCGCCCCACCACCAGGATTCTGTTGTCCTCAGCCGATGAGAAGCCATGAATAGGTTCTGGGCGGAGGAAGTCCATGGCTCGAATTCCTGCCATGAACCCTGCCCGGCTGGCCTGGTGTCCAACGTGCTCCTCCTGGCCGTTCCCTAGCCACACTCTTCCCTTGGCACCTTCAGGGCATCCCGTGTTCTCCTGATCTGGGGCCCGGGCCCTGCTCCTTTGGTCCATGTGGAGCGCACCCTCCCGGGGCCTGGTCAACCCTTACCCATTCTTCAGGTCTCAGATGGTTTCCCTGACCCCACCTCCCCACCCCCTCAATGTAAATTCTGTTTTCCCACTTATATTCTCCTTCCGCACTGAACTCTTCACAGTTGTGGTGAACATTTGTAAGAAGATATTAACCAAGTAAGACAACACGCTCCACCCCCGGGAGAGCAGCATCTAGGACTTACTGCCGTGGACCATCTCGTCGCTTAGCGTCAGAGTCCCCATCACTGTTCGTGAGACCGAGCCCCATGTCAGGCTCCATGCTGAGCGTGGAACCTGCTTAAGATGCTGTCTCCCTCTGCCCCTCTCCCCAGCTCACGTTCTCTTGAAGAAAAAGAAAACACTTTCAGACAAAACGAGCCCAGGATCTAGCAATGGTCGTAGTAGGTCTCTTGGTAATCACAGTGCTCGAGATTTGGCCTGACTCATCCTTGTGCAATCCAGACTAACTGCTTGGTACACAGCAGTCATTCTGGGTCTTCAACACGAGTGTGTGTGTGTGTGTGTGTGTGTGTGTGTGTGTGTGTGTGTGTGAGAGAGAGAGAGAGAGAGAGAGAGCGCGCGATCTCCAGTGTCCTCAATCCCACTTTCACTACGTGCTCCATTATTTTGCTGGAGCATATCCTATGGGAGCTTTCTGCAAAATTGTCCCATGGGAGGTACGTTTTTGGAGACCTTTCTACAAAAAGGTCTTGATTTTACCGTTATTGTGGCTACTGTTCTGAATGGGAATAGAGTTTTGGTTTGGAAACGTTTTCCCTCATATT
The DNA here is from genome assembly GCF_014898765.1 of Herpailurus yagouaroundi. NCBI lineage: Eukaryota > Metazoa > Chordata > Mammalia > Carnivora > Felidae > Herpailurus > Herpailurus yagouaroundi. The sequence continues at coordinate 45,179,998 of NW_024412417.1, read as the reverse complement.
CTTCAAGGTATTGTTGCAGAATTCTCTTTTAATGTGGTGTCAAGAAGTCTAAAGACGTTCTGATATTTGATCCTGTGTACCTGTGTATGGGGTTTGTTTTCCTCTCAAGACGTACAATCTTTATTGTTCTGGATCCTCATGTTGAGGTGTAGGGATGAGTGTGTGCAAGGGGACTTGGTAAACCCTTTAAGTCTAGAAAGCAGGTCCTTCCTTAATTTCTGGGAAGACATTTTTAAACACTTTTCTTCTCTGGCTTTGCTTTCTGGAACCCCTATTCACAGCTTCTATTGCCTGAGACGGTCTTTTATTATTGGCATGGCTCATTTTCTATTTCCGTCCTTGTTCTTTGCTTACCTCCTGGACATTTCCTCAAACACCAGGGCACCTGGGTGGCTCAGTTGGTGAAGCTTCTGACTTCAGCTCAGGTCATGATCTCATGCTTCATGGGTTTGAGCCCTGCATCTGGCTCTGTGCTGACAGCTCAGAGACTGGAGCCTGCTTCAGATTCTGTGTGTCCCTCGCTTTCTCTCTGCCCACCGCCCTTCCACTCGTACTCTCAAAAATAAACAGGCATTTAAAAAAATTAAAAAAGAAAACTCATCTTCCATCGTCCTCCCATGGAGTTTTTCGTGTCTGCATTTCTTTTTCCAATTTCAAGAGCTCCTTTCTGTTTTCTCACCTTTTCCCCCTAAAAAGATAGCATCCTGTTTCCACATCATGAATACAGTATCTGCGGACATTAATAATTTTTCCTAATTTTTTCCTGCTTTGTCCCAGTGATTTCATCTTGTTCCCCCCGCTTGTTTTGGCCTCTGCTTTTTGTTGGAGGTTTCCCTCAGACTTTTGGTAACCTCTGGTTGTCTGCTCACGTGTAAGAGTGGGGGATAAGGAGCTGATGGGGTGTCTGAGCACAGGGTAGTTTTCGGACTCAGCTTCAGTGTGGGCTGCCCTCGCAAGGCCCTTTTTTGAGGGATCCCTGAAGCCAGTCAGAGCTCATGGAGTTTACTTTTTCCAACTCACGTCTGAGGACGAAGGTTGGGCTGCCAGCGTTTGGGAGCAGAGAAGAGAAAAGAGCCAAAGCCGCTCACGTTCGTATGCACCATGGCCACTTAGCATCTGGGTTTCCTTTTTCTTCTCTCAAAAATATTAAAAAAGAGGCAGGAAGACAGAGTGTGAGCAGGGGAGGGGCAGAGAGACAGAGGGAGACACAGAATCGGAAGCAGGCTCCAAGCTGTCAGCACAGGGTCCGACGTGGGGCTCGAACCCACGAACCATGAGATCATGACCTGAGTGAAAGTTGGATGCTTAACCGACTGAGCCACCCAGGCCCCCCCCCCTCTGGTTTTCTAACAGCATCTCTGTCCCTAAGTGTTCAGGGGTCTTCTGGGCTAGAGATTCGGTGACTCACTGCAGTGAACAAAGCTCCAGTCTTCTGCCAGGGAGAGGGGAGGGGGTCCAGGGGTGCGAGAGATGGTTTCCACGGAGGCTTCTGGACGACAATCATGGAATCCTCCTCCTCTCAGCCTGTTTCCACCCCACCTCTAGAAGTGCCCGGGGCCATCAACCCTGGAGTTTTCTGCAGATCCTGTGGCATACGTCCGGTTGGTTCCTGGCTTTGCCCACTTCCCGGTTAGTATCCCATGCCTCGAAGAAGGAAGTCCTACCATCCCGCTGCTTCCTGGTTACAGCGATTTGGGTCTGTCCCCTCCTCTTCCTGTTCGTCTGGATTCAGAGCCTAAAAAAATTCCTTTCCTGTGGCTTTAGTGGAGATTCACGGGACAAAGATCAGAGATCTGTGCAACACCCCCTATCTTTAGGAGACCGAACATCTCAGGTGAAATATCCTCAGAACACACTTTTACTGCCCTGGCCCTCTGCCCACGGCCAGCCGTGTGACTTGTCCTGGTCCCTTCTCTGCTCTGGGCCTTGGGGGATCTTTTTACTCGCTCTTTGTGCACGTGGGGAGAGGAACACTGGGGCGCTCTGTGAGCCTCTCGCAGATCCCTGTTGATAAACGTTGTGGCTCCTTCTGGGAGCCAAGATCACAGAGGTGTGTGGGGGAAGGGAAGGGCTGTGTGAGGAACTTTAAAAACGTGACAGAAAGAAAGAACAGCAGGGATGGCCTGTGCTGAGGGCCGAAGTCATTTTGGAGTGCGTGAGCCAGGGGTGGGAGGTCAGCAGGTGTCGAGTAAGCTTTCTGGATAAGGCCTCCCAGTGGGGCCAGGCCCAAGGATGGCCAAGCTGAAAAGCCCAGAGCTCAGCAAGACCAACCCCTCTGTGCCCAGGTGGGCCCACCGGGCCCGCAGGGGTGGCATCTTGCTCAGATGCACTGGAGGGGCCGTTGGCGGAAGGACGGTATGGGTGCAGAGCCACAGGAAACCGACCGGGAGACAGAACTAGGATTGCCTGAGGCGTATTGTGACAACATCGGCGACCGTTAGAACAAGGAAGCAGGGGTGGACAGAGAAAATCCTAAGAGCAAGAGAGGTCTGACCAAACTTCAGTCAACTCAGCCAGGAGCTCTAGAGCAAAGGCGGCTGGTTGGAGAAGGCCACGTCAGACAGATGTGGCAAAGCATAGTACCTCCCAGTGCTTAGTCAGTGGTGGTGGACGGCCTGGGAAGAACGCAGCCTCAGAACAAGCGAGATGGAGGAAATTACTATTTGCAGCTGCCGGTCAGTGTTCTTGCTTAAAGGGAGAGCTAGGGATACAGCTCCAAGTCTCCTGGGGTTGGTGGGGGTGTGGGGTGGTGGGAGGAAGGCAGCCACAACCCTCATTCCCCGATTACCCACCTGAGGTGGGAAGGAGGGCAAGGCTTCCCAGAGCCACACATGTTCCCATCTCCAGGACCGGGGCAGCACAAAGCAAAGGCATAAGGACCTTTCAACGAGGACGCTGCCTGATTGATGATCCTACTTTACACTGCCGGTCTTTCCCCTCAGACAGACCAATGCTCAAGTTCAAGAGCATTGAACCCCACGGGGGTCCTGGAAATAGCCAAGGAAAGGTATTTTTACAGGCCTGCTGAGGAAATGAAGCAGGACCTGGGACGGGCAGGGTCTCAAGCGATCAGTGGTCTTTGTACTAATCTCCGATGGCCAACGTACTGTGTGCCAGGCCCTTAATCTGTGCTCAGCCACCTGTGCATCACATACACACCATCCCACCTTTCTCACACTGCCACCTGCTCTCCCGCATGGCTTGGGAGAATCCCGGAATAACCGAGTATCAGGAAGGCAGAGTCCAGATGAATTTTCAGCCCACACGGGCACTGAGCATACCCTCCGGGCTCCCTTTGCACCAGGCCCTTCACCTGAGTAAGCCCCAGTGCTGTCTGAGGATTCCACAACCAGAAGGCAGCCCCTGGAATGACCTGGAACCTTCTGCTCTGACAGCTTGTGCACAAATACACATTCTACACGGGGGTTGGGGGGGCCGGGGGGGTCACCTACATCCCCTTCTTGAGTTTGGACATGGCAGCATGGTCCTATTCCCACTGATCACAGACAGCGCTCGGCTAGTCACGGACCCCAGTCGTCTCTTCAGTCGTGGTGGGAGGCCTTCAGAGGTACTTGGATGCCCAGTAGTGGGGGGTGGGGAGGTTCTAATGCGTAGAGGTCAGGGATGCTGCTAAGCATCCTATAATACACAGGACAGGTTATTCTACCCCCTCCCCCCCAAATAGTGATCTAAAAAGCCGAGAATGCCAAACCGTGATACCCTACTCAGGAGGATACCTGATCGACAGATCTCATTACAGCTACTATTTATTGAGCCCCTACTATATAGGAGGCACTTTACATACAGCATCTCAACCTCAGCAAGCCTCTTGGTCTGCAATTAACTCCCTGTACACTGGAGAAGAGCAGATCAGGCAGAGGGAAAGCAAGCTGCTTGTGGTGCCCCCTTCACTAAGAGCCTGGGGCACGGATTTGGAGGGAGGTAGTGTGGACGCCAAAGCCCATACCTTTGATGCCTTTTACGTGTCCTTCTAGAGAGAAGGCATTTAAAATTCTTCGATTGCTTTTGTAGTTTTTCTACAACGAACATATATTGCTTAAGGAGATAAGCAAACAGAATCCAAGAGAGGAGAATAAAGTCACCCATAATCCCAGCTCCAGAAAAAGTCTCCATGCGTGCCGTAGTGCGTAACTGTCCAGATCTGTTTTCTATTCATAGAGCTATGAAGAGCGACGTATGGATAGAAAAATAGTTTGGTATGATGGAGACCTTCCTTAGCAAGACAGGAAACCCCATGGTAAGAAGAATTGGACTGAAGCGTGTAAAATTTTGAGTAACAAGATTATACAGTCAAAACACAAATAGCCTGAGAGAATGTTCATCCTTTTAATACCAATTTTACGAGCAAGAATCTTATGTAACCCATAGGAAAGATAAAAGTTAGCATCCTTAATATTCAAATGGCATACTTTTCCTGTCCTGGCTCAGGAAGGTCTCCAGCACACCAGTTTGATTAGCATTTCTCTTAAGTGTTCTTCTAGTAGATGCATCATTCATTTTTATTTTTAAAATCTTCATGTTCTTACATTTGTACATGTATACCTTTAATCCACCTGGAGCTCACTTTCCTATGTGGTATGTTCTAGGAGGTCTAGAATGTTCTCTCCCAGAGAGGGGGCCAGGTACACCAGTGGCAGTTACACCCCAGTCTTTTCCCCACTGAACTGAAACGCAGCCTTCACCAGAGAGGGAGCTTCCCAGGGTATGCAAATCAGGACAACAAAACCATGTTAACAGAATTTTGGGAAAAGGGAAGTCATGACCTTCATACAGGTATGAAGATGATGCATTAAATATTTTAAGTAAATAATGAGGAAACTGAGGAGATGCCATAACCAGTTTGAGAAGAATTCAAAGAACACGTTTATAGATCAAAAATGTTGAAATGACTTACACACACACACACACACACACACACACACACCCCACCACTACCACCACCAAAAACGTGGGGCACCTGGGTGGGGCTCAGTAGGTTAAGTGTCTGACTCTTGATTTCAGCTCAGGTCATGACCCCAGGGTTGTGGTATCGAATTCTGCATCAGGCTCCGCACTGAGCGTGGAGCCTGCTCAAGATTCTCTCCCCACCTCTTTCTGCCCCTCCCCTGCTTATGCTTTCTAAATAAATAAATCATTTTAAAAAATGTTGGATGTGCCCATGGAGCAGAAATGTTAGGTTTTTTTCTTTTTTGGGGGGGAAGGGGTGTGGAGGTTTCATTCATATTTCATAGTGAGAATTATTTTGTACTTTTATCAATCAGTGACAACTTAGCGTTATCAAATAGCTCCCATAGAGTCAGAATCCCACTCAGAAGGGAGGGCTATAAACACACTCTTCCATCATTTTCCACTGAGACACAATAATCGAAGTTAATCTTGAAGTTTTCCTGATTACAGAGGAAGGCCGGTCTCCTTAGTTCTGGCCTGGTTAAGCACATAGGTGCATTGAGGGTGTTAATTTACCTTACAGGCCGGAAGTTTGCTTTGCTAGCAAGTTCACATAAAAAGTCTCAGACTGGACATTAATACCCGAGTTCTTGAGAGCTTAAGAACTTTGAGGAGTATACAGGGGTTTGGAGAGAGAAGAAGAAATATCCTGAACGCTGTGCTCTAAGACCAAACTACTCTTATTTGCAAACCAGAAGCACATACATGGTTGTATTTGTTGGAGACCATTGCTGCCAAGGGCAGGTTCGACAGACTGGGAACTCTAGAACCAAGTAACTAGCGCTTTCGCAGAGACAAACAGGCAGAAGGAATGGAGAAATGTCGGCCATACACCAGCATTTTATGTATCAAAGGTCATGAATACACATAACACAGCTTTTGCCACATTCCTTATAAACTTGTCAGTGGCGAAAATGAAAATATTAACAGACCCAAAGATATAGCCTCTTCGTAGTGTATAAAAATAATAAGCTTAGTAATCCATGTGTCATGCTTCTGTTTTACTTAGAAAGCATCTAGGAATCCAGGGAGTATTATTAACCTAGTAGTTAAAAGACTTCTAAGATTTTTAACGTAAAACCTTGAAGTTGACAAATCACAAAATAGAAGGCCGAAATAAACCCAAGTTCATCATCATAATGAGCCTGGTTAAAAGCACGTATTTTTATTCTACTTGGGGATGTTCGTCCTAAACGGATACAGGCTTACTGCTCAGAAGAGCCAACATCATTCCTACATATTTAAGATTATGAAAAATGTGAATATTCTAAACACTGATAAAAATCAAAGACCTAGCTTTTTATTAAAAATATTAGTCTCCACTTGCTAAAAATTTAAATTAGGTGAACTTGAATTATTAAAATATTTGCATGGACTTTTTAAAAGTAGCTTTGAGGTCTAATATACATATAATAAAATTCAGTATTAAGTGTATTAATGCAATGTTTTTGGTAGATTTATAGTTATACAAAAATCACCACAGATTTTGGGACATTTCTGTCACCCCTGAAAGCCATCACTTCCATCAGCCCTAGGCAACCACTAACGTATCTTTCCTCCATTGCTTTGCCTATGATGACAGTTCGTATTAATGGAATCATACAATATGGTGTCTTGTATGGGTTTTCATTTAGCATAACGACTTCTTAAGCCCATAAAGCTGTAGCATGGATCAGTACCTCATTCCTCTTTACTGCTTCTGGCATTCCATTGTATGGATAACCACACGTTGTATTACGTGCTCGTCAGTTGATGGACAGCTGGGTTGTTTCAGCTTTGGGGTGATCATGAATCTACTATGAACATTCATGTAAAAGTTTTTGCATGGACAGCTGATTTCCTGTCTTCTAGGTAGACACCTAGGAGAATTGCTGAGTCACAGGTAACTCTGGAAAAGAGTTTGGTGTTTAAAATGGAGAATCTGCCAAAGCGGCTGCACCCTTTTACTTTCCCACCAGTAACATAGGAGAGTTCCAGTATCTCCACATTATCGTCTTTTTGAATTATGGCAATTCTGGTGAGCATGAAGTGGCATCTGTGGCTTTGTTTGGCATTTCCCTAACGATTAATGATTTTGAGCATAGTTTCGTGTGTTTATTGGCCATGTGTACACATGCTTTGGAGGAATGCTAAGTCGATTGTCCAGTTTTAACTGGGTTATCTTTTTGCTATTGAGTTGTAAGAGTTCTTTATATGTTCTGGGTAGAAGTCCCTCATCAGACATATGGTTTGCAAAGATCTTTTTCTTAGTCTATGGATTATCTTTTCACCAACTTGGTTTTGTAAGGAGTGTTTTTTTTTTTTTTAAGTTTATTTTGCAGGAGTGGTGAGGGGAGAGAGAGAGCACGCACGCATGCGAGTGGGGGTGGGGGGGAGGGGCAGAGGAGAGAGAGAATCCTGATCAGGCCTTGTGCAGTTAGTGCAGAGGCCGAAGCAGGGACTCGGTCACAAAGCCTGAGATTAGGACTTGAGCTGAAATCAAGAGTTGGACACTTAACTGACTGAGCCATGAAGGAGCCCCAGGAATGATATTTTAAGGATTTGCTTCTTCATTTAGCATATTAGAAGTCTTACATTATAATTTCCTTATTTTCCCAGAATTAGGGATATTCTAATCATGAGTGCTTATCTTCAGAAGATAATCAGAAGAGAGCTCATTTACTTTAAGAGATGTTATAATCTAATTTATTAATGGCATTTGGATGTAGGGAAACATTACTGCTTAGAGGTAGAAGGCTTTCTGAATTATAGATGCAGACATACAGACAGCTTATAGCTTCAATTCTGCAATCTTAGCCATGGATCAAGGGTAAACACAGACCCACAAACTTCTCCAGTCTAGAGATTAAAGAGATGTTCTCCTTCCTGGTGAGGACAGGATTACTAATCGAGGTCAAGATAGACAAAGACTAACAAGTCAGATTCTCAGTCTTCTCTCACCCAATAGAAAATAGATCTCTAGAAAGTGTTGGTCAATTTACAGAGATCACTTAGTGGGGAGATCATAAGACCAAATTTCCAATCACTGTGGCCCCTAGAAGAAATTACTTAAGGGGCCACAAACCAAAAAAACAAGACACAAGATTAATAGAGAAGAAAATTAAGATTAGAAAAAGTCAGCAATGTTTTATGGCTGCTGTGACCCAAGACAGATACAGATGGGCTAACACAGCCCACAAGCAGCATTTCCTTGGTGAAGTTTAGCTGACTCTGATAGGTGCATCCATTGGGCATCCCAAGGGAAGACCTCCAAAATGTGTTTATTTTTCTATTTAATTTTTAGAAGAGAATGCTCAAGCGGTAGAGGGAAAGAGGATCTTAAGCAGGCTCTGTGCCCAGCGCGGAGGCTGACTTGGAGGGGAGATCATGACTGGAGCCTAAATCAAGAGTTGGACACTTAACTGAGCCATCCAGGTGACCCATGTTTAACTTTTCCATTTAAGTGAGGATTCTCATAAAGATGAACATGATGTTAAAATTTTCACCTAATTAACGAGGAAACCCATTGAGGTGTTACAACCTGTTCAAAAGGAATAATAAAAAAACCCAGACATATTTGCAAAGGTTTTTCCCAAGCCTGGGGGCCAGGGGCAAAGGGGAGTGGAATCACTTTGCAGAGCCATTAACGATCCAGGACCCACAGTGGGGTAAAATAACGCCCTCAGAATCTTCATCAGATGAAGTGTGTGCCAGACTGTATGTGTGTTCCCTCGGACAATAACATGCTGTTTTCTGTTTGGTTTTGTTTTTTAATTTTTGAGAGAGAGAGAGACAGTGTGCAGGAGAGGGCAGAGAGAGAGGGAGACACAGAATCCAAAGCAGGCTCCAAGCTCTGAGCTGTCAGCACAGACCCCAACACAGGGCTCAAAGCCACGAACCGTGAGATCATGACCTGAGCCAAAGTTGGATGCTTAACGGACTGAGCCCCCAGGCGCCCCACATGCTGTTATCTTAGAGTAGCTTTGTGAGAAGTCCTAATACCTGACAGGGAAAAAGCCCCAGGAGTCAGTTTTTGAACACACACTTTGAATTTGTTCATTTGAACATTTCTTTGTAAAATTTAAGTCACTTGATTACATTTAAAAGTGATCTTTAGGATTCTGGTTGAAAACATTACATTCCTATCTTTAGACTCTGTTGCCTTTATATGTTTAGATCAAGAGGTCAGATTTCAGAGGTTATAACTCGTTAGTCATAATTAAACATATTCCCATCCACGGACATAATAGGTCTTGTCATTTGTTCAGGTCTGGTTTTATATCCTTAAGATTTTGTAACATTTTCCATATTGATTCTGGACCATTTTTGGCAAGTTTCTAGATATCTTATAGGTTTATTGCTACTGTGAATGGGATTTTATGTCATTTTAATTTCTAGCTTTCTGTTAATATAGGGAAATGTTATTTATTTTTGGGTACAAATGTGATGGATTTTTCACCATAACAAGTTAAAAAAACAAACCAAGATTTTCAGAGCAAAGCGTCCAGGGATTTCTGGGTTTATAGTTATGTAATCATAGCATCTATAAAGAATGGTTGCTTTTTCAAATATTTGTTCTGAGTATTTACTTTTGTGTATTATGCTTGTTAATGTTTCCCAGTCTTTATAATGTATAACAGCAAGTGCTACAAGAACTTTTCGTATTTTCAGATATTAAGGTCAGTTTTATTAAAACCCAGAAGTAGTTTTGATTAATCCTCTTTTACACATAATTTTTACTAGGAATTACTGCTGGTTTATGGGAAATGACATTTGGATAGCCATTAATGTAATTTTTTTTTTTTTACCTCCTTTGTCACATAATTTGTACCATTAACAGGGTAGAATTCTTGATGTCGAATTTTTACATTCTTGGGCTAAAACAGATTTGGTCATTGTCTATAATGCTGCAGGTTGGTTCCATGGAAACAAGCTCAAAGGTGGAGATTTATGTGAAACAACAATTCTGATGATCACCCACGTCCAGAGAGCCCTGGGGGGCTGGCAGCCCAAACTCTCCTTTCCAGTCCTCTGCCTTTGCCCCATCAGAGTGGTCTTGGATTGAGGCAAGGAGGCTTGCACACCTACATCCACAGGGAGAGTGTAACCTTGAACCTTGGGGATGCAGGTCTTTTCAGCCAATGCCAGTGCCCAGAGAAGGACACAGCTGAGCCTGATCATACACCAACCACCCATTAGCTCAGATGTCCATCAAGGGGGCCAGAGGAGATTTGCAGGGGACATTCAGCCACCCCCTAGGAGTAACATTTTGATATGCTACCACGTTCCTGGATTGACATTTATAGTCCTAATACAATCTAGATTTTGGTTGTATTTTAGTTAGAAATTTCAGTTTTCCGTATCTAGTGTAATCTTACTATCCAAATTTGTTTTTGGTATTTAAGGTCCTAAATGAGCTCACCCCGGAAGCAGAGTGCTAACAGAGAAAGCAGACCAAGGAGCAGACCTTGGGAGAACACGTGAAGGCCGGGCAAAGGGAAAGGATGTAATGAAGAGGCAGGGGAGAGAGGAGAGAGCCAGGACAGGGGTGTGGGGTTCCAGATGTGCCACTGGGGGCTGTCATTTGATTCTCCTGTGTTAGTATTATAGGGGGATTTCCTTCTCTACTTTGGAGGTTTCCTTTTAGGCGGCCAGGGTTCAATGAATGTTAGCTTCTGTCTTTGTCCCAGATCTTCATTTTGCATCTGGGAGAGAGGAAGTTGGACTGAATGGGACACTGGGGAAGAGTAAACCAGGCATGTGGACGCGGCCCCCTCCTTTGCTCTCCTGGACACCATGCCTCCAGAGACAACACCATTCTCCTCTGCACTTTGAGGCTGCAGTGAGTGTTTGCTTAACTTGGAGTCCTTGGGTAGTAGTGTTAGCACCGGTGAAGGCAAAGTCAAGAGGTTGTAGCCCAAAGGGTTTGCGGAAGCAGCCACCACTGCCTCCCAGTGTTCTGGAACCCGTGGGGAACGAGAGCGGGGCATGGTTATTAGGGGCTAGGGTCAGAAAGCCCTCTGTAGATTTAGTTTCGTTGTAAAGAGGGGGGAAACCAAACACACACTTCAAGCTTTTGCAGTAATAGACTCCAGACTTCTTAGTTTAGTAATGGTAATCTGGGATCTTGTAGATCGGACATTGTTCTCTGAATGGCTGACATCGTTTAAAACCTTAACTCAAGGGTCACCTGCGTGGCTCAGTCCGGTGAAGCACCCGACTCCTGATTTCAAGCTCAGGTCACCATCTCACGCTTCATGGGTTCGAGCCCCGCATTGGGCTCTGTGCTGACAGCTTGAAGCCAGCTTGGGAGTCTCTCTCCCCCTCTCTCTTCCCCCTCCCCTGCTCATGTGCTCGCTCTCTCAAGATAAAGTTTAAAGAAACTTAATTTTAGTATTTATCTATATTTAGCTTGGATATATGTGGAGTTCAGGTTTACATACACACATGACCAGATTTACTCCTTGCAACGACACTAGCATTTACCTGCTATCATTAACCCATTTATAGCAACATAACTGGCTTAAATATGGCTGGTTTTGTTTTTGTTTTGGGTTGTTTTTGGTGCCTACACCACTGCTTCCCGTTTGGGAAAAAGCTTCTCTGGGAAATCACCTGACTATACTGGTCTCACCTCCACCTGTGAGCAGCCAAGATCGAAAGCACCACACGCTATTGTAACAAACAGTAATAGCAAAGATGAAACAAAGGGTTTAAACCCATTTATTAAAAAAACAAATACGGGGTGCCTGGGTGGCTCAGTCAGTTAAGCGTCCGACCTTGGCTCAAGTCATGATCTCACAGTCTGAGTTCAAGCCCCGCGTCGGGCTCTGTGCTGACAGCTCGGAGCCTGGAGGCTGCTTCCGATTCTGTGTCTCCTCTCTCTCCCCCTCCCCCGCTCACTTTGTCTCTCTCAAAAATAATGAACAAACATTAAGAAAAAAAGAAACAAAAACAAATGCCCAACTCAGAATGGGCTAAAAAACACTTCAGCCACATGTTCCTTGTAAGAAACTCAAGCTTGTTTACCCTCCTGTCTTGAAACTTCTGTTTTTATTGCAGGGCAATGCCAACGAACAGAAAGGCGGCATGGATCCATTGATTCCAGACATGGTATGAAATCAAGCAAAGGGCTATTTTATATCGATAAGTGATCCAACTCACAGTGGGGAGAAAATAGCTCCTGCTACTTAACATGTTCAGTAGACCTAGCTCCACAAACATGTGCAGAGGCAGTCAGGCATTCTCAGAGCTCTGAATGAGTGAATGCCTTTCCCAAATCCTGCTGAAGATAACCAGTCTGGTAAGGTAGTGAGGACTCTCTAGCAGCTGGTGGACTCTTGGGAAGAGTCCAACGGTTGTAGCAGGAATCCCGGCACAGTCCGTGTTGAAAGGGACTCTCCCACTCACCTTTGTGGATTGAGGTCCTCCACATGACGAGGACTGAGACTTATGAAGGACTTCGAGAATCAAAATAGAGAATTAGCCTGAACAAACAAAGCAGGTGTTCTAAGACCTCACAGGAAAAACTGAAGTAAAAGACACTCTGTGAAGGTTCTTTCGGTTGGGAGCAGGAGAGAGAACAAAAACAACCATGTTAGCTTACTGTTCATCTATTGCTGTGTAAACAACCACCCCAATTCTCAGTGGCTTAAAACAGTAAGGCCTTACACTCTCTCCCAGTTCTGTGGGTTGATTGAGCTCAGCTGGATGGGCACCCTTGCTTGGGGTTCTTGGGGGTTACAGCTGTATCTGGGCAGTTTTGATCATAAACCCCAGAGGTCAGCATAACTGAAGACTCCATAGGTTCCTGGGGTTCTTCTGATCCCCATGGAGTGGACTTGGGCCAAGTAATCTTTGTACTGGGGCTGTGCTAGCAGGACAGGTTGTTCAGCAGCATCCCTGGCCTCTACGTACTAGATGGCAGGAGTACTCTCCCCCCACCAACCCTGTAGGTGACAAACAAGACCATCTCCAGACACTGTCACATGTCCCTTGTCAGAGATCCCTCTTCCATCGACTTCGCATCCTGATCAACTACAGGGACGGTCCTAGTAATGGGATCTCCAGCGTGCCAGGGATTTTAACTGCCCACCTACAGCCAGTCACAAATAGCCACGTAGGCTTTAAGCCACAGTCAGGGGAGCAACTCCTTCTTTGCTTCCATGCCTGCCACATAGAAGTGTTTCCCCTGGCTCCTGTCTGTGGAATGCTCTTAACACCCTCTGGGATGGTGCTGCCCAATTTGAAAGGATTTTTGCTTATATAAAGTATTCCTTTTAATGTGTTTCATTGGTCTTTTGACAGGTTTCCATTTCGATCATCTACTTCCTAAGGCCACTTGCAGTCAACCTTAAACCTTTCAGTTTAAGGGTCTTAAAGTCCCCCTAGAAGCAACCCTGGGGAGAGGGACTCCTTGCTGCCTTCTCCTCCCTCACTTTCCCATTAGCTTGCCAGCACTTCTAGGGATCATCTTCCACACCATGGCACATTATCAACTATGTTCACCCTATGGGTAACCAGAGCTCAATACTGTCAGGTGGCTTCAGGGCACAAATTCTCAGGCACTTCAAACAGGTGTGCAAGCAGAGTAGCCACCAGTGGCCAGGGAAACCGTCAGATAAAGACGGGAGGCTGGTGGCAGCCACCACATGCACTTCAATAGGAAAGCCCCCTCGGGCCACTGCTAGCATCCATGGTGGTGAAATCTGAGGTCCTTATCACTTCTGGAAACTGGGACTAAAAAAAACACTTCTGGAACCCTCTGAGGAACCATATAGAAGGTGCCATACAAGGCACAAAATAGGGTAGAAGAATTCTATAAATATTCCATTCTGCTTTAGCCAGATGGCAACTACCTTGAAATTCTAGATGGGTGCCCGAACCAAGATGGAGACACGGGCTCCCACAGGTCTTCACACAACAGCAGCAGAGCCGTCCTGGGGCCAAAAGCAAGGCAGAGGTGGTGCAGTAGAGGGGAGTGGTTGTCAAATGGCTGCAGGAACCCTGGAGCAAGGCAGCCAGAGACTACTCAACCCACATGCTGAAATGTACATCTTCCAGAGTCTTTAGGTTCCTTCCTCTACATGAGAGAGGTTCCGGCACCTTGACTTCACTTAATACAGACCGACACCGAGCCGCTTGTTGCTAGGGACCACGCATTACATCTGAACCTTTATAGGAAGGGCTCTTTTCCTGAGGATTTTGGACCAAGGTAATTCCAGGTCATCTTCCTTGGTCCAGCACCCTTGTAATTAGTTCCCACACACACATACCTATGCTTTAGCTGATGTGACAACCAAAGTTGCAATTCTGACAGCATGTAAGCTATTGCTTCCTATGTTCAACTTCTGTCTGCTGGGATGATTCGATTGTAATGGGCCTGGAGGAAGTGAGGATTGGTACAGATGCAGAATCCCCTTCGAGGTAACTTCCTCAGATCAGGTCTATACCACAGCTCCAGGCAAGGGTGCATGGGGGATCTGGGGCCTCAGCCAGGGGAGGAGGGGCTACTTTGGCAGAAGTGGAACTCTGCAGGATTTGTAGTTTCATGATGGAGAATGCTGGAGATTGGAAAGGGGATTATATGAATGAAACAGACTTTCACCTAAGAGCCCTGATACAGATATGAAGCTAAGTTTTAGTAGTTAATTTGCCACTTGAAGGACAGATACTGGAGTTTTTCTTATATACTGACCCCATAGCTAGAAGACAGGCTACATGCTTTTAGGGGAGGCTTAAAAAGCTCTGCTCCTCTGACCATGCCTTGCACTGAAAAGGGAAAAGTACGAATGTGGCCTTTTTGTTCTATAATCTCTCCAGGACACTAGGAAGTAGCCAATCTCGTGTTTTGGCATCAAGTGCCATATAATTCAAGGTACAGGGAGACATCATTCTGGTGATTTTGTAAGTGTGTGAGTCTCTGAATTAGAGATTTTTTGCTTGAAATACCTACAGTGACGTTTTTAAGGAAAAAAGAGAGGGACCAAATCTAACTTTCAGGGTCTCCGCTACAGAGGCTCAATAGCCACTTCTCCCCAGCATTCAGGTCCCCAGAGTCCACAGGGTAACGGGGGATCACGCAGGACACCTCTCAAGTTCCTATTTGGCAAGCACATGCATTTAGAGGTAAGGAAATGGATTCTGTTTCCATTTTACTTTATCAAGCCTGCAGCATAAGTTTGCCAGAGTCCCTTGCCTCCAGGGTCCTAGATTTATATTCTACTAATGAGAACTAGCTATTAGATATATCCAGCCCCCAAGGCACAAGGGAGAGCAAAATAAACAACCACCAGCACAAAAATAGTTTAAGTTTCTTTGTTTTGGGGAAAGACAAACCAATGAATATGTTCCTGAGTTTGTTGGCTTTAAAATGTGGAAGTTCTGAAGTAGGGATTGTGGTGGCGGGGAAGGAGGGGGATGTCCCAATTTTAGCAAGGGAATTGGATAGGAAAAGAACAGTTTTTACTGAAGAACTCTGATCTTGGACTTTGATTTGTTCAGAAGATATGTAGAGATAATTGGGTTAAAATTAGTGCTCAGCACTTGCAAAGTTTTGAAAGTAATTGTTTGGAAAGATGCCTTCTCAACAATCAATTACGATACTTAATTGGAGACTTGAAATTTCCATCGCTAAATTTGTCAGACGCTTGTTTTAGAATCCCTTTATTTATCATAGGTTTGTGTCTTGGCCAAGTTGGATGTGGGAGAAATCTTAGAATTTCTTCACTATTTACTTAGCTCAGTGATTCATGGCTTCCAAGTATCCTAGAGTGAATAAACTCTGATAGTCCAGTATTAAATATAAAGGTATAGGATTTCACTTCATTAAATTTCGAGGTCTTTTAGGAAAAGGAATTCTTTTCTAGGACAGCCAGACTTGGACTTAGACCATGGGCTTAGAAAAGCTTCTGGGCTCAGAAGGAAAAACAAACATTTTTACTTGTTTGTAAGCCTTAAACTCATATTTGCAACCATTATCTTGTAGTGGGAAGAAGTCCACTTGTAGTAGGGGTGGGGGGAATTGGACAACCAAGTTCTCTCTACCTCGCACAAGTCCTGTAATAGACTGGTGGTATTTAGTATTTTAATGAGAAAGTGACTGAAAATGGAAAGCATAACACAAGTGGGAATTTTAAGATTTCACTTTGACAATTGTCAGGTTTGACAGATATTGCTAATTGCATCAGGGAAAACTTTTTGTAGGAAGTGCTAGTAGCCTTTAGTAATTGAATGGTGATTCCTGTTTCCCCCCTAATATCTACAAAATTGCTAATGCAGAAGTTGCAGGTATACTCTACCATATACCATGCACAAATATAAATATCTGCACTAGAAGTACAATTTAGGTATTAGCATTAAAGGTTGAAATAACTTCTTATGATGTATCAGAATTAGTGAATTTCTATGGGAACTCCTGTTTGTACACATTATTACGTGGTTTATTAGGAGTAGGTTATTGCAATGTTAGTACACCTTCTCTACCTAGTCATACCAAAAGTTCTGTTGAGGGGCGCCTGGGTGGCTCAGTCAGTTAAGCGTCCAACTTCAACTCAGGTCATGATCTCGCGGTCAGAGTTCGAGCCCAGCGTCAGGCTCTGGGCTGATGGCTCAGAGCCTGGAGCCTGCTTCAGATTCTGGGTCTCCCTCTCTCTCTGCCCCTCCCCTGTTCATGCTCTGTCTCAAAAATAAATACACGTTAAAAAAAAAAAAAGTGCTGTTGATTATAATTAAATCCACAAAAGATCCTATCAACAGTAAATAAGCAACATTTATCATTTTTCTCCTTAAATACTTTTGCTATTAGTTTTTTGATAGTCTTAATTTCTCCATCTCCCCCATATTACCTCCTCTAGAGGACACGGAGAAATTATGGTTTAACACCAGAATTTTCTGTGGGGAAAAAAGACATTTGAAATAGTGGATGGATTCTGTCCACAATATGGGATGATCCAGTGGAAGTATCTGGTCCAGACACTTCAAAAACACCAATGTCATTTTTAAAGATGAAGGAAATGTTTGAGACCAAAATGGCTGTTGTAAGAACTCCTTAGTTTGAGGAACAACCTCTGAAAATTTACTCTTCTATTAAAAGTAGGGAGAACACTGGCAAAATAAGTCAAGTCGACTTTAGAACTTTTCAGGCTAGTCAAAGGCTAACCATCAGTAGCATTTCTTCAAGAGAAATGACTCCGTCTCAGTCATAGCAGTGATCTCAATGTGTTTTCTCCTTCTCCCCAGCCTCAGAGTAGCCCAAACATTACAACAGCCTTACAACTTTACTTACAGCCAACAAACATTACTCCCATGGTGGGTGGGAGAACCAGCAGCCACTGGAAAGAACAGAACAACTTGGAGCTTGAAGCTTCTCCACAACCACATTAATAGAATTTTCACGATTTGGCCTGAAACACCACTGGAAATCTCCATTCTCAGGAAGGATTATGACAAGTCCTATACCAGGGTGTTTGTTGAAGACACTCAGTGGCAATTGTGAACATCATGGAGGTCTGAGGCATCATTACCAATTGGGGATAATAAAGGTTGACCCAAAAGCTTAAAAGGAAAAAAAATTGGGAATGAGAATTCTACAGCATGATTTGAAAAGTTCCAGCTTATTCCTGGAAATCTACATGGCCACACATAGGTGAGAGCTGTTGCATACCCAGGGAAGGCCTGAGAAGGTCCTGATTTCTTACCTCTAGCTGATCATGGCCCTGTGCTAACAGGAAGTAAAAGCTGAAAAGTCGTAAACTGCCTACAAGAACATTGACAGCTTGATCTACAACACACACACACACATTCACTTAGCAAGAGCTTGGAGACTTAAGAGCTGAGGCAGTTAAAGAGATCTGCCTGGGGTGCCTTTGTGGCTCAGTTGAGTGTTCAACTCGTGATTTTCGCTCAGGTCAAAATCCTGTGATTCGGGAGATCAAGCCCTGCACTGACAGCATAGAGTCTGCTTAGAATTCTTTCTCCCCCCTCTCTGCCTCTCCTCTGCTTGCACGCTCAAACATTTTACAAAGAGAAATCTGTCCAATTATTAGCTGACTGGTGGCTACACATGGCAGTTAGCTTAGTGAAGGCTCTTAAGTTTGTAAAGTACTGTTTGAATCCAAGAAAGAACAGCAGGATCAGCAACAAAAAGCAACAACAAAACAGAAGGAGGGGAAGATCGGACTTCCAGTTAACATGTCCAGCAAGAAATTACAAGTCTCCCAGGAAAGAGGAAGTATGAACCATCTAGAAAGAAAAAGCAGCCAGCAAACTGTCTCCAAGGAAGTCAGACGTAGATCTAGACTTTAAACCAGCTGTTGTAAATGTTCAAAGAACTAAACAAAGGCCAAAAGATGTCTAAGAACTAGAAGAATGTCATCTCCCCAAATAAAGATGGTTAATGAAGAAATACAAGTTATAGGAGAACCAACACAATTACCAGTTGAAAGACCACTAAAAAGATCACCTTCTGCTGAGCTTTTGTGAAGTGGAAGCAGCATCAGCAAACTTTAAGACACAGCAGTTGAAATTATCCAGTTTAATCCCCTCAGTGGGATCCTAAGTCTGTTACTGCCGAGATGTCTAGTTCTTTCCTTAATTCTGTCCTTTTAATATGTCATCATTAGATACCTAAGTATTTATATTTTTGCACTGAACTTTTAATTAACATGTAGTGTCCTGGTCTCTAATAACCTTTAAGGCTAATTTTCCAGAGAGTATAGCCACCCCTACTATATTTTCATTACTATTTGAAAGAATGGAAACCTATCTCATGTAATCTTTTTATAAGTGTTTGGACTTAAGTGGGTCTGTTGTAGACACCATTTAGTTGTACTGAAGAAAATCCATTCTGCCAATCTGTCTTAATTGGAGATTTTAACCCATTTACATTTAAAATAATTACTGATAGAGACTTCTATCCTTTTAGTTCTTGTGCTTATTTCCTGTATTAGTGTATTTTGTTTTACTTGATTTTGAAGTATTTGAATCTATCATTTCCTTTTGTATATATACCATAATAATTTTCTTGTGTGATTACCAGGGGATTACATATCTAATGTTATTACACTCTAATTTGAATTTATACCAGTTTAACTCAATAATATACAAAAACTCTGTTCCCTTTAGGGCTGTCCCTACTCCCTTTAGAGCTGTTGTAGTGCTCACAGAATTACATCTTTATACAATTTGTGCCCCCAGACAGACTAGTTTAAGAGAATCCATTTAGAAGAATTATGTAGAAAAAGTGGAGTCCTAAGCCACTGTTTTAATAGTAGCTTTCATAATTACTCCTTTACTTTTATTAAGATCTTTATCTCTTCACATGGCCTCGAGTATGGTCTAGTGTCCTTTCATTTCATCTTACATAGCTACCTTAACAATTCTTGCAGGACAAGTCTATTGGTCATGAATGTCCTTCTGATCAGCTTTTGGTTTTCTGGAAAGGTCTTAAATTATGCCTTACTTTTGAAGGGTGGTTTCACCAGGTATAGAATTCTTGGTTGACCTAGTCAAAGGGGCTAAAAGAGAAGTCAGCCCACTGCCTTTAGCTTCCAAAGTTTCTGATGAAAAATATGCTGTTAATCTTATTGAGGCCCTCTTGTATGTGGCAAGTCATTTCTCTTGCCATTTAAGATTCCTTTCATCTATCCTAGGAAACTTTGCTTATAATGTGTCACAGTGCGGTCCTCTGAGTTCACCTTACATGATATAGACATCCAAGAAGCTTCATAAACTAAGCAGTTCAAACTTAAGAATTCAGGCATTATTTTTCCCCCAACTATTCTCTCTGCCCATTTCTCTTCTCCTTCTGGGATTCCAGTGATGCCCATATTGGTCCACTTGGATCCCTTAGGCTTGGAGTCTGACAAAAGACTGAATAAAAGTGAACATTTTTGTTTTTGAGAGAGAGTGAGAATGCAAGCAGGAGAGAGGGACAGGGGGAGAGAATCTTAAGCAGGCACCATGCTCAGCAGAGTTCGACACAGGGCTCCATCCCACCACCCCGGATCATGACCTGAGCCTAAGTCAAGAGTTGGCTGCTCAACAGATGGAGCCACCCAGGTGTCCCTAAAAGGGAACACTTTTTGTAGTCCTATTTTAAGTTCAAATTCTTCTGCCTGCTCAAATCTGTATTTGAATCTTTCTAGTGAGTTTTTCATTTCAGTTATTTTACTTGTCAGCTCTAGAAAATTTTGGTTTCTTAGGTTTTTTATCTCGTTACTGAGATTTCCATTTTTTTCGTATTTCCATTTCAGCTGGAGAAGGAGAAGGTTAAAATAGGAGGGGGAGGTCCAACAAGGACTATTTGCCTCTGTCCATACCTCTACACAAATACCAGGGATCTGTTGCTTCTGGTCACAGATCCCAAGAGCACAGATCCCTGATATTTGGAGGACAGGATTTCTTTTGCCCACACTAACTCCCATAAGCTATTGTGGGCTGCTCAATTCCCAGTACACCCTTTGTGGATACTGACAAACATTCTAAAGGCAAACATGGAAAGACAAAAATTCAGAACAGTCAATAGTACTGAAGAATGAACAAGAGAAGTCTAACATCACCCACTTTCAACACTAGATCACTACTGTGATCAAGACAGTGTGGTATTTGTGAAGTAGACATAGGTTGAGGGCATGGAACAAAGACCAGAAAGATCCACACAAATATAGCTTATCCTTTTCTCTGTGTTTGTTCTACTGTGAGTGGTCTTTTCAACAAACAGTGTTGGAGCAAGTAGAAGTCCACGTGTTAAAAAAAAAAAAATCTTGACACAGACCTTACACCCTCCACGAATTCAAAATGTGCCATGGGCCTAAATGTAAAATGCAAGACTATAAAACTTCTAGAAGATAACACGTGAAAACAATCATGATCTTGGGTTTGGGGATACATTTTTCATGGATTGTGCCTTTGATGTTCCATCTAAGAACTCAGTAAGTTGGACTTTGTTAAAATGAGTACTACTATGTGGCTGTCTTTCACTTTCTTAACCTCTTTCACAGACTTGGAAAATACTGTTCTATTTTAAGAGGTTCTTAGGTTTTGTGAATAAAAGTGATCCAATTTTTAAAAATGGTAAGAACTGAACAGGTATTTCAGCAAGGAAGATACACAAATGGCCAGTTAAGCATCATTTGTCATTAGGGAATTGCAAATTAAAGCCAGTTGCCACTACATTCCTATTAGATTAAAAACAAAAACTGACAAAATAAATGCCCACCAGGGTGCAGAACCTCTAGGATCATCACTGGTGGGGGGGGGGCGGTGGGGAGGATAAAAGATGGTATAATCACTTTGGAAGGACAGTTTGACACTAACTTACAAAGGTAAGCATAGCCTTAACATAATCCAGCAATTATGCTCCTAGATATTTCTACCCCCATTAATTTCTGTGCACACAAAATCCTGCACAGGTGGAGGGTCTTCAAGAAGTTAAAGATAGAATTACCATATGATCCAGTAATTCTACTACTGGGCATTTACTCAAAGAAAATGAAAACATTCATTCAAAAAGACACGTGCACCCCCATGTTCACTGCAGCATTATTTACAATAGCTGAGACAAGGAAGCAACCCAGGTGCCCATCCAGAGATGAATGGATAAAGATGTGGTATATACACACAATGGAATAGCACTCAGCCATAAGAATGAAGTCTTGTCATTTACAACAACATGGACTGAACTAGAAGGTAGAATGCTGAATGAAATAAGGGAAAGACAAATACAATAGGATTTCGCTCATGTCTCATTTCATCTTGTTAAATTCCACAGGAAGACCAGACTTAAAAAACGGAGAACAAATTGGTGGTTGCCAGAGGGATGGTAAGGGGCGATGGATAAAATGAAGGGGGATTAACAGTACATTTATCACGAGGAGCACTGCAAGACCTATAGAGTTGTTGAATCATTTTGCACTTGAAAATACCACTGTTGACTATACTTTAAAGTAAGTGCTGTACATAAGTGTTTATAGCAAGTTTTTTTCACAACTGCCAAAAACTGGAAGCAACCATGGTATTATTCAATAGATGAGTAAACAGTGTTCTATTCATTTAATAGAATATTACCAAGGAATAAAAATAAAGGAGCTAACAAGCCACAGAAAGGCATGTAGCAGTCTTAAATGCGTATTGCTAAGTTAAACGAGTTTTTAAAGGACTGTACTGTAGGATTCCAATACCGTATAGTAAGAGTATTACTTGTTCCTAGTTATTTGGTAGGGGAGGAGGGAGAGAGAATAGGTAGAGCACAGGATTTGGGGGGAAGTGAAACTATTCTATAAGCTACTGGTGGACACATTATGTATTTGCCAAAACCTGTAGATTTTTAAAACAAAGTAAATCTCAATGTATACAAACTAGGAAGTCACTTAGAAGGTTAGGGAATCCCAGAAGGCGGCAGACTGACAAGAATCTCACTATAGCACAGGTGTATGAAACTCTCTCTGGAGAGGGCAAGGGGAGAGGTCAACATGAATGGATGCTTTAAGGATCAAGGTAAAAGGAACAGCATGGGAGCACACTCTAGTCAATAAATTTGTTTCCCACAAGGGTAGGTGTCCTGATTCTAAATCTGCTACATATGTGCTAAAAGTGAACAGTTAAATGGATGGGGAGTGGCAGGAGACAGATTTCTCATTAGATTTCTGGCCACCAAGATATAGAAGATCAAGGAGTGGTGAGGACAGATGGGAGTCACGGATTCTACACTTTCCTATGTATTTGGTCATGACTGGCATATTGGAATGCGATGAAATAAGAATGGAGGAAAGCTGAGAGGATTGTTGGGGGAAAATAAAGATGTAGTCCTAAAGTAAAAAAAAAATATTACTAGATAATGAATGTGGGAACTGAACATGTTACTAAAATATATGGGAACCATCACATATGGGCAAAGTTTTAGTTGTCCAGGAGGCAAATGGAAAGAGCCAAGTGTAAATACTGAATTAAGGCTTAGGAAAGTTTAAAATCCCCAATTTATTGCCAATTAAGAGGCCTCCAGTTGATTTTTCTAGTCCCAGGATAGATCCCAGTGCCTGGTATTCTATGTTGTTGATGTTTAAGGCTGAAGTCAGGAGCCTACACTTCATAGTCCAGGGTAGTCTTGACCATCCATGGGACCAGTACCAACTGAAATGTGACAGAATGACCATTTCCAGGGAGTTAGACTAATCTGGGTCCCTCCCCCCCATGCTGAAGCACAGAGGCCATCCATGGAGTCACCATCTGTCAGTATAATTCTCAGATCCCAGGATCTTATTCATACCTAGAGGCATAAAGCTATCTAGCTTTGCTATTGGTAGGAAATACCAAAAAGTTAGAATATCGGTTTCAGGAAAGCACTGTGTGAAGCCTGTAAAAATCCTATTTTTATTGCCTTATAAGAATAGTGGATGCCAAGTTTGTGTTGTTTTTTTTTAGCATAATTAGGTCTCATGTAATATTTGGGATTTATATTAAAATATTCATTTTCCTGAAATTTAAGTTTAACTAGACACTTATGTTTTACCTGGCAAACCTCTTTAAAGGGAAGGTTTATTTCAGAAAAACTGTGCTTGGAGTAAAACATGTAAAAACCCACATAATCCTCAGCGTCCAAAGGGCTATGCTAAATTGGACACTTCTATTTAGCACCAACTAAGTATATTGCAGTTTGGTCTGGTCCACAATAGAACCTCTGAAATTGAAGTGAACAGAAGGTAGAAAACGTTAATGCAGCTATTGTAGCATATGAATTGCTGATCAATTACATATGTAGTCCTTCAGAAAGTTCAGCTTGGAAAAGGCTTTTCCACCCCAGCATGCTCTTTCTGGGTTTTAAGTTGCGGGTTGGAATCATGGTCAGGCCAGATACCTAAGCTTCTGATTTATTTTTTATTTTAACACATTCTGAACAGTCAACAGGGTATGGCAAGTACATGCTTTAGAAGGGACATAGCAGCATTGAAAAGCTGGGGAGGAGACTGTGTCCTGCCGGGTGTTAAGATTGGAAATAGCAAGAGGTGGCCAGGAGTCTGCAGTATGCAGGTAATGGGTCTTAAACTCCACGGAATTCTAGAAGCTGGGCTCACTGCATGAAACCAGGGCTGTAGGTGCGGAAAGTCTTAAAACTATCACCATAGGGCCCTTTCAATTTTTGCACTGGGTCATACTTAGCATAGAGGATTGGCCCAGTCCTACTCCACAAGTTCCAATCCTTAATTCATTCAAGCCATCCTCCCCCCACTTTTCTCACATGCTAGAGATTACACAAAACCATGCATCCCCTTCCACCATCCAAATCCAGAGGTGGAAGTCAGCCTTTCAGTATGTACTTGAAACACCTACAGAGCTTGTTCCAACTGATTAAGACCCACTCCCTGAATTGGATTCAGTAGGTCTGGAATGGAGTCCAGAGATTTGCATTTCTAGAAGGTTCCCAGGAGATGCCAATGCTGCTGGCCTGGGGACCGCATTGAGAACCACCACTCTAGTTTTACCATTATGACCAGTCATCTACTTATCTCCAGAGATGGGATCCTGGTCATTAGGCTGGCGAGTGATTCATCTTCAAAAATCTCATTCTGAAACTCTGCTTCCAAGGGAGACTTCTGGTAAAAACTATCTTGCATTGATTATCCCAGAAATATGGAAGTTACATGCAAATGGTTTATGAAGGGAAGTGCTTCCAAGAGGAAGTAACAAGGTAGTAAAGATGAGCAAGAGAAGGAAGGGGTGGCCAAGTAAGGACAAGATTTCATGTAAAGCCCCATTGTAGTGGCTGCTACTCATGCCCCTATGCACAAAGGGCAGGGTCCAGGAGACATCAGGCACAAGTTTCTAGTTGTTCTCTCCCAGTGCGGTCATATAGATACTTATGTCTCCCAGCAATGATGTGTGATCACACATGGAAACAGGGAAGCTCAGGTGAGCCTTGGTATCGAGTTTTTATTGGAAGTAGGTATGGGATGGCCCCCTGTGTGGGAGAACTTAGTACCCAGCTCCTCCAGAGGTCAAGCTGATACCATGTGGGCTAAGTCTGCCACTATAAATCACATGGGTTAGCATAGACGGTTTGGGGTTGCCCATGGTACCCAAGTAAGCAAAAACACGCTCATCAGGCAGGATGTTCCAAAGTATTAGAGGTGCTCTCTCAAGAGCCAGGCAAGGATCAGACCCTTCTTTAGAATATGCAGGGTATAGACAACTCAGGAGTCCTGGGTTAATTCTTTAGTACATACATACAAATCTTCCTTCAAAGCTGAAGTACCAGTTTGCAGACAATACTTTGGCTCCCAGGTCCGTGACAGGATCAACCACATTCCATCCTTTTTACACTTAAATGCCCTTCTTTGAATGATATACCACTACAGAAACGTATCTGATTTAACGTATTCTGCATCAGGACGAGGTCAAAGGCTTCAGGTAAGCACACCTCCCATTTACCATCACTCCCAGTGACCCACTTGTGGATTTGTCCTTCTTCCTGACCCTACAACTCTGGGACTTGTAGATTTAGAGGCACTAGCTCCCAAAAGGGGCATGCTTATGTCAGGGGACATAGCAAAGACGAACTTAAAAATGAGTTATTGTTGCCGCCTGAGGACTCAAAGAACAGAGAGCTTCTCCCCCCCCTCAGCTACATGTAGTGATACCTGGAATAATGCTACCACTCTACAGGGCTGCCTCATCTGAAGATATCATCTTTGCCAAAGGTCATGCACCATTCTCAGGGACACATTCCAGTGGGGGAACACCACTAGTGCTACAGAGAATTGTGAGACTGGGAGGAGGATTCAGAGTTATCCCAAAATAGCAGCATAAAGGCCTGGCCCTCTCAGCCTAAGTGACAGATCAACTTCTCTACCCAAGTCCTGCTGGATCAATCCTCCTACAAGTGCTGCTCTCAACAGTACTCCATGGGACACAATTCAGGAAGCAGCTTTCTGAGATGGAGATGAATGTACAAGAAAAGCTCAGTCTACAACACCTTTTGCCCTTAAGGACTATGGTCAGGCTTAATCAGCCTCTTAAACTCAGGCTATAATAATTTCACCTGGATGGAGAATCTGCAATCCCAGAAATTCTGCATGAGTGGTAGATGTTTGCTTTTCAGGAATGATCCAGGACAGAAGCTACAGTGATGGTCAAAGAGACTTCCTCCTGGAGGACCTGGAAGGCAAGGAAAAAGTACCTCATCTTCAGAGGTTCGGGTGTGGAGGAGAAGACCATTACTGCCAAGGAATAGATGGCTCTTCTATCAAAGTCCAGCCCCCTTCTAAGACCAATACAACCCAAAGAGTGAGCAACTAGGTTACCCAAAGTCTACCTTTCATTCATACATCCCAAAGTTAATCAGATCTGAAAAGATGAACAACATCTGACACAGGTTTTTCAAAATCCAGGACTTTCAGAGGCAGTCTCAGCATGGGTCATGACTACAACCATCAGATATGGTTATTGAACCAAAACTTTACTATTGGCTCATTAAGGTTGAGGGTTGAAGCCAGTTCCACCCAGGTAACCAAGTATGTGTGCGTGGTCTTGTCAGACATCTTCCACTATGTTCTTCCACATATTCTCAGCTGTTCCAGAACTAAGATTATGCAGTTCTAATACCTTGGTTTTGTGGACAGGAGATCCTTTGGGAGCATGACAGTTCAATCAGATGGGCCCTAAGTAGTTCTCCAGTTGGTGGTCTCCCAGAAGACATTTTTAAATTGGTATAAGATTTATAGAACCTAAAATTCACCATTTGAACCATTTTAAAATATACAATTCAGTAGCATTCAGTATATCCCCAAAGTTATGCAACCATCACTACTATCTAGTTCCACAATGTTTGCATCACCCCAATAGGAAACACATTCCAATGATTTCTTCACATGGATTGGAGTTACTTTCCAGTGTCCTTTAAATCTGAAGGACTCCATTTAGCATTTTTTGTATGGCAAGGTCTCAGTTTTTGTTTGTCTAGGAATTTCTTGATTTCTGTTTTGGGAGAACAGTTTTGCCAGACATAAAATTCTTTAAGTACTAAAAGGAAAAAGGAAAAAAAAAACCTGTCAATCACCCCCACAGCCTTCTGGCTTCCATGATCTGATGAGAATTCAGTTAATCTTAGTGGAGGATACCCTTGTACATAATGAGTTGACTACATTTTTGTCCTTTGACAATCTGATACCGCGTCTTGTAGATTTCTTTAGGTTTATCCTCCTTGGAGTTCATTACAATTTTTGGATGAATAGATTCAGGTCACTTATCACATTTGGGGATATTTTGGCTCTTAGTTCTTAAGAGATTGTTCTCCTTGCTCGCTCGCTCTCTCCCTCCCCCTTATATGTATCTTGGGATGATTGAGCAAAGACACTGAGCAGGCTTGCAGGCAGACCAGATGTTTCCGCTGGTTTCTATATATCCAAGACTGAACATAGGATTTCAAGGGATTTCCATGAAAGGTTTGCTTAATCCAAGATGGAAAGGGGTGAGTGGTGGAACTGGCCCTGTTACATCTTATAGGAAAAAATTCAAGTGTTAACGGTTTTCTAAGATACCATTTCAAGGAGGAAAAAAAAAAAAAAAAAAAAAGGAAAACCTACCTCTCTACCATCCACTATTCTCAGCTCCTACTCTGCATTATGGACACTTAAAGAAGCCTTCATCTTAATATCTCCAAAACTTAGTGGAACATACGGCCCATCCTCTACCATGCCCTTGAATCCCCATGCTGTAAGTTTTGTGCACCCCGGGGCTGACATCCTGGACTCTGCATCAGGATAGCTCCATCTTCTTTGGAGGCAACTCATGGGCTGGAGAACCCACTTTGTATCTATGACCCAGTAAGCTTAGAATATCTCAGAGGCACTGTTTAATAAATGACTAACACATCATGAGCATATATAACCCAGATTTCTCAGTCCAGAATAATTCTGAAGTAGGTGTTTAACCCTTAAGAAAAGCTCTAGCAATCGGTATAAGCTCTAGTTTATCCCCGTAGAAGCTGGCTTATTAGGACTCTTATGGTCACAGCTTTCCTTTCCCTAGATCACCTCCTCAACTCCTTTGCCAGGACTTCACAGTCAAACCTTTTTCTCAGGGTATTCTATCTTAGGGCCTAATTTGGGAGGAATCCAAACACAGTGGGATAAGTGGGATAAACAATTCTGCTGAAACACAGCAAAATATTTGATCCTGGCTATGGATGGGTTTTGTCTTAAGATTAGAGGTTAGTTGTTTCTTCAGATGTCCCACGTGGTGTGAAAAGTAGGCAGGAAAAGCCAAAGGGGAAATTGCTTCTGCTTGAGTATTATCAAAGCCCAGTCTTGATTCCAAGTGAATTAGAGGGGGTATTGGTCATTAGCTGTGGAGGAAGCAAACTTGGAGGAGTGAGGGAGAGGCCTGCCTTAGTTAAGAGTTATGGAGTTTATCCAATTTGTATAAAGGAGGCAAAGGGAAGCAAAAGTTTTTGAGGGGATTAAGAGTCACATTAGCCCCATTTTTCATTTTTTGGAGTAGCAGGGAGGCCGTGGCATCCTAGCAGAGGATTGTATACTACTGAGAATCACCATTTTGACAAACATCTTCTGATGTCACCCTTGAGGGAATGGACTTGGCTAGCTGCACAGACAAAACCAGGACAGGAGCCAGGCTGTGACCATAAGAGGAGTTTTAGTAAGGTCCTCCAATGAAGCTACAGGCAAGGTGTTAGACTATAGTATTTTCTACTCCATGAGAGCTCTTTATAGAACAGTATCCTATATTCTGTAAAAAACATATAATTTCTAAGATTTTGTACGTATGGGTCATTTTCTAGTGTTATTTCAGGTTTTCAACTAAGAACACAGAACCTCATCTAGAATTCTTGAAGCATTCACATGTGTGATGGCTAATTTTACATGTCCACTTAGTTGGGTCACTGGGTGCCCAGGTATCTAGTCAAGTGTTATTCTGGGTGTGCCTGTGAGGGCATTTTGGGATGAGATGAACACTTGAGTTGGTGGACTGAATAGAGCAGAGTGGATGCCATGTCAGTCACTCATCCTACAGAGGGCAGTTCAAGACCTGAGTAGAACAAGACAGACTCCCTCCCAAGGAAGAATTCTTCCCGCCTCATTGCCTTCACACAGAGAAGTCAGTTTTCCTGATTTGGGACTCAAACTAAGACATTGGAACATTGGCTCTTCTTGGGTCTCAAGCCTGATGACCTATGGATGGGAACCACACAATTGGCTCTCTTGGGTCTGCAGCTTGCTGACTCAGCCTGCAGATCTTGGGACTTGTACACCTCTATAAGAGCCAATTTATCATCTGCTCTATCCCATTTCCCCAGAGAAACCAGACTAACACAGAAGGTCTGGTTAGTGGCATTTCCCATTAAGTACGGTTAGCATTCCAACAGGATGCTGATCACATCGTCAGCTCTCCATTACTTAGTGCCCACAACATCCATTCCATCCAATGAGACTAGATAAAACCCCCAAGTGGTCATTCTTGTGTACAGGTACAGAAAGCCTGGTGCACATGTATTTTGGAGATTAGCCCAAGGTACCAGGTCTGTGGTCAGTCTATGGCTATAGTTTAGCTCCCCTAATTCCCAGCATCAAGTAACAAAGGCCTTCAGCCTCACTGGAAGACCTCAGACTCCATTCTTTCTCCATCAGTAGCTAGCTGTGTTGCTTTGAGCAAGTCGAGTTCCAAGCACACTTCCCCCCTCCTAGTGATGTTGCAGAATGATGGCTTCTGTATACTCTCAAGTATACTCCGAGTGGAGACACATTCTACATTACCCTCACCCATCCCCACCCCCACATGGTCTAGAACCTCAGTACTCATGTCACCACGAATTGCAGTGGAACATCCTACCTGGCTAAGAAAAATGATCGACTAGCCAAAGTTCAGTTTGTCAAATTGAGTCTTAATGGACCAGTAACATTTACTTAAGTTACAGGAGCAAATACCCCAAGTCTACAGTTACGATTTCATCTTGTGATAGCACTGATGTCTAGTACCCAGTCAGTACTTTATGAACTTATTTACAGGCTTCCTGGGATCAGCAGAAACTAACAGCATCCCACACTTTGCCCTCTCCACCACTTCCATCCCAGGCATAGCTAGCGCAGTGGTGTTACTACAGAAGGGTCTAGAGACCAAATCTTCACATTTGTTTACTTACTGCTAGGAAGAACTAGCATCAAGAATTTCAGGCCATGTTTTACTGGAATCGTCCTGCCTTTCTCAACCCTATACAGCATATGTCACAATATAGATTTATTTGAATCAAGCAAGGGATACACTGAATCTTTACATAGAGCTCTATTGGTTAATAAGAGCCCATACTTGTCACCATTTAACCCTCGGACTACAAGAACTATTGAGTTAACGTCCTAGGACAGGGCCTGGCTCTTCATGGGCACTAGAAGAGCAGCTATTTTCCTCACTATGAAGAGGAAATAGGATCTCTAAGGACTGTTCTGTACTCTCCATTTAGGGATCAATATAACTGCTTATCATCAATAGAGAACCACACAAGGCTTAGCTGTCTAACAGTTGCCAGGTTAAAGTGGAAATTAAGGAGTTCAACAAAGAACACGAAGAAAATCTTCACTGCTTGGCTCTCCCATGTGTGCAGAAGGCTCCACCCCTCTAGTATTGGGCAGCCCCCCATTTCTTCCTCCCCAAGCTCCCTACCAGGCACTTGGTTTCCATGGTGAGGTCAAATCCCTCCACTATTGCTCTTCCTTGCCCTCTTCCTTTTGAATTAGTAACCCAAACCTCCCCCTGGCTTCCTAAACTGGGAACACGGTTCCCAAGATCCTTTTATGAAAGACATAGGAAGATTTCCAAGGAAAGAAGACTCTTAGAAGGGGTGTGATTCTGGCAGGACCCTCTTCTGGTCTCCTCTGGGTCCCATTAGGGACCTATATTCCTGCAGCCTGGCTGCCATACACTTGGGTTGAGCAAGGGTGAGGGCAGAAGAGCTGGATAGGGAGGGAGGGAGGCAGCCAGAGAGCTTGGGAGACCGATTTCTCGAGGAAAAGCAAATAGAACGCTGGCTTTTGTGCCCCCTATTGCCACTAAGTGGTAGAAACATGACAAATATCAGACAATGAAATAAAGTGGAACATAGCTCTCACTATGTAGAATCAAGTGTTGGAGGGAAGCAAGCCTAGAAGGGAGGATTAAGTTAGGCTGCTATGGTGAACAGGGAAAAAAAGAGAAGGAGGTTTTGAATTGGTCTCCATTCTTCCAATTCAAACTTTTTTTTTTTGCTTTTGCTTAAATCCAAACTCAAGAGAAGATTAGAATCTGGACTGGAGTTAGATTTGCATACATGGCAAGGTAGAGAAGAGTCAAATAGAGTGATTCCGACCTGGCCACCTGGTGCAGAGCGCTATCAGGGAGGGAGGAAGCAGCAGGTTTGGAGAGAATGAACCAGAGCTCCATTTGGGTGAATGGAGTTGGGAAGACCATCAGACATGCAGGTGAATAGGTGGGTCTGAAGCTCCACTCACATTCAGGCTGCAGGTCTGAAAGGTAGAGAGGAGATCCATAGAGATCACATTGGTGCTTCCATTACTGTCACCCAGGGAGAGAATGCTCAGGATGCATAGCCTTGAATCCCATGGAACACAACCATTAAAGAAAAACATGGTAGAAAGGAGCCAGCAAAGGATAAAAGCAGCAGCATCCAAAAGGGAAAAACCAAACCATCAGAGGAAAGTATCTAAGGAAGAGTGGGCAGAGCCGGGGGGAGGAAGCAGCATGAGGCTCAGGCTCAAATTTGAAGTACAGAAGACAATAGGCAGAAGTGGTATGTCAGCCTTTGGTAGAAGAGCCCATGATGATAGGTTGTGAATTGGGACACTCTGCAACCTTCAGAAGGTTCTCCTCGAAGTCCTGCAGTGCTCTGGCCCCCTGGTTGGGAAAAATCAGAAGACTCATCTAGAGTCAAGGAGACTCGAGAAGCTCTAATTCAGGGTTTGTCAAGAAAAAGGACAAGGAAAAGCATCAAAAATAAAGTGAAAGACCAAGTAGTTCTCCATATTCTAAAAAAGTATTCAGGAGATACCAGCAAGGTATAGCCTCTTGGAAGGCTTTTCTGGAATGCTGCACTAAGCACAGAATTCAATGTGCCTTCTGGTTATTAAACAAGCAAGCTTGCCTGGGCTCCATCCTCCTACAGGTGCCATCTGTCAAGAGACCCGGCCAGGGCTGCATGAGAATTCAGCCATGCACCTGACCAGCATCAGCAAAGGAACTCCATGTGGGCTTAGTTTGCAGTGCCCAGTATGGAGCCAAGACAATTACGCCTTTGTTATAACAGAGTCACAACCCAAGAGTCCTCCCTGGTCCCTTGTTTTGAACTAGGGTCCTCAGTAAGCAATCAAGAAACCAATCATTTCCTGCAGCACTCCCATCACAGCCCCAAGAGAAGAGGTGTGGAATCCTTCTAGGCCCTCCAGCTTTCTGAAGCACCACTAGACTGGGCCCCAACTAGATAAGCACCACAGCTGGACCCAGTGGCCAACTGGACTATCACTAGCTCTGTAAAGTTAAACTGGAATATAGACCCCTGCCCCTCTTCTCCACAACCCAACCTTAGAGTCCTTTTTCTTTGCTATTGGGAAGGAATCTGTGGCATTCCAGGTATGGGGATGCCCCAGCCTAACTTTCTACAAGGACCTCAAACATATGGTTTTGTCTCTCTAGGGTCCAATGAAGTGTGACAAACACTTTCCTCATGTTACCTTGGAAGATCACACCCCTCCCAGGAGGTAAATAAACAGCGTTTTGAGGTAGGAGACACCCTCAAGCCTGGCCTCACTGGCCCTCGAGAGGGCAAGTGAAGGGGCAAGCAGGATCTACCCATTGTGTCTTGGGACTCGGTGCTTCCAGACTGGCACATGTTCTAATGGTAGCTCACGGATCAGTGAACACTGGGAATGTTTTAGTAGGCTTAGGTTGTTTTTATTAATAGCGTTATTATGTATTTGAAATGGGAGTTATTATAGCCTGTAACATACAGTTGCATCAGGGAATTATAACTTCAAACATTTCAAGAAAACGTTAATTTTGAATAAGTGAGCTATCACTTAATCTTTTATCCTTTTAATCACAAAGGATACGTTCATCTTCTACACCTACATCAGCACAAAGGAACCCATCAGAAACTGAAAGCAGGTGGGATGGGTTGAAGAAAGACCATTAGTTACAAAGAGACTGACAATCATTTAACTTCTATCAAAGAGCAGGGTTACTGTCACCAAATTCAGGGCCATCTGGGAAGAGATGGCCAGTATCACAAAAGTCAGAAGCATCCTAGGGTCCCCTCCCTACTGGTTACATGAGGCAGAGAAAGGAGAAGGGGCCTCACAGAACTGGGTTAGCCTGCACCCCAGGCGTGTATCCCCTCCTAAGCCTCCAATTCTAAAGGGTATCCCTTCCCTCCTAACAGGCTGCCCTCCACTTCACCCTCGTGTCAGCGGTCAGATTCTAGCTATTTCAGGCAAGCCATCCCAAAGCTCTGGTGAGGATTGCAGAGGAACAGCAGTTAAGGGCATTACCCCCTCTGCAGAAGTTCTCAGGTAAGCCCCATCAGGTATAATCCATGGCAGCATTTTCCCTTTACTCCAACAGCCTGATTCTCCTTCTCAGAGCCCCTGCTCCATCAGATGGTTTACTGCATCTGGAGACAGGGCCCCTTGTCACACCAATTTGGATGAGATTATGTGGCGTATTGGTAGAGAAATCATTGGTTTGGGAAGCCAGCAGAACCATTCCCAGGGATAGAGTCCTAGTCCTAGAACCAGTACTCTTGGGGTTTTATTCTTAGTGCACATGAATTTGCCCCCATCCACTGTAGCCTTAGTCACCCAGAGTGACCTAGTAGCCTTTTCCTCATGGTCACCTTCAATCTCCAATCAGGTCAATACCTCTACGCCCTAAGAAGGAACCTTCAGGCCAGGCTTAATTGGAACTAGAAGAGCTGCTGCTAGCCTTCTAGAACCATCTTGTGGTTGAAGGAGGGCTTTCAGAGCTGGTGACACCATCAGGCCACTCTACCTTTCTCAAATCAGATGCCCATCAACATAACAACTGGAGCCCTCTGAGTCAGAATCCACTGGGAACACCATGTAACAACAAACATGGGACCTTCCTGGGAACACTTAGTGCCATTTGTGATCTAAGACCAGTTCCTTTGGCCTGTGGTACAAAGGCCTTTAATCGGAAGCTCCAAAAACTCATGCTTTCCATCTCTGGACATCAACTGGCAACAGAAAGGTGGGTCACTGTTTTGAGTGACATTTTGTTCTTGAAGGATACCTAAAGTCAGCCAGGATCACAGACTCAACTGGATGTACTTGGGGAGAAGTTTCCAGCTGAGAAATGAGCCAGCTCTGTGAGCCTTTTGTGCTTCTGTTATGGCACATGGGAGAAAATTCTGAAAAGCTGCCACCAAGCACAGATGTTGAGCATGTGGTGGGGCAGAGGGGGGGGTATACATAGCAAGACCTCAATTTCATGCTAACATCAGAGTAAGAACAAGGAGTTCCAGTGACAACACGGTGATATGGGTCAAGAGTCCCCCAATAAAACCAGGAGGCGAAACTGTAGAAGGCAGGACCACCAGTGAGAGAACAGAGCTCTGCCATTTTCCAGCAGCTTTCAGATTCTCCAGTCCAGCAGCTCAGCCATGGCCTTCCTGGGATCCATTCACAAGCTAGGACTCAGACACTAGGCACACAGTTATGTGAATCAGAGGGGACCATGGCTTTGCAAAGAATGATTTTTTTTCTGCAGATGAAGATTTGTTATCTTGTAGAGAATATTGAAGTAATGGGGTCCCTGGGTGGCTCAGTCAGTTAAGCATCCAGCTTCAGCTCAGGTCATCTCATGGTCCACGAGTTCAAGCCCCACATTGGGCTCTGTGATGACAACTCAGAGCCTGGAGCCTGTTTTAGATTCTGTGTCTCCCTCTCTCTGACCCTCTCCCGTTCATGCTCTGTCTCAAACATAAACATTAAGAAAAGTATTGTGAGCTACCTCGGGGACTTGGCTGTGTCTAAGGTTTCTCCTATGAGGGACAATGATGGAGAGACCCTCGGATATAGTGGCTGCCTCCTAGATGTGTCTTTAAGATGGTGCTGGCCTGACAGTGTTGGAATAGCCTCCTGGAGGCATAGCTGAAGCACTATCTCAAAGGCAATCCTCTGCAAGGAGAGGCACCACCCTCCAGGATGCGCAGAAACAGAGGTCCCTAGGGTGCTCGGTCTCCAGTGGAAGGGACACAGGTACAGGAACCAAGGGGTTAAAACAGCAGAGGCCGCCACTTGCCATAACTCCCAATGACCTGCTGGGAGACTGTGCTTCCTGTCCCTGCAACTCTTGCCTCTACAGGGTTAGACTAGGTTACATTCCTCAGCCAAAGGGTCTTGTTGACCTTTCAGTCATAATGGTTACCGGGTATTTTGGACTCCCTGTGTCCAGAACCAGCAGGCAAGAAGGGTCACTATCCTGGTAGAGGCATTGGCTCTGATCAAGACACAGTAGGGTTTCTGTGACACCAGGCAGCAGAATGGAGGATCCATGACATTGATTAGTCCTCTTGGACACATCATACTCCATTCATGGCTCTCTCTCAACCGAGGGTGACTAGTACAGCAACACCAGCCTGAGATTTATCAGGGGCTCAGAACCTTAAGGAGGGTTTGAGTCACATCAAATCAGTCACTGAGACCAGGGGAGGTATGAGGAGGAGAGGATTTAGAATGGATAGTGGAGGAGCAAAAGCATGTGTACAGTTGTGGCCCGAGACCACCCACAGAGGCACAAGTTCACTCCAACCTCTCATTTCTAAGTTTGCCTTCTAGAGCTGGGAAGCTGCTCTACACATGTGAAGAGCACCTGTATGGCACAGGTGAGGACTAGGGCAGCCAGAGTATAGGTCTTGAGTCTTTAAGGAGGAAGGTATTCACCTGCAAGGAGAATCCTTGGACAGCCTCCAGTGGTAATTTTAGGAGTCACCCCAGTATTTGATCAGAGGGGGTAGCTTTCCTAGGCAGACTTTGCCAAGGCTTCTGCATCTCTACCCTATTCTGGGCTTCTAGTGGCTATCTGTGCCCTGGAGTTCCCCCATTTGCTCAAAATGGTTAGGTCTACAGTTAGACCCAGTCTAGGTAGACTCCTCTGCCCAGAGAAAATGATGTGAAGTGATGGGTAACTGTGCATGCCCCCTCTAGCTACCCAGTCACAGAACTACATGTTGACATAGGTGTTAAGTTAGATTTGTTCACCAGGTCCAGAAAAGTCACAAAGAGATTGCACTTTGAGTAGCCCGTGGAAGAATTGGTCAGCCTGTTGTCTGCCATCTCCTTGTAGGTGAAGGTTTATCCCATGTGAAGCTCGACACCATACTTCAGTATCTTCTTTAGGAATCCAGATACCATACCCCATTTGTCATGGTGTTTCAACCAGGTGTGAAAGTAGGTCAACCTTCCACAGGCCAACTTGTCAAAGTAGTAAGGAGAGGGTTGAAAAATCCTGGAGTTCATACAAGATTATCACCAACACACTCTATATCCCTAGAATAAGTCATTCTATGGAGTCTCAAGTACAATGTGTTCACATTGTGAGTAACCATGAAGCAGCTTTCCCTTCAGAAGGGAGTTAACCCCAGTGATCAACTAATGTGCTCATGGTACACCTGCAGCCATGAGTCTAGCCCTGGAACAGCAGACACCCCCCCCCCCCGGCATGGGATTCTGGAGAGCTCAGGGGGTGATCTTAAGAGGTTCCATATGTAGACTTAACTCCAAGAGAGATCCCCCAGTCGGACATAGAAGATGGACAGAGCCATGCTCCAGAGGGGAACGTGGGATTTCAAGCAATTTTAAGTACATAGCAAAACAGAGGAAGGCAGAGGTTTTCCATATAACTCCCACCTCACCTGCGCATAGGCTCCTCCATTATCAACTTCCCCCATCAGGGTTGTATGCTTGTAATACCCAGTGAGGTTTTAAGTTCATCAAGTTCATAGTTTATTTCAGGGGGTCCATGGTTGGTGGATCACAGGGATTTTTGGGGTAGTGAAAAAGTCCTATGATAAAATAATGTCACTGTACATCTGTCAGACACATAGGATGTACAAGGTCTCCATTTTAAGTTCCTCTGAGCAGTTTCCTGCTAAAGTCTTAGTACCAATTTCCACTGGCCATTTTCTGCCTGGAGGGCTTTCTTTGACCCCAGTAATCCTTTATTTGTAGTGCCTTCTGGGCTTTGTCTGTGCCCATGGAGCCTGGTATACAGGTTGTTCCAGGACAAGGAGATCTGACAATGCAAGCATCAGGAAGCTCCACCCTCCACTAGTGGCAGGGGAGTTGAGCACCTGATCCCATAAAGGGTCTCCTGTTCTAATGATCACAGGGGACCTTCCCCCTCCATTGTAAGGGCTACCCACATTCGGAGGCATGTGTTGTCCTCTGTGGGATCCGTTACTTTCAGTGCAAGTACAGGGGGAAAATGTAATTTAGAAGACTTGTTTCCTTATATTACTGTCCTGAGAACGAGCAGTTCAAATCTACTCACTGGTGACTTCCATATCTAATTCTTATAGCTAGGATCAGATGCTCAGATGCCACAGGAAAGCAGCTTTTCAAATTCTGGGATGCCTGAGAAAAGCAACTCTAAAGAAGTCCATCTATTTGCCCTTTGCTCCAAGTATCCAATTCTTCAGTATTCCATCAATCTACTTCATTTTCAGAGCCACTGAATTATCTTTCGATGGAAGCACCTCTTCTGATACTAAAGCACTAACATACGTTTTGTTAAACGCTGTGTTAAGACTCTGTGGGACAGATTGGCATCATTTCTGTGGATCAGCTAAGGGATAGACATCTTGTTGATGGGGAGTCAGGGGCCTCCAGGTTTCTCAAGAGTGGATCAATAACCTTCCAAGGAAGACATGAGCATCACTCCTGGAGAACTTGTGGACTGGCAGGCAGAAGTTCTTCCAGAAATCTGAATCACATTGGCCATGGTCTGAAGCAGATCAAGTATAGGGCAGAGGGATACCTCTATGGTCTGAGTTTTGGGGATCAGCTCTTCCTGGGCCTTGGTAGGACCCTCCTCCTTCCTGAACTCAGCAAAGGGCTAGAGCAAGGTGATGCACAGCTACCGTTCCTGCATTTGGTCCCAGGACTCAGTCTCCTCCCATCTCCATTGAAGGAACTCCATGACCCTCAGCCATTCACTTTTGCTGCCCTCATTGGCTTGGGAGGGGAGAATTAACCCTAACCCCAGAGTGTCTGAGTCCCCAGTAGACCTACCCTTCTCAGGCTGGGTTGCTATACTTCATAGTCACAACTGGGAAAGGGAATACCAGGAAGCATCCGATTGGATCACTTGAGTACA
Source organism: Herpailurus yagouaroundi (assembly GCF_014898765.1). Lineage (NCBI taxonomy): Eukaryota > Metazoa > Chordata > Mammalia > Carnivora > Felidae > Herpailurus > Herpailurus yagouaroundi. Next base: position 45,141,664 of record NW_024412417.1, on the reverse strand, counting down.
CTCTCCCCTTATATACTAGCAGCTCCATACCTCCGCATGATCAGCCAGGGTCAGCCATCCCTGTTGGAATGGTGGCCTTTCTTGCCTGTGGCTCCAGGATGCAAGGAATTCAAAGTGCCTGGGCTGCAGTGGTATCTCATGGCTCAAGGGGAAACTTGCTGTGTTCCCTGGCAGGAACGAACCATTCTCTCACCCTTTTCCCCAAGCCCCTCTCTCTTGAGGCTGGAGCCTCCATCCATGCAGGGCTGAATTTGAGATGGTAAACACAAAGTCCCCCATGGGTCACTAGGAATGATGGAAATAGGAGTGACTTATTTCCACCCCCCTTGGTTTCTAAGTTGTTGTTTCTATTGGGGTAGAACACCATAGAGAGTTCTATTAATCCTGAAAGGTGGCACCCATCCTCACGTCATTGCGAAACTGGTGCTTCAGCTTCACATACGATAGGCCATTATTTTGCTTTAAGATAGTTCTCTGCAGGGCTAGATGCAGATGGTGTACCTTTATAACCTTGGGGACCGACCATGTGATTTTCTCATGGCAGGTTTCTGTGAACTCCACCATGCCCCCTTTCCCTACCACTGACATCTTCATCACCCTGGAGTCTGCCTGATTATGTAGCCCAAGTGTAACGTCAAGGCCATTTGCTCTACAGCCTAAGCCCCTTGTAGGGTCATTTCCTGTTCACAATCTCACACAAAGCTGGAAGTTTCTTTCAGGTCACCCAGTATATGGGTTGGAACAATATACCTAGGCCTCCTGCATATTAACTACTTCTTACTCATCATGCATGATTAGCAGGACACTGAACTGGCAGAACATCCTGCAGAAAGTCAAGAAATTCACATTGACAGTCTGTAGTTTAAGAACAGGTAATTTTGCACAGTCCTGGGAGAAAAACTGAATGCATATGGTCAGGTCCAGGAATTGGGCCAGGAGATTGTGACTCCAACTATTGTGTCCCTTGCTCCTCATTCTTGCTTTTGATCCTATGCACAGGGAAAACTAGATATTCAGCCAGATGTACTGCTTAGTATCTGACATTTTCTCTTAATCATCTCCACTGTTCTTTGAAAGTCATGGTTTCTTGGCTACAACAGTTAAGTGTTCTTGGACTTCTATTGTTTGGGTCAGTATAGGGGTATGGAATAATCTATTGTTAGTGAGCGAGCCAGATTCCATGAACCCCTCCTCCTGCCCACAGCCCAATCTTGCAAGAAGCCATCCTTGTACTTGGGGTTGCTCTGTCCCTCTCACCAATGGGTTCTTGATGGCGTTTACCTCTAGGCCTTCACATGGGTATGATCTTCCATTCAATTTCCAAGGTCATAATATATGCTCCCCCAACATTCCTACTTCACTGGACCCCCTTGGTCCCTTTTCCTATTGCCAGGATAACAAGCATTTCACTTAGAAGCTCAAGGAGATCTGTGTTGAGCAAATTCTGTCCAATGAGTTTCTACTGTCCCATGAGGTCTTGGAGTATATTCAAAGAAAGTGGCTCCAAGTTGACGAACTCCCTCATCCCATGTGAATTCAAGTCCTTTGATCAAGCATCTTCAGGATCTGGTCCTACGTGTACTTTCCTGGCTCGTGTAGGCACACATTAGCTAATTTTTACTGAGACCAGCTCTGGTTCCCCTGGACTGCACCGTAGAAATCTGATCACTCTCATCAGAAGAGTGGTATGCATGGTAAGGCCTTCACAGCCAAGGAACTAAGGAAGCCAAGACTGTCCCACCTGCAGAGCCCAGGCAGGGGGTAGAAATCAGCACCACGCTCCAGAAGAGCCTGCTGCAACACCCAGGAGATGCTGGCTTCTGAACCTAGCTTCACGTCAGGCCAGAAGATTCCCAGGAGCAAGAATTAAGGATCATGGAGCCTACTCCACCAGGGGAGAAGCAACCTCCCAGAAGAGCCTAGTTTTTACAAAGCTTGGTGCTCCATGACCAATGACTGGCTTTATCAAGCTGAGGAATTTGGCTTTTGGTAACTATAGGCAGAGGTGCCCAGTTAGTGTGTCATATGGACATAGAGCGTCTAGGAGGCTCAGGAATTGGATTCCTGCAGCCAGACTAGCCATTCACATATTCCCTCTCTCTCCTATCTTTCTGCAAGTAGCATCCAGGCTAAGGCTAATCCTGGCTGTGTTGGGGCCTCTTCAACCCTAGCCCGAGACCAGGAAACCAGGCTTTTGGGCAGGTCGAGTATTTAGCCCCCACTATTTATCCTAGAACCACAGAATGCCCTTATCTTAGGTTTTACAGCCCCAAACCTTAGCAGGAATATGGAGAATGTGCAGCATTCAGAATGTGCTGTTATTTCAGAAGCCCTAGCAGAATCATTCAATTAGGACTGAACATGAACTTGGAAATCAGCACCCAACATGTGCCTCCTTCACCAACTCTATGGTTTTCTCATACTTGAGGCCTCTCAGAAGTTTCTCATTATAAAGAAACCAGTCCCTAGAAGTTTAGCTAAAACTACACACAGAAGGCTCTACTTTCATAGGTGAGCTGGTTTCTTTCAACACTAATCAGAATGGAGAAAAGCCCACAGACCCAGGTGTCCATTTAAGTTTAAAAAGTTTGGTAGAAACATCATGGTGGCAGAGAGGACACTTCAGCCAGGTTAGTGGAACCCTTGCCTTGGGTCCTTGTGCCCAAGGCCAGGCCTCGCTACACCTCCACTGGTCTTTCACTTCCAAGTTTGTACTTATCAGTGTTCTGCATCTTTTTTGTTTTGGCGATTTACAGTTTCAGTTCATGGTCATGTGCAATACTGATTTCTACTGCAAGGTATGCACATCAGTTTTCCTGTTTAGCACTGATCAAGTTTTCCTTTTTGCTACAGGTTATTAGCATGATCATGTCTGAGATGTTTACAGAAAAGTGGTAAGCTAGACCAACATAAAAGTACGGGAACTTTCCATATCCTGACCCTAATGAACCTAGGATGTTTTTCTACTTCATGTTATGCTAATTTGGAATCTTATTTGAATTTAAAGGAGTATGGTGATCAATTGAGAGGTTCTGAGCAAATTCTTTATAACTTAGAAATAAAGGATCTGTTACCGAGACAAAATTGCACCTAACTCCAGATTTATCCAGTAATTGAATCCTATAGATGGGTTTTTAGTTGAAGTCTTTAGAGTAATTTAAGGCTTAAGTGTCCACGTGAGGAAGGTGCGGTTTCAGAGTACTCCCTCTAGGTCTGTGGTGACAATTAAGACACTAGGTCTATAAAGTACCTGCCAATTAATTGCCTATTTTCATTTTATCTAGAAGGTCCTATGGTGATGGAGGATTTTTCTTCTATTTCCAGCAGCAGTGTAGTACGTATGGGTTAATATAATCCATTGGAAAAGAGGAACCATGGGAGGTCCTGCAAGATCTTGTTTTTCTGCACGTGAAGACATGCTAATGCAGAAGGGATTAGGCCACCAGCTTTGGACTTTCAGGATTTTTTGTTTTTACCCCTTTTAGTATTAAGAACTTGGATGTACAGAGGAGTTGAGATTCTATATTGCCCCTCTAATTAGTTATTATGGTTAACATTTTGATATTTGTTGTGTAACTTTTGATGTATTTCAGAGTTACAGGTATCAGCTGCCTTTGCCTTAAGTACATCAGATTAATATGCTTATTCCAGTTCAATAGTGGTTTCCAGCTTTTTCCCTTTGAAATAAAAGCCAAATATGCAGAGATGCACAGATCTTAAGTGTGCTGTTTAATCCATTTTGGTAAATGCCTGCACCAGTAGCCCATACCCTGCTCATAAAGTCATCACTGGCCCCAGAAATGTCAAGTCTGCTCTCCTCCACCTTCTGTCTCCCATACAGATCAGGGTACTGGAGAGCAAGAGTAGAATGTTTTTTTCCTGGATCATTTATCATTTCACACAGCTTCTGACTTTCACTTGCCTTTTTGTCAAGATCCTTCTACCAGTGGATTCATCGTCTTCACCAATACCTCTAAGTCCCTTAACCTTATAATCTAACAGGAGCTATTACTCCAAGTCTCGGCCATCCCTTGGGGAACTGCAGTCTAGCCAAAGACCTGCATCCTGTAGCTTCTCTGGTCTTGGCACAGCGCCCTGCTTCAGCATGCCCAGTGGATTTTACTAGTTGGCTCAAGCCCTCTTGTAGGAATTTCATCTTGAAGCCATAAACTAAGACCACACCAAATGGAAGCCTCTTCCTAAAGTCAGGTATTTAGACCGATTGAGAAAGATGGAGTTGATCTTAGGATTTACTAGTCTAAGAAGCTGTTCTCTAGCCAGTGCACAGACTGATCAGCTCCATGAGCTCAAGTATCATCACGAATATAGAGGTCCCTTCCTAAATAGGGTCTTGCTGCCCACCTGTGGTGAGGGAGGCTACCCAGCTACTTCCAGCTGCCAGCTCCTTCAGGGTCTGCCATATTTGAGCCACTTTCCCCACAAGTCATCCCCTTCTTAGTGTTAACACCCAGTGACCAACAGGTGAGAGTACAGAAGACCTGGCCAGTTTGATCCAAGGCTTTGTTGGACTTGAGCCCAAGTTCTGTTTTCTCTACCTAGTCCTTCCTCCTTTTCTTTACCCAGGTTCTAGGCCTAATAAAAATCCATCCTCCTCAGAGCATTTCTCAACATCTTATGGAGAACACAACAGTGAACTAGGACAGAAATACAAGATTCAGAGAAAAACCATGCTTGTTAAGGATCGCTAGTCACTGGCATTTTGCGCCTGTTTTTTGTGGGTGTGTGGCCAACTACAGATGGATCTTATTAATGTCTCATTTTATCATTGTTGTGAAGTGACAGGTTTAATCTTGTTATTCTGTAAAACTACTAGCTTTCAACAGGTAGCACAACTAGAACGATCAGGATTCTTTCCATCCCTCTCCCTCTTGTTGACCTCCTTTGGCCAAGGGCAGGAGAAGTAAGACCATCCAGATCCTAACCATTGCAGCAATTTCAATTAGAAACTTTTCCTGGGAATGCAGTCTGTAGTCAGGCAATTAAAGGAGGAGTGACTTTAGTCTAAGATATAGAAACATCTGACTTAACAGATGTACAGTTGCTTTAAGGACTCTGGGTAGGATTCATAATCCAACTGTAATAGCAAATTACTGGAAACAGAAGGTTTATTAGTTCTTATCAGGCCTGGTAGCTAGAGACTAGGTTACTAAGTGCTGCTCATGTCGAAAACACATCCAAAAATCCAACTGGGTCGGTTATGGAGAACCAGATGGTTTTTCTTTTAATTGACAGACTTGTTCTTGACCATGTCTATGTAGTTCCAGCAAGAAGGGTGTTTGTGCTAGCCTCCAGTTCCTTCTTGCCCAGCTAAGAATCAAGTACAATGAAATTATGCACCACAACTATGGCTAGTGAATTTAGGTTTTTTGGGCCTCTAGGGTGACAGAAATTACTGACCACTTTCCATCTGTATTAGTCTTACCATGGGAATTCAAGCTTGCACAGGATGCAACAGGAGGGAAACCTTGCTCTTGGAAGTTCTCCTGAGTAGCCCCTGCTTGCCTCATTTTGGAGGTTTCTGGAGGTCTATTAGGGAAGGATGTCTACTGGAGGGGAGGTGGTTTTAAGTGTATTGTCTCAGCTCCAATACAAAGGGTTAGTACTTGGGGTGGGAGGCAGATAGAAGCCTGGTATCCGCATAGCAGTACCCAAGTTGGACACCCATGTATTGGGAGTGCAAGTATCATTTATCACGGACTTAGCCTAGATTTTGACCCACCAGGTAGGCAGGGTCTTTAGATTATGCCACTCTTGCAAAGCAAGAACTCCGTCTGCAATCGTCTGGCTCCTTCAAACCTTACCCACTACTAGCATATATTCCTGATGAGCTGGGCTTAGCTGATAGAGTTGGAATAAACTCAGCAGCAGTCCCGAATGTTGGTAAGAGGTTGTAGAATTGGAGATGGTGTTAATGTGAGGCTAACTGAAGGACTAGAAGAAGGAATCCATAGAAGGAAGTTTGCCTTCTGAGGTGTTTGAAGGAGGAGCTATCACATTGGCTGCAGAAGGATAAAGAGGATGGTTCCTCCAGTGTTTAAGGCCTGAGATGGAGGCTCAGGATTAGGTGCTGCCTTGTTTTCTGGGGAAGCCAGGAGGGCCTTACCACAAGTTTCCCTACTGGACTCTGCCTCCGTGGAGAAGGGGTCCAGCCAAACAACCCTTAAGGGAGGACCAGGCACAACCCCTGCTTATCCCCGAGTGGCAGGTTTCAGTTCCCTGCCAGACCATGGTATTATTCAGACAAGCCAACAACATCCTCCATGGAAACCAGGGGACACCCATCTTTTGTTCATTACAGAGCCTGCCTCATGCAGCCCCCGATTCTCTGTTCCCATGTGACAGGTGTCCTCCTCACCTAGGCTGTATGTAGGACAAACTTTGACCTCGTCTGCCCAATTGTTTCCCTACAGAATGGGAAGTTCACTTGTTCATTCATGGGTGAATAAGAGGGGATTAAAACATGTCCTTATATTCCCAGCAATAGTCAGAGTCTGAGAAAACACACCCAGGATTGCTTTGTTTCTGCTTAAGCGTCAGAAGATAGGCATAAGGTCCAGAAGCCAAAGGATGAAGATAAGCAAACAACCATTTATTTGGCTGCTAAGCAATACTGAAGTATAGTAGTTGGGGAAGTACAAACTGGTGTTCTTTCGTGGTCTCGAGGAGTCCATTCCCTGTAGTCAGCAGCTGGAGTTCACAGTTTTGCCTAAAAATGGCCGGCTCCCCAAGTAAGCCACTGACCAGAAGATGCTGGAAGTAGCAGAGAAGGCATACTGGCTGGAGACATTGGAATGCCAACAACCCATCTGAGAGTTTCCTGGGTTGTTGTCTGAGCTCCTAGATGCCCTTGCCTGGACACTGGGGAGTGCTGCAGCCAGGAAATGCCAACAGGCACAGACAAGAAATAACCAAGGATCATCAGCTATTCTCTCCAGCCAGAAGCCTGGAAAAAGGGCACCCAACATGACAAGAATGCTTTAATCACACCTGCCAGTTCTTGGGGTGAGAAAAAAGAAAATCAAGCCTTTTCCCAACTGTAACGAGCATTATCATAGCAGATTTCATGGGAGAAAGTTGCTTTTCTACTCCCTGCAGTGAGAAAGAGGTGCCCCTCTCCCAGAGCCTGTGGGCAGCAGCCTACCTCCCCCTTCCCAGCTGGTGCAGAGGGGATGCCTGGGAGTCTTGTCATCTGGGCAACACAGGTGGGATCGACTAGAATAGCTCTGCAGGAGCTTCATTAGCCGAATTGACATTTGATCCACAGCTCATGAAAGGGATGTGCATTCTGAACAGACAGGTTGACTACCTGCTCAAATGGGAGAATAGGCTTGCATTTTGTAAGCCTGATTTCTCGGAGTATAGCCCAAAATTACTCCTGAGGACCAGGAAAACTTCAGCTTGAAGGGAAAGACTGACAAGAGGAACACTGAGAACACAGATTAGAATTATAAGATTGTTAGAAGATAGACCTATATTCCAGTTCTAGAACAACAAAAGTTAAAATTCACTGGACTCTAGTAGAATGGAGGACAGAGGAAGGAATTCATGAACTTGTAGGTCAGTAGAAATAATCTGTTCAGATTGGGTCAACAGAACCAAGGAGTCTGGAAACAGGACCCACTTTGACATCATTGAGGTGCCCCTACTCCAGCAACATGCAGGAACCTGGGTCAGCCTCCAGCTTCTAGGTTCTATGTGATTTCCACATGGAAGTATCCCAGGAAAAACTTCTAGGAAAGTCCCTTCAGGAGAGTTAAGGCTGACCATCTAGTCAAGGAGAGACCTCATTGGGCAGAACATCTACCCTGAGCACTGGCATCCAGTCACGGTCTTGGTTACAGCCCCAACAACAAGTATAGCACTTAGTATAACACTGTTCCCCTCATCTACTCCAAAGGAGAGGGCCCAGAACAGTGCCAGGCAGAATAGCCACGTCCTTGGAGGCCCTGTCAAAGCAAGGGAGGCCCAGAATGGACCCTGACCATTAACCCAACTCTAGGCAATGGCTTTCCCAAGCAAATCGAGTTCATGGAGCTAGTGCCTCTGGCTAGTAAGAGGTCACCTGGCTAAGCAGATCAGAGCTCCACTTTGTCCATGTGAAGCTGGGGGACCCTGCTTCTTGGGGTTAGGGGGGATAAAATCTAGGGTTGCTTCAAGCACACAGGATTCTCTAGGGAAAGGCATGACTCGGAGTCATTGCGGTGTTCAGGGATCTGGAACTTGTCAGGATGACTTCAAGAGGAGGGCAAGTTACGGTCTTTGTGCTAACATGAAGCATTGTCTCATGGGCACCTTTAGAATTGGAAGGCTGCACATTTGAGGATGCTGCTTGGATCCATGGAACAGTTTACCCTTATAGCTAATTTCAGAGCTGGACACACAGAGCAATGAGGCTGTGCTTCACCCAGGCCACGTAGTCTCTACAACTCAAGGGACTTAACACAGGAAGGATCAATGGCAGAGAATTACGGTGTGGAGCCGCTGAAGAGCCCCAGCTGGGGGATCACAACAGATTCCTGGAGAAGCAACACGTCCACTCCCACTAGTTTGAAAGTCAACTCTTCTCTTGTGCCTGGGTCCTGGTAGCAATAAATGCCTAGAGAGGGGTCACTAAGTGCCTAGAACTTTCCAGTGGCCAAACGGTCATAAGCTGGAGGTCATCTGACACATAAACAGTCACGAGATTCTTCACAGCAGAATGCCAGTACAAAGATTTAAGACCAAGCCATTTCCAGGTCTGGAAGACAAGCTTTACCAGGTTATTGGCTGGAGTCTGAGGATTATTCCTGACTGGTCCATCTCTGGTCCCAGTTTGAACTTTGATCACAGGGGTAACAATAGCTTTCTTTAGTTCACACAGGACCATCAAGACTCTCAACACCTCAGCTTGATTGGAAAGAGTTTGGAGAGCTTAATGCCAGACTTCATCCTCCATATTGTGCTGGGGGTCCACCACCTGCTGAGACCTGTTAAGTTTAAGGGACCTTAAGGGAGGGGCTGGTAGAGGGATGTTTCGGGGATTGGGTCTTTTGATCTAGGCCAGATGCAGTCTTCAGAACACAAACTTGGCCTTGTGTGGCCAGGAGTCCCAGCAGCGTTGGGTGTTCATCCAGAGGACCACCAAGAATCCTGTTTCACCTGACACCAGTGGTGGTGCCAGTGCCTTAGGAGTGGAGTCCAGCCAGCTGTAACCCTAGAGGAAGTGGCCTGTTGTCCTCACCAGAAGGCCATCTTTACCACACTATAGTGTGGACATGAATATCTTAGCCTCAACATTTCCAAGTTTCTTTGGGCACCTCGTGAGGAGATATGGGGATTATGCCCTATGCACCAGCTTCCACTACCCCATACCAGGGCCACAGGCTTCCTCCTTGGACATACCCCTTTCAAGAGTTTTCCCTTTCTTGTGGACTCAGCCTCCCTAACGCCTTCTTGCCAGCATCACTGATCACCACAGACCATGTTCTCCTCATAACTTTCCCTTGGTTCCCTGTAGGATCCAGTCAATAGTGCCTGGTGTGTGTACACTTATAGAAATACTCTGGTCTTGATCAGGGTGATGGTATTATGGGTCTATGCAGGTGTCCAAACTCAAAGCATACTTTGTATTTTATGTACCTGGATAAAGCTAAGAAAACTACACACCTGATTTCCCTAAGACCCTGCGATCTCAAATTCGAAGGTACTTTTCAGGTTAGCCAATTAAAGACAACATAGTGCTAAAAAGGCACAATCCTTTTGACCCTGCCAAGAAAACCAAGGATTCTTGCAGGAACACAGGACTTCCCTAGGTAGGATGCTACTACTTCATCTACAGGATTCTATCAGAGTCCTCTCCTAGTGAAGACAGCATATACATGAGGGTCAAAGCCCACACCATAGGTCCAGAAGGTGGGGGAATCAGCCAATCCCAAGTGAAAGAATTCATAGCTCCAGCTCCTTAAGCTTTGGTGTCTGGTTATATTTGATTCTAACAGGAAACACTGGGCATTTGTGGCCAGAGATTTTCTCCCTGATGACACATCCATTTCCTTGGTTCCCTGGGAGTCCCTCTTTTCAGAGTTAGGGAGGTCAGTGCTGATGTTATAGGACAAGATCACCTAGCAGAAGAGGTGGAAAGGAGAAACCTTATTAGCATGGTACAGACCAACTCCATTAGGGATGAAGAACAGACCCTCATTTCTAGAGGACATGTGCAGTGATTTCCAGGGAGGAGAATTTAGGGATGACCACTGGGGAAGTCAGTTTTCACGTCAATTGTGTATTTTTAAAATAGAGTCAGGTAATTGGAGTCAGATTCTTTACAATGAATGAAAATGTACTTGTAGGGAGAAGGGATTTAGAACTGCAGGCTTTAGATCAGCCTCAAGAGTCAGAATGCAGAAGAGGCACAAGAGAAGACGGTTTTAAAGTTGTGGTGGTCAAGAAGATAGAGTCTGAAGAGGTTCATATATCTCGTCTTTACTATTTGTCTGGACTCATCATTCCTAGTATGATGCCCTGGGGCATTTTTTTTTTTTTTTTTTTTTTAAGATTTTGAAGGAGTGAGGGAAGAGCAGAGAGGGAGACAATTCCAACCAAGCAGGCTCTGCAGGGCCCGATGAGAGGTTCAATCTTAAGAACCAGGAAAGCATGGTCTAAGCTGAAATCAAGAGACGCGTATCCAACTGAGCCATCCAGGCCCCCCGATGCCCCAAAACATTTGATTGGGGGGTTGGGGATTTCCGGTATTCCTCTGGCAGAGTTTAGATCCCCAAACTCCTCTGGACGTTATTTTGGGGAAACAAACATGGCTGCCCCTTTGAGTGTACCACCTCTGCTTAGGACTTCTTACATCCCTGAAGTTACTGGGCTTAGAGATGGGTGCAAGTTTTCCTAGCAACTCCAGAACATTCCTCACTTCTCCCTCAAACTCCTCATCTCTAGAGCCCAAGCATCATTTTCCACCTTGTTTTTCCAAGTTGTTCCAAGTATATTCTGATCCCACAGGGACACCCCCACTCCCTTCACTGACCGTACTTGCCTCTTGCTCTCCCCTCTGTCCTCAGCACCACAGGTCACCCATGGCTACTTCAACATACATTTAGAGGATCCAGAGCAGTTGGTCTCCTGGTTTTGAGATCCCATCTAAGATGCTTTTCTACTCCACCTAGAGTCTGTCAGTACCCACAGCTGCCTGTAGACGCCATCTTGAGTTTAAAAGGGACTACCTTCAAGTTTTGACACTATTTTACTCTGATATCAATGCAGGTCCTACCGTTTGACAGCCAGTGTCAATTGCCAGTAAACCTTTCTGAACGGAGTTTGGGAGACCCACCCCCCCATAACGACTTGCTTGCAAACACTGTTGGCTCATCCTTCCTCCATTTATCTGACACAGAAGGAAAACAAAAACAAAAACATAACTCCTTCACTACGCTCTGCCTAGAGAATATGGGGAGAGTTTAAACCTCATACAGTTTGCTTTTAACAGCTATTTGCTCTTATGGATCTCAAACTTTTGCCCAACTTCTGACTTTCTCCTCATAGTGGTCTCCCTAACTTGAGTATCAAAGCAGTTGTCTATTTTTCCTTTAAAACATTCTAGTTTCAGTCCATTCTCTATTCCCATGCACCCCTCTAGACTGAATCATGACTCCGTGTTTTGATTTCTACAGGATACTCTTAACTGGTTTTGTCCTCCCTACCACCTGTTCTCTACAAAGAGCCAGTGAAAGCCTTAAAAGTAAGCCCTCATTTTTGCTTTGAGTAAAATGTAAATGTACTGTTGTGTTTTAAGTAGGGGACGAAGTCTTTGGAGTCCCTAAGGCCTTGCATGATCTCTGCCTTGAAACTTTACACTCTATACCCCTTTGACTACATTGTCTTCCTCACCGACTAGGGCATGGTCTCCTCGCTGGCAGAGGCACACTTGTTCTTTAAAATCACCACAATGCCTTGGAAGTACTCTGTATTTGAAGAAGTTAGCATCCAAAGGCTATAGGCCACGTTGTTTTCACTTAATGTTCTGTAGGATACTAATGGGTTAGGTTTCCACCGATCATGCACTTGCTATTCAAGTGGAGAAAATACAAGCCAGAAAAATCCATGGGAGACACTGGTGGACTTAGCTTTGCTGGTTTAACGCACACATTTTGCTGGTACGGCAACAAGTCACCCACCTAGATGTGGCCGTTAGTGCACGGAGCTGGGTTGAGACCCAAGAACCACACGGAAACCTGCTTGTGTAGGTGGAAGCCAGTTTCCTAGAGGAATTGGGAAGAGGTCCTATCTCACCAGGCTTCCTAGAGCTCCAACACCATCAACCAAATAGGTGTGGAGTTGCTATTCAGAGAAGCTAGTTGTTCAGCCTTGAGAAGTAAGGATCTTTTAGGGATGGTCTATTGGGCAACTCCCGAGTAGGCACCAGTCTTAAGAGACTCTTTGAACCAGCCATAGGCCTAGGAGCCAGAGTCCTAGAGGAAAATAAACCCAGTGTGAAGTCTATTAGCTATAGCTTTCCTTGCACGTTTTCAGCCCATTTCCCAGGGCCATCCAAGGCCAGAGCTGCCTCAAGCTCCATAGGAGGCTGTGAAAGAAGTGGACTTCTGCAGTGCTCTACCATGGTTTTCTTAAACTACATGTAGCTCCAGGTATCCAGAGAGCCACTAACGTATTTTTCCCTGCCCACATGTTACACTCTGGGGAGCAGAGTCCTGCTCAGGAGATAGAAGGCATGATTCCTTCTGTTCAGATTCCTTCAGCAATAAGAGGTCACATAGCAATCTCATTTTCCAGTCTAGGTAAAGACATCACCAGGGAGTTTTCTTTTGGCCTCTGAACACCCTTATTTCAGACTATGGAAGAGATGGAAGAATGCTTGCCCTTGCCTTGTTCTATACTGAAGCAGTGACAGTCATTAGCCAGGAGCAACAGGGTTACAATGACTTATGCCCTTGACATTCACCTCCATCTTCAGAAGACCTGGGAAGGAAGGGTGGCCTGGTTTTCCTTTGAGGATCTTGGAACCCCCTACTTATTTCTTAGCAGGAGATTTACATAAGAAGCACTCCAGGTATATTTGTATCTTGAAAGGAACCAGAGACCCCCCCCCCCCAGTCGATTCACTATAGCTAGTTCAGTTAAACACTAGTGTCCTAAGTACGCTCAACTACTCCAGAAGTCCAAGGGCCCTAGTTGGTCACTGGAGCTTTCAGAGACTATACATGCACATGCTAGTGAAGGGCCCACGGAACTTGGAAGTTCTTCCCATCATCGTCACGAAGTGTTGTGGGTCACGTTGAAAACACCTTGCATATTCTAGATACCCAAGCAGGAGATGTAAGTAACTAGGACACAACCTCAGTAGTTAAAAGATACTACAAATACCACTGCCGAGTCACCAGCAAGGCAGGAATTCTATAAGCCCTAGCAAGTACATATAGGAGCATTCCAGTTGCTTTAGCAACTGTGTAAAATCAGATACCTTCTGGAAGACTGTTCTGGTGTGCCCCCACCCTGCCCCAATCCCCATCCCAAAGCCAAGCACAAAGCCTAGGACCCAGCCTAGGACTGGTATGTATGTGTACCAGTTCTAGATCCAACATGACAGCTTGGGGATGGCTAAAAATTAATGGTGCCCCCCGTGTATGACATAGGAATATACTCTGCCTTATCCACTAAGGAAATTGTGTACAGTAGAAAGGAGCTACTGCTATATACAGCATGCATAAGTCTCAGACAGGTGTAGAAAACGAGCATATAGAAATGGAATCCTAGTATGTGAAATTCAAGACTACTTGTTTTTCCCACTTCTATCACCATTGATGAGCTTTGCCCTTGAGAATGATCAGAGGAGGCACAAGGAAGACATCTCTGTTGGTAATGTACTCCAACCTTCCGGGCCCTGGTTTTCACACATACATTCACTATAACATTTCACGAATGGAATAGATTAGAACTGGAGGGAACATTGAAAAGGACAGAAGGTCATACCGGCAAATTCAGACAGTCCAAACTTTACAAGTCTGCCTCTCATGGTTTGTGCTCAATTCCAGCATTTGGAGTCCTTGTGATGGGGTCCTAGAGAACATGGTTGGAGACCCAGATTTCCCTGTGCACCTGCTAGTCACTATGGAAACACCCTTGGCTGGGCTGGCCTCAGGCAAATGCAGTCAAATTCCTAAGGCTTCCAGAGCTGCTATAGTTCACATTGGACTCCTTAGCACCACACATTTGTTTCATCAGCTTGAAGGAATCCTTGACCAGTCTCCTGGGAACAGGGGTTTATTCTCTGGCTACTTGTTTGCTGAAACTTAGTAGCGTTCTTTGGAACTGTTGTGAGCCTAAATTATTTCTACTTGAAAGAAAAGACATCTTATGTGACCACATAGCTGGCCAGTCACATTGATGGGACCTTGTTTTTGTTTGCTTCAGCACCCACACTGCCCTGAGGAAGGACAGTAATGTGTTCTACCTGTCTCATCAGACCTGGTGAGCCTGCTTTCTCACGGGGGTCTGGTAGTTAATAGGCCCTGCAGGAGGGGACTTCAACTTGTTCCATCCTCAAGGTCTGCTGGAGCTCTGAAGATGGAAAAATGCTACCCACACTGCGTGTCCCTGTTACAGTCAGCAGATTGCACTCACCCCTGCTCCCAGTCCATGCAAGACCTAGGTCCTGTCCACCATTCTGTTCAGCTCTGTGCTTACATTTCACCTCCTTCCTCTAGCACAGACCCCAAAGATCAGTTTGGTCTTTGACACACACTTCCTTACGCACTTGAAGCCTTTGAGCTTTTTCTTGTCCCATGAATAACCGTATGGAGGAGGCCTGTGGCAGGTCTATATGGACCAAAGTCTGGTCACACACTAATGAACTCAGAGGAGGATCTTCAATCAAGTCCATAGCGTATTAGTTTTGCTTTGCACAAACCACTTCATCCGGAATTTTCTTAGGGAAGGAAAATTTTCCATAGGATACTGTGATGGTGGATATGGGCCGCACATTTGTACAATGTCTATTGAAGTGTACACAAAGAATAAGCCCAATATCAACTAAGAGCTTTGTGTGAGATGATGGGTCAGTGTAGGTTCACTGACAAGTGTACCATCTGGTGGCAGATATTCAGTGAGGGAGGCTATGCGTATGTGAGGCAGGAAGCAGGTAGAAGTCCCTCTAGTTCCTGCTCATCTTTTGTGAGCTTAAAACTGCTCTTAAGGTTTAAAAAAGAAAGGGGGGGGGGGGGAAGAGACCTAGTCTGACCCCAGACTATATTCACAGAACTGGGCATCTGGAAGGACCTAGGAGACTTTAACAGGACTGGCCTCACAGCATTTTCTAAACAAGTCTTATTCAACTTTTATTGGTCACTTCAGTAGAGGGCTTTCTAGAGTGAGTGTTAGACAAGGGTCCTGAGCCAGAATTGCCTTGATGTCTGGTCATACAGACTACTGCCAACATCTGTAGTTTTGATCAAGAGCAGTGCCAGATCAGCTCCGCACAATCCGTTCAACTGGGTGAGACCCAGAACTGAAAGGCTCTGCCCTTATGTGCTCCAGGTCAACTTCCTCCTTGAGGAGTTCCCAGTCTCGTGGGCAGGTGGCCACCAAGTTATCCCCAGCCTTTGTATGTACTGGGTACATAAAGCATGGCAGACTAAGTCATCCAGACATTGAAGATTGAGCTAACACTCATGGCTGGAAGAGAGCACATCTTTTTCTAAAGCAATGTAGCAACAGTTCTACAGAAACTACCTATTTTTACTAGCAGCATTAGCCATTGGTCACCTGATAGCCACTTGAAGTTAGAAACATTGGGAACTTTTTGTAGGAATGAGGACAATTCGAAGTCTCAGTAGTGACATCAGAATTCAAGGGAAATCCATCACAGAACTTCTGGGTACCACTGGAGAAGGGGCACTGCTGGCAGCCATTCTGTACATGGGAAGCTTCATAGCTATAGATGCCAAGGTCGTTCTCTCCCAGCACCAGAAACCGAGTTCTAACCCAGTCTAAGTTTTCAGTTTTTAGGTGCTTTTGTGGGCACCAAGCTTTTAATAGTACGTGTTCTAGCCAAAAAGCTAGCAGGTCAAGGATTGCCAGCCTTGCAGATCAGGATCACGAGTGTATCATTTGCCAAGATTGTTCATCTGATACAAGTCACCACGGGCTTATGTTCATATATGGGCCTCCTTTTCCTCAACTTACTGCTGATCCCATTCCCAAGGGCCTCAGCCAGAGAGACAGATTTCAGACATGTTGATGGAAGGGTGGAGGACCCATTAGGAGCTGCCACTGCACGTAGAAGTCACGTTAGTGGTAGTATTGCCAGATTTGTAACCCAACACGAACACCAGCTTACCCTCAGCCCCTTCTCACTATAAACTTCAGGATAGCTGCTTAAATCCCAGAGACTGCAAGAGAACCATCTGTGCAAGGTTATCTGGAAGCTGAGAGTATCAGAGGACGAGGAGGAATTTGGAGGTGTAGCTAGTTTAGGGGAGATGGTCAAGTCCACCAAGACCAACTCGTGTTCGGGGTACCTAGGAGACCCCTGTAGGGACAGCCCATAGGTGTTTGAATATGCTAGGAGGCAACTCGGAAAAGCTCCATTAGAGGGGAGCAGAGCAGGGATAGGGGGTGGAACAGGCACAGAGCTGCTAGTCAAAGCCATGAAGTCTCAAGACAGAACCCAGAGCAGGAGCAATGGGGACCAGCCAAAGAACAGCTTCTAAAGGAGACATGAACAAAATAGAGACTCGTGAGCCAGAGCCCCCTCAGCCCAAGCCTTCATGGTAGAGAAGTTGCAATATGTTGGGCACATTCAGATCCTAGGAATTGGGAAGATCTTACCAACATGCCAACTCAAGAGTATTAGTGGGGGGATGGTTTTCGGGACGGAGACCCTGGTTTGAGGAGGACACCCAGGTATAGGAGTTGTAGAGTGTCTAGAAGATGGTGGAGTGGGAAGAATCCTGGAGAATGGAAGATCCACTTCTCCAGGACTGAGACCCCCAATGAAGGGCAGACCCCCGTTGTGCCTTCTATGACTGAGAAGTCCCTTCAAGGAACAAGAACCACTGAGATATTGGTGAAACAGTGTGCCCTGGCAGGATTCCTGGAACTCCCAGGTAGAAAACCAAGGGAGAAGTGTTCATCCAACCCAGAAGGCCACCCTTTGGGAACCTTCCTGCACCTAGCCCTCCAGACTCATGGTGACCTGTATTGTCAGTCGTAGTATTAACACTGGACAGATTTCCCTAGGCACACTAGTACAGAAAGGCTGCCCCAGTAAGCCTCTGGTTTCCTGACCCCAAGTTCTCTTGAGGCTGAGGAAGAATTCAGAAACCTACTCAAAAGGAAAAAAAAAGAAAGCCATGATTTGTTTGGGTCCCTAGAGCAGAAATCATGCACCCCCCGCCACCCCAAACCATTCAGAACCCCATGCCCTGAGACCTCAGAGTCTGGAGGACCAGAAGTACATAGCAGACTTCGCTAGATTTCACCTCTGGAAGATAGTGAAGCCCAAGTGTATAGGGGTGTATAGCCCTCTTCACAGGGAAGAGCACACAGTTTAGGGCATGAGGCAAGAGCCTTGTTCTGCCCCAGTTTCACCCCAAACCATCACTTCAGACAGGTTGCCTATGGGGAGGATAATCCCTCCAAAGTTCTGGTCTCTGTTTCATATTAAGACCTGGTTCTCAATTCTTAAGAGGTAGGGAAGGAGGGAGATATGTTCCATTTGCAGTAGAGGGACACGAATATACTTTGACAGATGCCAGGTCACCTGGGACCCAAAGTGAATTCCCATAGGAACCTTCTACCTAAGTAGGTGTAGGTTTCAGAGTATCTTCTGAAGCCCAGCTGGTACGGATATTGCATGGGGCCAGGTTTGTCCAGTTGTCCCCAGATACATCAAGCCTTTGTGCTGTAGTAGGAAGGCCAGCTACGGAGTCAGATCCAGGGGCCCTGGTAGCAGAGAAAATGCTCTGGCTGTGGTTGCTTTCAGGTTGTGGATACTTGGGACCCAGAGCTCCTGGTAGTTTTGTTTACTTCAAGCAAGCAGTTGTTTACCTGCCACTCATGCTGGTCACCAAGGTGCAGTTAGCCTCAAGTTCAGTTTTGTTAGCATTTGTGCATGATAAACACAACTGTGGTAAGAAGCTAAATTAGGAGAACATGAATTCTCAGACCAGGAATCTAGGAGTGTCCCCCCCCACCTTCTCCCGAGGGGATTTCGATGTGGAAGACAGCCTGACTTAGCCTGTATCCCTAACTGTAGCAACCTCATTAGACAAGGATCAAGAGCCATGGTAGGATCTGGTTGCATGTGATGTACAGCCTCCCAACTTCCATAGCTCGAAGAGTTTAGGATAGACCAGGGCAAACCCCGTAGAGCTCCAAGTTCAGTGTCCTTTGCCTAAAACTGTTGCCAACTTCCAACATCACATGCATCAGAACAACAAAGCTGCTCCTATCTGGAGGCTTTTCCATAGGCTCTTGCCCTCCGATGGGGCTCCTTTCTTACAGGACTAGTCCAGGCCAGCAGATGCTAACCTTTCTGCAGCCAGCCGTTCTCTTTGGATTTCTTGCCACCCCTTGATCCCAGCCCAGGTCCAGATATCCTTTGGTGATATTTGAACCAACCTTTGCTAGTTTTTGTCACTTGAATCAGTAAGAACTTTCCCTTTATGAAGTTCTTATTAGCTACTAGGCTGTAGTCAAGCCCAGAACCGTAGAGGCAAAGGAACACAGTTCCTAGGGGTCCATGAAGGTCTTAAAACCACCTCAGGAGGAGACCAGCCATGGGTAAGAGGCGAGCGGGAATCATGGAGCCTGAATGTTTCAGGCAGACCCAAACCTATGGGGGGGTGGGGAGAGAAGAACCACATCTAAGCGGGCTGCCTTAAGTGCCAACTTGCTCAGTACAGTCTACTTCGTGCCTATTTGGATTCCACCTCGGGGCCTTCAGAGCTTCAACCAGGAGCAAAGTCTAGCTGGAGCAAAGTTGTCACCCTGGAGCCCGATAGAATGGATTCTTATCCTGAAAGCAATGAGGATTCCCCAAAACAAGCACAGTTCAGGGCAGAGGCTGGTGGCTCCCTTTTCTCAGCAAAGCCATGTACCTGTGAGCTCTGGTCTAGCACTCAAGACTCTGGACAGCCCTCAGTTGGGATGCTCGGAGTATTCTTACTGGCCTGACTGAAGGTCTAATGTGCAAGTATTATTGAAAAGTTCTCTTCCCTGTTGGGAAGGACAGCTACAGAAACTGCTCTCCATTTGATCATCTACAGACCTACCTCGAGTGCTTGCACTTTTAAACACCAGTTAAAGTTTGTGGCAACCTTTCATGGAGCAAGTCTATCGGTGTGATTTTTCACCTATCTACTTGCTCTCTGCAGTACATTTTGGAAATTCACAGTATTTCAGACTTTTCTATTGGTGATGTTGTTCAGGGATCCGTGATCTTTGATGTGGTGATTTTAATTGTTTCAGGGCACCACGATCCAGGACCATGACCATAAGACCACAAACTTAGCTAATGGCAGTGTTCAGACTATTCCACTGACATGCCACTCTGGTCTCTCCCCTTCTCTTCAAGCCTTGGTGACACCATACGGAGATTAGACCAATTAGTAGCCTACAGTGGTCTCCAAGGGAGATGGGACTCTTTCCACTCGAACACAAAGTCAAAAAACTTGGGGAGGAAGGCACATTGAAAGCTGACAGGCCAAAAGCTAGTCTTTGGCCAGTGACCCAGGTTGTGAACACGAAGGAAAAAGTTCCCAAAGGAAAGTAAAAGGGCTTCTCCAGCGAATACAGGAATAAGAATGCCAGGCAACCCGATTGCAGATATGAAGAAAGCTTTAGTATTCGAGATAGAAGGTCAAGGCAGCCCTAACGTTTCCTCAAGCCAAAGTTTAGTCCAGAGCAAGGCCCTAACTTCCCAATTCTGTAAGGGCCGAGGGAGGTGGAGAGCTGAAGTTTGAGGCTGACAGGTTGGTTCTTCAGGTTCAAGAAGCAATCTCCATAACACAAGTACAAAGTGATACAGCAAGTTACCTCTAAGATTTACCTAATCCGTAAGATTTTCACTATAGCAAGAACCACCTTATGTTTGTAAGAGGCAGTCATCTAGGACATCTATAGATTGAAGTTTGAAGCCAGGAATTCGGAGGACAGACGGACTCTCTTGTTAGGGACTAACACTGCTCCTGACTTTAAGAGAAGGCCAATGCTCATTGGCCATGCTGAAATCCTAAGGCCCCTAGGAAGGATGCTAGGTCTACTCTGCCTGTGCTCTATCAATACAACAAAGCCTGACTGAGTGCTTAGGACATGGTTCAACAGAATACTTCAGGCTTACTGTTGAGAACTGCTAGAGATTCGTTTTACTGCTCTCGGCCTAGTACCTGCTCACCCAAGAGGTCTGAAGGAGCCTCACGGCAAGATTAAGGTGTTCATGTTTGCTAACACAACATTCATTCCTTAGCCCACAGATCGGGGGTAACTTTTGAGTTGCAAGTCTTGTTACTTAGGAAGTACATTCTGTAAGGATATAGCTTCCATAGACAGAAGTCCTTGGGTGGATCTGGGCAAAGTTGAAAACCTTCTGGGAAGGATTCACTGTTCTAGGCCATGAACATCTAGGATATCATGGGAAGAGGTTGAAGTGTTAACACTAACCAGCAGTTTGGAAGAAGTGGATTCAGCCCTTGCAGAGGGCTTTGAGGGGCTCAGGGCAGCAGCAGAGGACGCCCTGTGAATGTGGTGGAAACAGCAGGAAAACCAGAATCAGAAGTGGAGCCTGAAGAGGGGACTGAACTGTCCTCTCAGAATAAGACTAGTGAAGGAGGAGGTGCTGCTCGGGGAGGAGCAGAGAACAGGCTTCCTGGAGACAGAAGCTTCTCCTGGTGAGGATGCAGTGGAGATTGTTGGAAAGACAGGATTTAGAATATTCCAGAGCCCTCGTTGGTAAGGTGGCAGGGCTTGAAAGGACCCCAGTTTTCAAAGAAGTTCTACTGTGGGCAAGATGCTGTCAAACAGCATCACATGCTACAGAGAAGTCACTTGTGAAAGGAAGGGTCAGTCGACGTGGCAAACTTCATCGCAGTCTTAAGAAATTGCCAGTCACCCCAGCCTTCAGCCACCACCAGGATCTGTCAGCAACCATCAGCATCAGGGCAGACCCTCCACCAACAGAAAGCCAGACTCGCTGAGAGCTCAAATGGTTACCGTTCTCCCAGCAATATTTAGTTCAAGGGTTTTAGGACCACAGTATAGAACTTTCATGTGTACTTGGAAGCCAAGAAGCTCATTTCACCGCTTTATTGTGGTAGCCTAGAAGATCCCACAAGATCTCTGGGGAACGCCTGTATACACAGACGTTTAATCTAGGATTACAAGCTTTACCACCCCTGGAGGCAGAGGAGTCTGTTTGCCAGGCACCTAGAGCTTAAGGTTCAGCACAAGGGCCACTGGTCCCTCATGGGATGGCATCTAAATGGCCCTAGTACAAGTATCCTGGGACATTGCACAAATCAGCAAAGTTAACCTCCCCACTGCGCACCAATTTTGACGTTCAGCCTCAACATGTTCAACTTCACGTACATTTGATCGCAGCCAGAGTGGAGGGTGTGACACGGAGAACGTAGAAGATGCGGGAAGACCAGATCAGCTACCACCTACCGCACGTTTCCTAAGGTCACATCAGCACCATACTTCAAAGGCACTCAGGCTCAGCTTTGCAGCAGTCCTTACACTGTTCCTTTGTGGAGGATTCAAAGTGGTCACCCACCCACCCAGGCCCTCGTACTGTTTGGGAAGGATGGTTTTGACCACCAAGGTGCTAAAGGCAACATTTCTCAAGAGTGACAGCTCACGAAGGAATGACAGCTTGGAGACCGAAGGCCAGGCTGTGACCAGGGCATGAGGCTCCGTAGAACCTTCCTCTAAGCTCTTAGGAGAGGGCAGGATTTCTGCACCGTATTTATAGCAGGGCGGCAAAAGCTAGGCAACACTCTGAGCTGTGGGCTTAGTTTTCAAGTGCTCTGCGTTTCCAAGTTCCCCACGAGGAGCACTAGCCTCACCTGTACTTGGCGTAAGCTGCACCTGCTGGCCATTTGTGGCCATGTCGGGGGCTGCCTCACGATCTAGTTAGCACCCCGTTTCCAACCGGATGCTACCCCTGGACCCACGGAAGTGGCACAGCTGGGGTCCCCGGACTCTGGGCACAATCCACGTTGAGATGGGGTCTGTGAAAGCCTCAGAAGCTATTTCCTATTCCCGGTTTCACAAGTTTGGGTAGTAGCATCAGATCAAGAAAGCTCAGGTTTACAGGAGTAGGAAGGAGTCCGGCTACAACTAGGTTCATGTGGCTCCCATCATAAAATCAGAGCCAGTGAATTGGAAAGAACTGGGCCTAAATTCTTTTCCCCAACAGGGACTAGTTGGGGTGCTTTGAGAAAGCCCAAACAAGACTTTTCCTCCCTTCCAAGGTAGGGGTAAAGTGTCCTTCAGGGGACAGGAGGTGTGGAAGTCGGTCACCAGGAAAGGCAGGAACTAGGATCAGGGCCACTTTCCCCTGGAAAGGTGAATCCTGACGAGATAAGGATTGGCAAAGAACATCGGACCCCTGCCAGGTAAAGGAAGAGGTTTTGGTGCGTTTTAGCTCCAAGGTCTTAATGCAGTAACAGTCTTTTAAGTTTTACAAGAAAGCTCAGTCTGCAGCTCTTTGCTGACAATGTGGTACCCGGACGACACTTCAGTGACTGGAGGTAGAAGTCCTCATACTTCACAGGTTAGGGAGAGGTGGCCCTAAGGTTTTCTAGGGAGGACAAAGTAATGGCCCCTTTTGCTGCTCATTCCAGGACAACGCAGGCTGAGGGGATTATCAGAAGAGGTCTAAGGAAAACCGTCTTTTAGTCACTGCCCAGAGAAGGGACTGACATCCTGAGTCTCAGGCAAAGCTTGTGGCAAGATCCTCACACGTTTTGGTTCTGCTGAGCACCTTACTCTGGTGCCGTGTGGATTCAACACCTGATAGGGGTCAGGAGTTCTAAACTGTCATGAATTCAGATCTGAGCAGCCATCTAGACCCCCCCAGGACCACAGCAGAAACTAATAAAGCCGCGTCTAGAAGACAGTGCCCGCTGCTCAGAGCAGCCAGTCCTGTTGCCCTGGAGAGAGCGGTCAGAACGTAGGAAAGCCTGCAGCTCACTGGTTAGGAGCTCAGGCTCATCTACTTGACGTCTCACATTGCTGGCTCTGTTCTGACCCAGCTAACAACCAAGCTCAAGGAAGATGGGCACGGATAGCCCAACACAGCTGTCACACAGACCCCAGGCTCCCAGGATTCTCCACGCCTGATTCAGAGGCTTTGTGGGGCCCTGCCTATGGTTCGCCTATCAACGTGGATTTTCACTGTGAGGGGGTGGGGGTGCTGCCTTTGAAAGCCTACTCTAGTCTTCCCCCTGAGGTTGGGCTACGAGGGGCCAGCCGGTTCCTTCTTGCCCTGTTCTGTTGGAGAAAAGCAGTAGAGCCTCACCTTAGCACTCTGAACCAAAGACATGCTCCCGGCTTCCTCTTCAGAGGGGGAAAGGGCTCAAAGCAAAGGAGGGCCTTTTACGTAAGGAGGAGGCCTCAGATGTGCAGGTGAAGATGCGCTAAAGCAGACTTTTGTTGGCTACGGCCTCTTTAGGCTCTAGCAGGGTGAAAGCAAGAGAGAGAAGCAGAAAACAGGAGTTTTCTCAAGAGGAAGGAATCTAGAGAGAGCCGAACTTGCCAGCTTGAAAACACACAGCAACCCCACCACCCCCACGTCAAAGTTCACAGCCACCCTCCACCAGAGACCGGTGGCAACCTGCCTTTTTATAAGCTGCTTTCTCCCCCGCCCCTCAGTTAACTAGAACGACAGCCACCTGTACCAGCAGCCACTCACCTGCCCGGCCCTCCCCGGCCTCCCGTTGGCTTCTGGGGGCTGACCAGGGACAGCTGGCGCCTTCAGGGGGCAGAGCCACAAACACTGCTATGCAGAGCTGAGGGGAGGGGCTTGCAACAGCTCGTGGGGGCGGCGGGGTGGGGGAGGGAACCTCAGCAGCATCCTATGAGTGAGAAAATAACTCTTGGGAGGTCCTCCCTGGCCTCGGGGGCAGTCATGGTGGGGAAAGAATTTTCCGAGAGACCTGAGGGTTCACCTGGAGTGACCAACTCATCCCTGTCTGCCTGCAGCTGTCCGAATTTTAGCACTGAAAGTCTGTGTGCCCTGGGAGACACCCCCGCCCACCCCCAGGTCCCAAGCAAACCGGAAGCTGGTCACCCTCGTAGAGGAAGATACGGGGTCTGGCCTCTGGCAAGGGTTGGGCTGGGAGCTGTAAGGAAACACTTTGCTGTATTTAAAAGCCCTTGAGTGTCTCTAAACCACTTAGATTTACAAATCACCCCAGACCTATTCCTACTCTGCCTATTGAAAGACAGGAAGCATGTCCTATTCCTCTCAATTCAAGTTGTTTCAAGTTGGGGTAGCAAGGTGAAGGGTTTTGTGAGATTCGTTAGATGTGCACCTAGGTGCCTTAGTTACGAACAAACTCACCAATTGTGCCTGTTGAGACTTTTTTGGAAGTTTGATTACCCCCTGCTTGAGGAGTTCGGTGTCAGGTGTTTACTCTTAGGCCTCCATGAAAGAGGGTAGGTAGTTTCAAAGGTGAGGAATCTTCAAACAGAGCACGCATGGTCGGAAGGAAGAATTTGGAATCTGCCTCTACGGGAGGTTGTACATTTATTTCATTGTATCTGTCCTCAGGACTGGTCAATCCAGTGAGGTCAACGAATGACACAGTTTTTGGTTCAGTTGCCAGCTTTGATGTTCAATCGAGGCATCTTGAATCTGTTCCATTCGTAAAGCTTACTTTAGTTTTAATTGATACACGTGTTGATGACTTTAGTTAACACATCTCAGAGTTAATATGTAGACATTTGTTAAGCCGTCTAGGTGTAGTTCCAATAAAAAATATTTCGGTAGAAATAGCGGAAGGTGTTTGTATACTTTTCATCTCCATGCTCGGAGGCTTTAGTTAACTTTGCAGTAATTTAACAAGATTTTAATCTCTAGAGAGGACCACAAGTGTTTAAGCGCCTTCATCTGTCCCTAAGGGATGCACGCAGCAACTTTGCTTTGGCACAACGAGCTACGGCCAAGCTGCATGTGACTGGCTTGTGGATGCCACCACCCTTGGGTGAACAGTCTAAGGACCGAGCAGCCCATCTGCCCAGCACCTCCTGGGACCCTACATGCAGAGCAACTTGTGGGGCCAGGCTCTTCCTCCTCAGCCCCTCTGCTCTCATGGAGGCCTCTAACCCCCTGAAGAGACGGAAGGCTTGGCCGGTTCTGCCTTACAGATACTGTATTTTCTGAGAGTGAAATGTTCGTGCTATTTTTGGAATGCTCGGGGACAAAGTGTAGGGAGCCCTCTGAACTTAGAGCGTAGGGCTGCTCGGTGCTGATTGCTGACGCACACTGGCGGGTTTGTCACAACGGGCTCTGAGCCTCATCCTTGTGACATTATCTGCTGGCGGCTTGTGTCAGCGGCCACTGTCGCCTGATGATTCATTTAGAAACAACGACGAATAGCTGGCAGTCGTGCAATGGTCCAACCGCGCGAAGTCCTCTTGCAACCGCATTTTTAAAGCTGTATTCCACCTCCCCGTACCCTGGGTGGCTCACTTTACCCGTTTGCAAAAGAGCTCTTTTTTGCAGACGATCCTCTGTGCCTGGCACTCAGGGTGACTTCATTCCAGTGCTCACAGAATGAGGGAACAGTGGGCCCGGTGGCGTCCGGGTACATCGTCTTCCTGTCTTTGCACCCCAATCCCACGTGTTTGCTGAACACCTCTTCTGTGCTGGGAAATGACATCCCTCCTGGGAACAGAAGTGGGTACACTCAACAGCAATGTGCATGCCCATGGAAACTCGAGTTTAGCAGGAGGAGGTAGATCATAAACAGTGATTGATTTTCCTGCTTGTCAGATAGAAACGTGCTGCCGTGACGAACATCGCAGAGCAGATCGGTCGGGGGGGGGGGTTCATGGTGCAATTTAAAACGGGGTCAAAAGTCAAATTAAGCAAAGGTGGAAGGAGGGGGAGGGCTAGGCGGTGCATCTATTTAGAGGAGAACCACTTAATCAGGAGAATTCTGTGCGAAGGTCCTCGGGTTGGACTCTGATTTATTCTAGAAACCGTCCTGTGGCCAGTATCTGTACAGTGGTGAGGGGAAGGAATTAGGGGGCGTGGCCAGAGAGGTTACTGCCAGGGCACCTGGGCCCTTAAAAGGCTTTGGCTTTTCCTTTATGGGATTGGAAAGCCCCAGAAGGGTTTGAGCAACAATCTGACTTACGTTCTCAAAATACACACTACAAAAGGAGTTTTCAACATGCGTGTGGTCCCTGGATCAGCAGAATCAGTGGAACCTGGGAACTTATTAGAAGGACCCATTCACAGACCTCACCCCCGACCCCCTGATTCAGGGACCACACAGTGTGTTTGTCACCAAGCCCTCTGGGGAGGACATAAAACACCGCACGCCCAGGTATATTTGAGTATGTCTGATAAACAGTGAATAATGTTTATGTAACCATGCCCCATGCAATATCGCATACTTCTACAAAAACAAAAAAAAGGACTTGTTTACCTGCAATTCAAATTTACCTGCGTGTCCTATATCTACTAAACCTAGAAACCCTCCCGCAGATGATTCTGATGTGTGCCGAAGTCTGAGAATCACCGTTCTAGAACTGTTGATGAGCCACCCTGGTGCCCTTCCCCTGGATGCCGGGGCGGCCATCCCTGGCCCCGCGAGTGCTGATGGCTGATGGTGCTCAGCTGCTGCCCTCCGTGGCGTATTGCCCACAGCTGACCACAACCGCCCTCGGGACAAGCAAAGGGCTCAGAGTGTTCTTGTGCCCAGGAGTGAGGACTCTGCTATGCGGTTTATTCTTCCGAGTGCTCCCCCACTGCGGATGGGCTGAGGCCACACTTCACCGAGACCCGTCCTGGCTCTGATCCGTCCCCTCGTGCATTCTGTGCCCCCCCACTCCCTCACCGACGTTTTCCCCTGAAAGAACTCCTTCAGTCTGTCCCGTGCACCCACACCCGCCTTGCAGGCCCTGCTTCGAGGGGCTGGGCGTGAGCTGCAGGGTCACTTTGTCTGCTGTTTCGAGGACAGCCTCTTGAAGCAAGAGAAGCAGTGAGGGGTTAGCGTCTTTGTGCACGGACCCACTGGTCTGGACACGGACGTGGCGGTGTTGGGCTTAGGGTAAGTCTGCAGGCGACTGGGCTTGCCGGTGGGCTGGAGGGGGTGTGCAGGAAGGACGCCAAGGGGGCCGCAGGGGGTTGGCACTTCCCCCCGGCGGGTAAGACCGGGAGAGGAGCAGGTGTCTGGGGGCAAGATCCAGACTTCGGTTTCTGACCTGGCAAGTTTCAAATGCCTTCTCCTGCTCTCACACAGTACACTCACACACGTGCTCACACACACATTCCCACACATTACACACTCACCCCACACTACACACTCAGGCTCTCACACACCACACTTGGACATTCATACCCTCACATACCACACGCACACACTCATGCTCGTGCACACCACACTTGCACACACACACGTCTCACAGTCTCCATGCTGATGACCGCACCACACCCAAGAGCATCTCCTTGGGCGGCAGAGGCAGAGAAGGGGCAGTAATAGGATGATGGGGCACAGAGGAGAAAAGGGAGGGGGGACAGAGGCAGGGGACAGAGAGATTTGAAGGTGCTGGGCCACTGGCTTGAAGACACAGGAAGGAGCCACAAGCCCAGAAATGCAGATGGCCTCCAACACCCGAAAGAGACAAGGACAGGGATTTGACCTAAAGCCTCCCGAGGGAGGACAGCAGGTGGGTCAGAGTTGGAGAAGAAGAGATTTGTTGTCAGCAGTGGAGATTAGCACGCTGGGGCCGGAGCCAAGGAAGGCAGGTGCCTCTAAAAGCTGGGAAAGGCAGGGAACAGACTCTCCCCAGAGCCTCCCGGGGGTGGGAGGGGGCGGCGTCTGCCAGCACCATGGTTGGAGCCCCAGGAGGTGCCCGGTAGGACTTCCCACCCCCAGAACTGTGAGAGAGTAACTTTGTTTCATTTGAGGGCTCTAAATTTGGAGCTATTTGTTACAATCGCAAGAGGAAACTGATCCAGGAGGAGCCAGTGTTCTCCATCTGAGGGCGACGATGGGAAACACAGACCCCGGCCGCTGCATCAGAGGTAAGGCTGCTCTTCTGACTAATTAATTGGAGAGGCTGGTCCTTCCTCGCACAGGCTGGTTCGCAGTCTGCCTGCCCTCCCGGGAGCTGGCCTGGACTTTCTCGTTCCGTAGCCTTTGGTTTCCCTCTGCAGGGGGCCCGAGCCTGGTTTGCTTTGCCGTCTCACGAGGCTGATCTCTGGTTTCTCAGCGGGTGCCCTTCAGTGGCTGTTTGATGATTCCCTGCGCTCATAACATGCACCATTTCTGCTCCAGGTATTACAAAGCTGAGCTGCTTCACCTCGGAGGAATTCAGCCTTGGAAAAATAGCCAGAATACTAATTACCACCAACTTCTGAGGACGGTTGTCTGCAAAATAACCCGAGAGGACTTTGCCTGCATTTAACACCTTGTCTCCTCAAGTTTCCAGTGGGCTCCACGAGCCGCAGAGGGATGTTTTGAGGGGCAGGCCCGTTCGCTCGCCAGTCCGGTACGGGTCTGCAGTGATAAAGGGCCCGATGTGGAGCCCGTGAGGACCCGTGCCCTGGCGGTCCCGCACACGGGAAGGACATAAAGATGGGACCCAAGAGGAGCTGGGCTGGAATTCTGTATGCTCGAGACTCACTAGTTTGGGGCACGGAGGCTCCAAACGCCTCTCTGCACCTGCTCCAGAGCAGCGTGGACGCGTGCGGGTCAGCGGTCAGCCTGCCCTCCCTTTAAGAGGGACTTGGCCACAAGGAGCGTTCAGCCTCCAGCCTCCGCACCTTCGGGACCTGCTTCGGTTTTCACCCAAGGCCCTCCTTTCCTTCCCTCTGTCACCCCATCACACTCCCCCTGGAAAAGCCCTTCTTAGCGTCTGCTCCCTGAAGGCCTGGACAGTCACGCCTACACGTGGAAAAGTGCCTGTTTCATCGGGGTGCAAATCAGTGCGTCTTTACAAGGGGGATGCACCCCTGTAAGCTACACAGATCAGGAGAAACACATTCCCAGTGCCAGGCAAGTCCCCTGGCATCTCCTGGCAGTTTCTACCCCCACCCAGAGGTGACCACCACCCTGACTTTGTTAGCATAATCTTGATACTGAAGCCTGAGACAGATCTTACCAGAAAGAAAAGAAAACAACCAGAGGCCACCGCCTCTCCTGAAGATAGATGCAAAATCCTTGACATATATTAGAAGATTGAATCCAGCCATATAGCCTTTTATAGCCAGTAATGCATCTGGAGGCTTGGCATCTCTCGAAACTATTGTTTCATTATAAATACAATTTGGAAACTTCACCGTGGACTTCGAACGCTCCCTCACCGGGGATCCGTGATGGTTATGACAGCCTCTTGGCTTGTCACCTTGGCTGGGCGGAACAACTCACCCATCACTCAGTGAAACGCTAATCTAGATGCGGCTGTGCAAACGCTACGACGTGGTTAAAGACCACATTCAGCTGCCTTTAAATTGGGGGGATCAGGGGCGCCTGGGTGGCGCAGTCGGTTAAGCGGCCGACTTCAGCCAGGTCACGATCTCGCGGTCCGGGAGTTCGAGCCCGCGTCAGGCTCTGGGCCGATGGCTCAGAGCCTGGAGCCTGTTTCCGATTCTGTGTCTCCCTCTCTCTCTGCCCCTCCCCCATTCATGCTCTGTCTCTCTCTGTCCCAAAAATAAATAAATAAACGTTGAAAAAAAATTTTTTTTAATAAATAAATAAATAAATAAATAAATAAAAAATAAATTGGGGGGATCATCTTCAGTGGGCCTGACCTAATCAGGGGAGACCTTAAAAGAGGGCTTCCGCTTTCCCTGGGGGGGGGGAGGACAGCTCCTGCCTGTGCACACGTGCCTGTGGGGCCCCAGCCCACACTTGATCTTCTCTTCCTGTGGCCTGCCTGTCCCACTGCCTTCACACTGGTTGGCTGGTCCTTGGAGTTGTGTGACCATTGTCCTCGACCCCTCTGCCTCCCGTCCGTCTGCCCCTTGCTTCCCCTCCCCCCCCTCCCCCCCCTCCCCCCCCCTCCCCTGCCCTTCCCTCCCTCCTCTCCTCCCCCTCCCTCCCCCTTTCCCTCCTCCTGTCTCCCTATCTGCCCCTCCCTCCCCTTCTCCCACCCTCTCATGCTCCCCATGGTGCTGGCTGGGACTCTCAGATTGAACCTTGACTGATAGAATTACTCTGTTGCTGTTGCCAAGTCAATTCCTCTCCTTGCAATTTTCTCAAAGCCTTTGAGCAGAGATACTTTTATTTTAGACAAAGTCATACCCTGAGTCGCTGGGTTAACAAGGTGGCATTGTGGAAAGCCGTCAGGAGACAGAAGTTCCCAGCCCACCAGTTTCACTAACTGAACGTGTGATCACGGACAAGTCACTTAAATTCTTGGGTCTGTCTTTCATGAGGAGCACCAAGGTGCTGGCTGAGCTGTTCTCTCCCGCCCAGCCCCCACGGCCAGAGCCTGCCAGAGGACAGAGGGCAAAAAGATGCAATTTTGCAATTTCACTTGGCTAGTTCAAGGTTTCAAGGTTGCTCTTTTCTTCGATGACCTCTTCCATTCATCTTGTCATTTTCGACTTTTGGCTTTTTGCCCAAGCCAAAAAAAAAAATTTTTTTTTAAAGGTGAATATAATAGGGATCAGTTTGAGGATGGTAACTGCATGTCAATGGCTGGTGATAAATAGCACATGTGATGCAATCGATGACAAAGTTATAGATCTTATTATTTTATACTTTGGATTCACTTCACTTGCTCAGAGTTTCCAGAACATGAGTAATGACCCCTTTACAGTTTAAGTGTCTAACCTTTATTTGGTAAATGGGACTGCATAAAGAATCTTAGGGATGATTTGAGCGACAAAACAGGAATTTTTGACTCGAGTTTGGCGACCCAGGAAAGGGACAAGCTCACGGCTCCACACTCCCGTCCTGCACATCTTCCTAGATTTCCAGGAACTTTTTCCATCTGGGGCTTTGCTCAGTCTGTTCCTCTGGCCTTTCCTTCCAACCCCCTGACTATGGCTGTGGGCAGGTGAGCTAACGTCTCACAGCCTCAGATCCCTCCCCCGTACGATGCAGGCCTGGGGTGGTGACCCCTGTGGCCCCTCACTGCCGCTGGGACAATGGCTGAGCACGAAATCTCAATATGAAATTTCAGCACCACCTGTCTTTGAAAAGTGGAAAACAGAGTGATGAGAAAACTGCTTTGGCTATTATTTGAAAATGAAGGATTGGGAAGGTTGATGTGTTTGCCCCAAAGGAAAACAAGCTTGGCCGTAGGGTAAGGTGTGCCCTTTGTGGCACTGCAAGTCTTTCAAGATAGAAGACATGACATGCTCTGGGGCTTGTTGGTGACTCGAGGCATGGGATGTGTTCCTGGCCCATGGCAGGACTGAGAAAGCAGTGAGGCAGGCGGCCCTCAGTCCTGGGTGCACCTCTTAACACAAGCACACACACACACACACACACACACACACACACACAGGACTCCCACGGTCACGGCCATCTTGTTCTTTCTCCTTGCCATCTGGGTCAACCTCCTCACCCCTGTATTTGAGCCTCCACCCGCCTCTCCCCTTTGTCCTGTTGGCTCACTCTCTTCTGGTTCGGGCCAAGGGAAGGCTGCCTTCTGCCAAGAACCCCAGAAGTAATGGCATAGGGAGCGAGTAAAATGCCAGCTGAGTCCGCAGAGATGTATAAATGGATGTAGACTCAACCACTATTTATCACACACTCACTGGGGGCTGCGCTTCGCCGGAGCTATTAATCCGCTGTGTCACAGCAGCCCTGTGGTGGGGGCAGTGGGCTGAATGGTGACACCCCTCCCTGTCGAAAAGTTCTATCCACATCCTAGTCCTCACAACCCGTAAAGCTTATCTTAGCTGAAAAAGGGTTTGTTGCGGACATAATCAGGCTAAGGGTCTCGGGATGAGCTCATCCTGGGTTATCCGGTGGGCCTAAATCCAGTCAGCGTGCCCTCATGGGGGGAGGGGGTGCAGAGAGAGGGTTGGTCCAGACAGAGGCATGTGGCCAACAAGGCAGAGCGGAGTGGTGCAGCCCCCCAGCCCGGGAACTCCAGGAGCCCCCAGAAGCCAGTGGAGGTGAGCAGCAGGTAGTCCCCTAGAAGCTTTGGAGGAAGCATAGCTCTGCCCACACTTGGATGTTTTACGCAGGCCTCAGAACTGTGATAAAATAATTTCCGTTGTTCTGAGCCGCACGCCGTGGTAACTCCTGACAGCAGCCCTGGGAAACTGACGCACAGAGATCTCGACAACCAAGAAGAAGCCTGGGCGTCACTGGGGTCAGTGGTCTCCTGACACGTGCTTGTAATGGGATCCCTTTTCTCAGCCCAGCTTCTCCGTAACGGAAACCTGGTGTTTTGTGAGTGCCGTCCTCCCCTAAGCAGCCGCAGGACTCCGGGATTTCATTTATTTCTTGCAAATGAACATATGGCCTCGCCCTGCCTGATGAGTTACCAAGTAAAGGCTGAGAAGCCTTCTGGGAAAGTAGTCTTTGGTCCTGATAGTGAAGCAAGAGGTGATGCTTTTCTTCCACAAGGTGTCAGTGGATCACGTGTGAAGCTTGTAAGATTCTAAGCATCTCGTCCTCCTGGCTTGAGGGGCAAATCAACACCGAGGATGGCAGAATGGACAGAATGGAAAGACTTGGTCCTCGTGGCTATTTTCAGACACCGAAGCCTATGTTACTGCTGGACTTGGTACTGAGTTGACAAATGTCTCTAGTGTTTATGCCAGTTTGACTAGAGATTCCTTTATGGGCTGCCAGAACCTTCCTGATGGGTTGAAGGCTCCCCACTGGTCTCCTGTCTCCTGGCTGGCGTTGCTGATCTTCACGTCAGCCTCTGAAGGAACTTTAAGGATCATCCAGCCTCCAAGAAATACCGCTGGAAGTCACGGACTGAATACACCTCTCCAGTTAGGGATGCAGCAAGGTGGAAGAGAGCCCGTGTCCTCCGGGTCCAGAGAACTGTGCCAATTATCCAACCGTATTTTATAGAAATTTTGAAGGTAATATGTTTCGTTTCGTTCTGAGGATGAGACCACTGTCTGTAGCCTATGCTACCCAAGTTTGACTCAAAATGGTCTGTGTACCAGGAACTGTACAGAAACCACTTAATCTTCCTAATAGCCCAACAAGGCATTAGCTGTTCTACGTGTGGGAAGATTTAGGTTGAGCAGTCCCCTGTTGTGTGCAAGTTCACACGGCTAATAACTCGTGGGGCCCACCCAGAGTCAAGGCCAGGTCTCCGATTCCCAGGGCTGCCTGCTAATTAGCTGAATTAAATAAGGTCGGTGCTCCTCACTTTCTCATCAGACCGTTGCAATTTGTCAAATGTGTGTATCTTTTTGAGTATGACTTTACGGGAAAACATTTCAAAAGAACCGAGAGATTTCGATCAAGTTCAGCATTGTGCTGAGAAAAATCAATGAAGACTAATTCGATATCTAGCTCAGGTTGTTATCCTAAAACAAAATAGTGGCAAATAAATTTTGAAACAGTGTATCTAATGAGGGGCAAAGTTGAATCCCGGAGATAGCTAGGATTTGGTTCTGTAAATCTGGCCATTTAAAAAAAAATTTTTTTTAAGTTTATTTATTTTTGAGAGAAACAAAGACAGAGTGCAAGCTGGGGAGGAGCAGAGAGACAGGGAGACACAGAATCCGAAGCAGGCCCCAGGCTCTAAGCTGTCGGCACAGAGACCGACGCGGGGCTCAAACTCAGGAACCGCGAGATCATGACCTGAGCTGAAGTCCGACGCTTAACCGACCGAGCCACACGGGCACCCCAAATCTGGCCATTTTTATCTGAGGAAGGGGAGCTGCCTAGAGAGATTTTTGTGGGCGCTGTTGTGAGAAAGCAAAATACCAGCAAAAGGGCTCCGCGAAAGACAGCAAAGGACCAGGGGAGTCACCAGACTGGGGCTTTGACTTCTTCATCAACCGGCCCCTGCAGCCAGTCAGAAGACAAAACCCACACAAGATACTTCAACAGAGATTTTAACAGAGACGACTGTTAGGTAAGCAAAAGGATAGAAAGGGAACTCGAAGATGTACAGAAGTGGCGATTTCAGGGCTCCGGGATCCAAGGGAAAAGGCTAGAATGAGTTACATTAAAATTTAGACATGAACAGGAAGTAGACAGGAAGTGCGTGGGAGCAAACAGGAAGGAGCAGGTAACCTCCGTCTCCCCCAGCCCTACTTTCCTTTCTAGTGTCCTCCCCCCTGCCCCCACCACTGTCACCAGCGCATAACAAGGAACCAGCAGAAATGTGGTTTGCAGTCCCAGCCCCAGCATCACAAAGCAGAGCCCTGACTTAACAGTTGATGCTTGGTCCCCATCCCTAAGTCCTGCAAGGTCCCTGCAAAGGAGTTCTTGTCATTTCCATTTCATGCCATAGGAAATTGTAGTTAGAGACGTTACACTCTGCTCGAGTTCAGCCAGAATGTTCTAGAACCAGGATTATAATCCACTTCTGTTTGACTCTGCAAAAGTCTCTGAGGGTGAGCTTCTGACTCATTTTACTTCATATTCAACTACAATATTCAATAAATATTTATCATGCTCCTAGATGCCAAGCGCTATTATATGGAATGGGGATATGGTAGTGAATAAATCATCATCCTTCTCCTCCTGGAATTTATAATCTTTGTTAAGCATTACAAACACATACACAGAGGCACGCTATTTATGGTACGAGTCTCACAATTTTAAGAATTTAATAACATTTTGAATGTATGTGTAAAAGGAAAAGTAACAGTATTTTACAAATGGTACCAACTAGGAAGGAGATTTTAAAGCAAAATATTAGTGGACTATAAATTGTACCTCTTCAGGGTGCCTGGGTGACATGGCCAGTTATACGTCCCACTCTTGATCTTGGCTTGGGTCATGATCTGTTAGTTCGTGAGATCGAGCCCCATGTCAGACTTGTGCTGACAGCATGGAGCCTACTTGGGATTCTCTCTCTCCCTCTCCCTGCTTGTTCTCTCTGTCTCTCTGTCTCTCAAAAAAAAAATAATTTTAAATTCTGCATTTTCAACAGGCTTCTCTGTTATATCCTCCTTTAATCTAATTTTTCTAGGTTGTTGAACACTTAATTTGCATATATTTACTCTTTCTTATTTTTTCCCTCTGATTTCAAAGTATACATTTTTTTTGAGGGGGTGGCTTCTGTTTGTTCTACACTTTCACTGTTGGTTTCTAATTTACTATACATCAAGAGATCGATAGTTAAAAACTATCTAAACTCAAACTGTTGAAACATTTTTATGAGATTTGTGAGGGAGAGAGTGTGTGTGTGCGTGCACACATGTGTGTATGTGTGTGTGTGTGTGTTCATTCACAACACTTCTATTGTAATCTTGTTACATTTAAATATACCATGGATTTGTCCATTTTTTTTCTTTAATTTTTATTGCACATACCTTGAGGTTATGTTTTGTGCACAAAGATGTAAGCAAGATCCTGCATGTGATATAGGTTGATGGGTAGTTTGTTTTATCCTTTCATTGAGTTGACACTTTTATTCTTTCTAAACATTTTTTTCAGTAAATTTTTTTTTAATCTTGATTTTATTTTAGAGAGAGAGAGAGAGAGAGACAGAGAGTGCACATGAGAGTGGGGGAGGGCAGAGGAAGAGAGAGAGAATCTTAAAGCGGGTTCCATGATGTCAGCACAGAGCCCCAAGTGGGTTGGATCCCATGACCCTGGGATCATGACCTGAGCTGAGATCAAGAGTCAAACGCTCAACCAACTGTGCTGTCCAGGTGCCCTGGTCCTTTTATTCTTTTAATACTTTTCTTTTGGGTCTCTTTTTTAAATCTGATACTAATTGTTACAAAAATAACTTTCTGGGTTATAGGACTGGAAAGCTGTTTTCCATATTCATTGTCAAATTAGGTCTCTTAAATTTGTAACTAACCCTTAAATAGCGGTTCTATGTGCCACGCGTGTTCTGAGCACCTGTACATACACCCACCAACTCACTTAATACTCACAGCTCCCTCTGTGGTGTTTATAGCCATGCAACAGGTCAGGAAACTCAGGCCGACTGTGCCCAAGGCCCCATAGATAATATGTAGCAGAGCTGGGTTGCAAATCCGTGCATTCTAGCTCCAGAGTCATGCGTTTATCCGCAATTTTTCAACTTTTCATTGCATATAAATTATGGCTTAGTGAGGCTTTGGGATTGAAAGTTACTTTCCTTCGGTACCTTGAAGATAGTATTCCATTTCTGTGTCTTTTTTTTTTTTTTTTTTTTTTTTTTTTTCTGATGAAAAATCTGTCCTCAAGAGGATTTCTTTGTAGGTGAACTATTCTTTTTGAAAAGCTTCTAGGATTTTCTGTTTTCTTTATGTTTAAAGTCTCTCGAGACATCTATGCCTTTTGCTTGGAACTCAGTGTATCATCTTTGAACAGGAGAGACTATGTCTTACAAAAGAAAAAATCTTCACTCCTGGAATATTTTTGGTTATTATCTC
Organism: Herpailurus yagouaroundi; assembly: GCF_014898765.1. NCBI lineage: Eukaryota > Metazoa > Chordata > Mammalia > Carnivora > Felidae > Herpailurus > Herpailurus yagouaroundi. Next base: position 45,104,928 of record NW_024412417.1, on the reverse strand, counting down.
CATTGTCAACATCCGTTAATTTCTTCCTTCTGGCACTATTGTTGCAGGGACATCAGAGGCTCCTGATCTAGCCTCCCTGCTTCTTGCCAGGCCCGTCATTTCTTTGTAACCCTCCATTGCATTCTGGGCGACTTCCTCAGTATCATCTTCCCCTGCACCACCGGCTTATTCTACCGGTTCTGGTCAGGAGTTAATCCTATGGGCTTACTAAAACTCACTTTATTATTATATAATTCACATAGTATAAATTCAACCCATTTAAACCGTACATTTCAATGTGTTTACATAACCATCACGGTTTAGCTTGGAAACTTTCCTTTTTTTATTAAAAATTTTTAAATGTTTATTTAATTTTTTAAATTAAAAAAAATATTTTTAACGTTTATTCATTTTTGAGAGAGCATGAGTGGAGGAGGGGGAGAGAGAGAGAGAGAGACACAGACAGACACAGAATTTGAAGTGAGTTCCAGGCTCTGAGCTGTCAGCACAGAGCCTGATGTGGGGCTCGAACTTACAAATAGTGAGATCGTGACCTGAGCTGAAGTCTGACGCTTAACCGACTAAGCCACCCAGTTGCCCCGGCTTGGGAACTTTCTTGGCACTCCAAAAGGAAATCCCATACCCGTTAGTATGGGATTCCTCTGTTCCCTTCAGCCCTCAAGTTCCCTTGAGAGGAATTAATCTGTTTCTATACAGTTGCTTGTTCTGGACATTTCATACAAATGGAAACATAGACTATGTGGCCCTCTGTGTCTGGATCCTTTTACTTAGCATAATGTTTTAAGGCTCACCTATATTGTAGCATGAGTTAGTACTTCATCTTTATTGTGGCCGAATAATTTCCATTGTGTAAATGTTCCACATAGTGTTTATCCATTCATCAATTGAAACACATTTGGGCTGTTTCCACTTTCTGGTTATTATGCATGGTGCTGCTATGAACTTCATGCACACAGTTTTGGGGGCTGTTTTCAAGTCTCTTGGGCAGATACCTAGCTGCGGGATTGCTGGGTCCCGTGATAGCTCTATGTGTGACTTTTTGGGGACCTGCCAGACTGTGCCAAAGTGGCTACACTGTTTTACATTCCCACCAGCAGCCTGTGCATCACCGAGTGTAACACAGCCTCGTTGTGGTTTTCATTTGCATTTCTGTAGTGACTAATGATGTTGAGCACCTTTTCGTGCAGTTGTTGGCCACTGGTATATCTTCTCTGGAGAAATATCTACTCGTTTTTGGGTCTGTTTGAAGTGCCCCCCTTTGATTATTGTAAGAGTTTAAAAAAATATTCTAGATAAAAATCCCTTATTGATACATGATTTACAAATATTTTTTTCCCACTCTGGGTTGCCGGTTTACTTTCTCAAGAGTGCCATTTTCACCACCAAAGTTTTTCATTGTATTGAAATCCAGTTTATTTATTTATTTTCTCTTGGTTCTGTATCTAAGAAACCACTGTCAACCCCCAGGTCGTGAAGATTTGCTCCTTCTTTTCTTCTAAGGTTTTCAAAGTGTTAATTCTTACATGTAGACCTCTGATCTACTTGGAATCTTTTTATTTTTAATGATCTGAGGGAGGGGCCATATGCCTATCCAGTTGTGATGGCGCCATTTGTTGAAAACACAAGCTTCTCCCGTTGAGTTTTTCTGGTATCCCTCTTGCAGACCAATCAGCTGTAAATGTAAGAACTTATTCCTGCGGTCTCTGTTCCCTTTATTGATCTCCATGTCTACCCTTATGCCAGTACAACATCACCTTCATGACTGGACCTTCGTAGAAAGTTTTAAAATTGTGAGTCATCTAACTTTGTTCTTTTTCAACGCTGTTTTGGCTATTCGGGGTCCCTGGCACCTCCAAATGAAATTTAGAATCTTCTTCTTACCCATTTCTGCAGAATAAAGCCAGCTGCGATTTTGAAAAACATTAAATAAAATCTGTAGATCTCTCCCTAGGGATTATGTTTTACCAATGTTATGTCTTCTGATCCATGAACATGGGCTTTCCTTACCTTTATACTGATCTGTAAGTATCATCAACATTTTATACTTTTTGGTGTGTAAGTCTTGTACTTTTTTAAAGTTTGTTTTTAAACACTTCAGTTTTTAATGATGTTAGTAATGGAGTTGCTTTCTTAATTTCATTGTAGGGTTGTTCATTGGTAGGTAGGGAAACCATTACAATTTGTGCATTGATCTTGTATCCTGCAAAGTTGCTGACCCCATTTATTAGTCCAGTGGATTTTTAGTGGATTCCTTCAGGTGTTCTATTTAAAGATAATGTCACCTATAAACAAAGAAAGTTTTAAGTCTTTCTTTTTTTCTCTTTTTCTTGCTTAATTATCTGGACTGGAACCTCTAGTGAAATGTTGGGCAGAAGTGGTAAGAGCAGACATGCTGGTCTCATTCCTGACCTTAGAGGCAAACATTCAGTCTTTCAGCCGTAAGAATGCTGGGTGTCTCCTAGATGGACCTTCTGCCATGCTGAGAGGTCTCCCTGTATTCCTACTTTATGGAGTGTTTTTATCATGAAAGGACATTGGATTTTTGTCAAATGCTTTTTCTGCATCAGTTGAGATGACTGTGTGGTTTTTGTTCTTTATTCTATTAATATAGTGCATTACAGTGATTGACAAATCATAATCCAGATGATAGTTTCACCAGCAGGACTTTTAAGCCTCTGTTCATGGCCTGAGCCTCCCAAACCCAACTGCAGGTTGAGCAGTGAATGGCTTCCTGCCTTCCGAGGGGACTTGGGAATATTCTCTCAGCCTCTTTTATCTCGGTATCCCTGATATCTAAGAGCAGGGTTCATGGGTCATACTTACCCAAAGAGAACAAGGATTTTTGTTCATTTTTTCAAAGATGGATTCTAGTCACCTAGAGTCATGAAGGAATGACCAAATAAATGAAACACTGAAATTGGGGGGGGGGGGGGATGTGAACATAGATCGGTTGCCCCTGACCCGCTCACTCAGACCTCTGCATCCACGGAGTTTGGTTGGTTTCTTTGAGCTGAGGAGGGTTTCTGTACGTGTGCGCCGTCAGCATGAGTGGTGTTTCTCAGCTCTGGCTTCTGCAGTGATATCAGGTCTGTTTTGCCTCACCTGGGCTCACATAAAGGTTTTAAAATGCCAGGAATCCGCCTTCCTCTGGAGACGCGGGAGAGTTTAGATGCACAGAGTGAAGTGATGATTCCGGGGTTATGGTGTGGGACAGTGGTTCTCTAAGTGAGTCAGACCAGAAGCAGCAGCCAAAGCAGCAGCCTCCTCTGGGAGCTCATTAGAGACGCCAAGGTGTGAGCCCCACCCCAGACCCCAGAATCCGAATCTCTAGATCTGTGTGTCCAAAAGCCCTCAGGTACCTCTTGTGCAGACCTGCAGGTTCGTGTCCCTGGGAGAAATGGGGAGAGTGCCCAGAAAGGCCAGCGGACTGTTGGAGGTGGAGGCTCTATTTAAATCAGGGGAGATGAAGCCAGAGAGGAGGAAAGAGACGTTTCGGAAATAAAGAAGCAGGCCGCGGTGACTGTGCACGTGGGCGGGGAGAAAGGAGACAAGAATCGAGATGGTTCTGGTTCTGAGCGGGGGTGACTTGGCAAGGCCATGGACCAAAATAGGGAACAAGTAAAGGAAGAGGAACAGGTTAGAGAAAGAACAGGATGGGCTGTGTACCTGACTCACCCATATATTTTGGAGTCAGGGGAACTTGCTGAAAATCCCCAGCAAGCCACTCTGGAGCCGTATGACTGTTCAGTGAGTCACTTAAGCTCTCTGAGCCTCCGCCTGCTCCAGCTGCACAGAGGCTATTAATAGTAACGTCTTTGTGTTGTCTTGAAAATAAAAAAAAAAAAAGCAAATTGCTGCCTGCAAAAGGTCGTGTTAGGTCTAGAACACCGTGTGTATTTGCCAAGTCTCAAGAGTCAGAGGGAATGGAGGTCGGTTCCCTGACTTACCACTTGTTAACAGGAGCCTCGGTTTTTTCCTCTTGTGTTCCTCGAGGGTACCAGATCACCTCCATGGCCGTGTCAAGAGCTCAAGAGGTGATATGGGTAGCCCACTTAGCGTGGAGCCTGGCGCTGGTTAAGTGCTCAGTAACTATGAGCCGTGATTGTTATTACTGAAAGTAACATCGGAGACAGCTTACTTTTAAGTTTACGGTATTGATTCCCAAAGCTTTAGTTTTTACCAAGGACTCGAGTTTAAGTTCAAGTCAGCTTCAGGTTGGCGTTTTCTTCTGAGTGTACTGAGGCTTGGGGCGCCCGGGTGGCTCAGTCGGTTGAGCGTCTGACTTCGGCTCAGGTCATGATCTCACGGTCCGTGAGTTCGAGCCGCGCGTCGGGCTCTGTGCTGACAGCTCGGAGCCTGGAGCTGCTTTGGATTCTGTGTCTCCTTCTCTCTCTGACCCTCCCCCCATTCATGCTCTGTCTCTGTCTCAAAACTAAATAAATGTTAAAAAAAAAAAAAAATTAAAAAAAAAAAAGACTAGCACACAGAAGGTGCCTCAGAGCCCAAACTGGGGCCTTCGCCAACTATGGGATTCTTCTCTTTTGAGGTGAGTATGCTTTTGCATCCTATGAAATGGGGATAACAGTGTGAATCTGTGAGTTTGGGGAGGGTATCCAGCAAACACCCTAAAATCAGTTCTGATTATTTTTGCCAGAAACAGGCTGAATCGGGTCTGTGGCAGGAGCTGCCCTTCTCCACAGCCCTGCCCTCTAGGACCCATTCAGAAACCACGCTGCACCCATGACATCCATCACCGAAATGTTCTGTGTCTCTCCCGTTCACCTCCACGGCACTGCCACTAAGAGTCACCCGGAAAGCAAAGCTGAAGCCCCTTGTGTAGGCCTCTAACGAGACCCCCTAACTGGGTCTGCAGCCCCAAAGTTTCATTTAAGCCCATTGTTAACCTGCGTTCCCATCGACACCGTGAACACAACACTCTCGTTTTCCTGCACTCAGGCTGTCTTGTCTCCTGATCTGGAGGAAGCAGGTAACAAGTGTTCTCCCTTGACCCCTTGGGGACCACCGAGTTCTGCTGATGTCCCCAGTCACCTCTCCCCTCCTGGGCCCTCCTGCTGCATGCAGTCTGGCTGGACGGTGGTTCTTCTCCCTTGACACCCCTGCCACCCCTCACTGAGACACACAGAGGGGCCGCCAGCACTTTCTCTGGCTCCCCTTCTGATTGGGCCACTGCTCCATTGCAATCCCCCGAGGGAGCCTGCACTCCCTTGGGAGTCAAATCTAAACTTCCCGGGGAGCGTTCTGGCCCCGCAAACTACTTTTCCACAACTCACCTCCCCCTTCCTCTTTTCTTTTATCCTCTGCTTCTTCCACCTGGATGATTCCACCCTCCCTGAACATCCCGTGCGTGTCAGTTCTGCCCCTTTTCCGTGTGCTCCCACCTCCGGACCCCCACCCTGTCTCGGGGGAATATCACAATCCCAACGGCCTTTAAGACTTGGCTTAAATGCAATCGCATTCGTGAGGTCTCGCCTCGTTCCCGCCTCGACCACGGGATTTACATGCTGTTCTCTGCCTTTATGATACCAGGAGGAAACCAGACAGGCCATAAAACAGTGATGCTCACACAGTCTCAGCCACTTGCCGGAGCTATCTGGAAACAAGAACCGTAACTCCTTCCACCCTATATGGTTCTTAGCTCTGGTGGCGGAGGGCCCGTTTGCCCTGCACAGACCAGTTTAGACCCAACTATATTCGCATCCTGTTCATTTTAACATTTATCGCTGTTTAGCCTTTTTAATGGAGTACGAGTCTTACTACGAGTGGCAACAAAACAGGCCCGGGAGAACCGCGGTCTCAGACATTCTTCTGTGGCGGGTGGGGTTCTGACGCCGGGCAAGGCTATGGCGGAAAAGCCTGAACCCCTTAGCCAGCCCTCCAGCCCCAAGGGCTCGCTCAAAGACACTGAGCTTGTGGATATAAACAAACTGGCTCAGGGGGGCAGGACTGTGGCCCAGGCGAGCATCAGAGGGCTTAGGGTCACCCTTTCTAGAAGGGCCAAGCACACCTGCCCTGGAACCCGATGGCGGGAACGTCAAGGAAGCAGTGGTTAAGAAAGAGGGCTCCACGCAGGCGAGATGCAGTGACCCCGCAGTGGCGCTCCAAGGGGGTTACAGTGTGGGGTGGTGGGTCTCTCCACTCCTTCCACCTTACTTAGTAGCAGGGCTAATTCTGTTAGAGCAACTGAACCCCGGGACAAGAAGGAGGTGCTGGATGTACTGGAAAGCCTGCCCTGGGGGCCTCCTGGAGCTGGCCTCACTCAAATGTCCCGAGCTGTGGGCGGGGTCTGGCTGCCTGTACCCTTGCCTCGATTTAATCTCATAAGGATCCCATAAAGCAGGTGCTTCTGGGTACCACTTGCTTTCTAAATCCAGGCCCAGACTCTCCCCAGATTCCAGCTCCGGCTTCAGGCAATGACAGGGGTTAAAGGAAGAAAGTTAAGGTATAAATTAAACAATAGGCGTCTTTCTTGCCTCTACTATAAAATATTTAGAGACGAGCAGGGCTGGCTCTGCCTGAAATGTAAATGAACAAGTGAAGGCCTGAAGACCTGCCATTTGGTCAGTGTGGGGGGAGCTGGGGAGGGCTCTCCCGCTCTTGGGAAGCAGCTTCCTGACTCCAGCGTGGCACTCGTCAGGCAAATCAGCCGACCGCGGACCCACCAGAAGGACTGCAATCTGGCCCGACACCGCAGAGGCGACTTTGGCACCTGCCGTTCGCCGCTGGCAATGAGATCTGTGTCTGCATGAAAGTGATCCCTTTGCTAGCACTCAATACTTTTCAAAGTCATTGCTCAATCTTCCGAGCCTCAGAGCCACTTTTATAGGAGGTGAGTGTGGTTGGCTGCCTTGCCCACACCTTCTGGCCTCCGGAAGCGGACTTCCTGGGCTGGCATCTGCCTCTCACCAATTCCCTACTGGGAGGCCTTGAACAAAGTCCTCAATCTCTCCCGACCTGTTTTCTCACCAATAAGATGGTGGGTGTTTGTTGTTGTTGTTGTTTAGGATTAAATTAGGAGATACAGGTTAAGTGCTTACTACTATTATGCCTGGTCTATTGTAAGTTTTCAATAAATATCAGCTTTTATTAATATAGTTGGGTTGGTATAAGAGTCAGCTGGGAAGATGTATTTGGAAACATTTTGCAAACACAAGTATATAATGAATCAGTTATTATGATTTGTCCTGTTTTCTCCTTATGTGGAGCTGGCACAGATATGACAGGTAATGTTTCTACTGCACACACCAAATACCTGTACACGGGGACCTCGAGGCCCCTTGTCACCTGGCATCTGATGGAAATGTAATTCCTACATTGTTGCGGGTTCTCTCAGCATGTGACCACGGAGCCCAGAAATGACACGGGGCCTCCCAAAGGCCTGAATCTCCAACACCAGAGGCTGGTTTTGGTGGCGCCCCCCTCCCCCAATATCTATCATATCTTACCGTTAACTTTCACATGGCCCCCTCTGTGCGCACCTGCACATGTCTGTGTGCAACAGACCCTGGCCCCTTACCATTTTTCTCAATGAATTAATTTCACTCGAGGATGGTCTTGTTGTAAACTTTCCTAAGGGTCTGAGAAGTCACTGGGGACTGCTCATAAGGCAGCCCATTGGTTCCATCCCCCTGGCTCTCGAGCCCCACACTGGGCTGCCTTGGCTATGGCTCTTATGTCATAGATGACATTCAGATGACATTCACGCCTCCCGTAGCCCCCTGGGAGATGCAGTCCAGCCCCACTGCCTCACCCGGTTAGAGGCGTTCGAGACAGTCAAGGCTGCTAACCTGAGCTCTCCTTCCACGCTCCTCGAGTTCAAATCCAGGCCCTTCAGCTTTACCAACAATCTTGGGCAAGACAGTCAAGTTCCCTGAGCATCTGTTTCCTCCATCTGAAAATGGGACATTTTCTCCTCTGAAAATGGAACCAAAATCTGCAACAGAGATCGAAGCCTGCTTCCCGGTTTCTTCGGCCTGAGCCTGCACCTCTGCTTTTTACCGGAGAACAGCTGAAATCCCTTTCATAATCCGCCGTTATCTTACAAGCACAATTCCATTCCTTCTGCTTGACAGACTCTGAAGGCGGACACATTCCACGGCGGGGTAAATGAAATGAAATTCAGAGAGTTCATAACATGTTCGCAATCACGTAAGCGTTACGTGTGGCAACCACAACTGGAAATCCCAGTTTCTGCCTCCTGCCTCCAGAACTGGGTTTCTTTTCTCCAGAGAATATAATCGGCCAAGCCAGGAACAACTTGACAGGTGCATTTCCCTCTCCTAGTAGCCAGCTACAAAGACAGACACACACAGGTACGCATATAGACATATACATGTAGATATACACACCATTCACTTCTACAGGGGATGAGAACATCCAGAGTCTTACCAGTTTACTCATGGTGATACCTTTCTTTAACCTCTTGAAGTATCTCATTTAAAAGATACGTGTTTTGCTTTTGAAATCCTAAGGTTCCAACCAGCTCACTCTAGGTCTCAAAAACTTATTTCGCATTCCCCTTTCTGCTGGAATTTTATCGGTTGACTTGTTGTGTGTGGGCGACAATCTCACGAATAGAACCATATTTACCGGACCCATTATAACTGGGACTGGTACCAGTGCTTTACATGAACCAAACTAATCTTTACAACAATGCTTTGGGTTGTTGCAAAATCTCTGTCCTGATTTTGCACATTTGGAAAACGAGGCAAAGAATTCTTTTTTTTTTTTTTTTTTTTTTAAGTAGACTTCCTGCCCAGCACAGAGACCAATGCAGGGCTCAAACATACGAACATAAAACCGAGACCTGAGTTGAGATCAAGAGTCAGACACTTAACCGACCGAGCCACCCAGAGGCAAAGAATGTTTCCATTCTTGCTTAGGGTCACACAGCCAGTAAGGGATGGAACCAGATTTCGAATCTGTGAGTCTGATCTTGAGTACTGAGTAGCATATCCACAACCACTACGTGCCAACCGGATGCTGGCATTGTGGTAGTTACTTTCATATATTAACTTTGTAACTATACAAAACCCCAGAAAGATAATGGACCGGTTAGGATAAAACCGGGAAAGAAGACACCATTCTGCTGGGAGAAGGTCATGGAGAGGCCGTGACCACCAGCTGGCCTACAATCTGGCCCTGGCCAGCAGAGGCTCCTCCCTTGGGACGTGCTCTCTGCCCTTCACCCCCCCCCACACACCCACCCCCATCCTTGTCCCACAGTGGAGCCATGTCCAAGGACTCCACCTTGAGAGAACATGGTGTTGTTGAGAACATCTCGACAGCAGATGTGGTTGAATCAATCCTGTTAAGGCCTCTCTATAAACTGAAGATTCTGGCAGGGGGTGCAGAGACCTTCTCGTCAGGTGGCGCTCAAGGCAAGCCTGATAAGTAAGTTCCCTTGCTTCTTAAACCTGCCACCTACTGATCAGGACTGGCCCCCCTTTTCCTTCCATCTCTGTTCAGAACCAACAATGCCAAGTATTTGAGAGGGAATTTAATGCAGGGAGTTGGTTCAACAGGTCATAGGACAGTGGACAAATGTTGAGCCAGCCCAGATTTAGCAACACCAGAAATCCGCTTCTTTTCATGTTTTGGAGCAAAGAGGCACCATTACTGGATCCCAGTGGCTAACGTTGCTTGACAAGAGCCAGAACCAGCGTGGACCCATCCGGTAGGAGGTGTTGCCACGCAAGAGGCACAGCCGGTGCAGACACACTGCCCGAGCCACATCACGTGGGAAGAGACGTGCGTGAGACGAGACTGGCTCTTTGTAATTGAACCTTCTCATTGTCACTATTTTTATAACGAACCGGGAGCACCTTCCTTATGGATTACACTGGGCCAAGGACGGCTGCTTGGAAATCAGTGCCGTGACTTCCAGGCCTGACATTCTTGGACTCTGGAGAAGAGTCAGGCAAGCAGCTGGTAGGAGATGTGCCTCTGCATGTGTTTGTAGGCTGAGCTCTTGATGGAGTATGTGTGGGACTGTATCACAAAGCACTAAGCAAGCAAATCTCCCTTTGAACACATTTACTCAGCTTCTGTTTGTACCTTCGATGAGGCGCAGATTAACCCTATTTGCATACCCCCTCCCTCACTTTGAACATTTGCCAGCATTCATGAAGGCCACGTCTTGGAGTTAGCAAAAGATCCTTTACTGAACCATTAGAGCTTACAAGTGTCTCATCGGGTAAGAGGGTCTAGTACTCCTCTTCCGCCGCCCTTATGAACAACACTGGCGGCTGTTTAGGTATTGCGTTGACATGTAGGGTATTTCAGTGCACACTGGAGGCTAAGCGTGTGTGGTCCACGCAGCAGTGGCCGTCTCCCCACCCCTCGGGTCCGTAGAAGACGGACCATCCGTGGACGGTCCATGATGGTAGCTCCATGTTGCACACTCAGGAAAACCCCTACTTAAGATTCTATACACTTCCAGTGATGAGAGGTGTGTGTGGCGGGGTGGGGAGTGGTTATCTCACATGCTCATCTGTTGCCTCTGGCTCAAGACTCCTGCGTCTGCCGGGTTGAGTTGACACACTGCCTCTCCGTTCTTCCTCCCTCCGTTGCCACATGAGCACTCGCGCACACAGCATTGCACAGTATTTATACCTGGTGGCAACTTGCCTGAGAGTTGGGGAACGGGAGGGAGCCGGCTACACTGACACAGTGTGATCATGACCAAGATTCCCTGAGCGTAGGAGACACGCTGGCCAGCGAGCCTTACTTCCTGGTCTCCCCTCCCCCCACCATTCCTTCTCTGTGTTCCACATCTTCCGCCTTTCCCAGGACTAAGCATTGTAGCTCCCCATATGTTTTTGGACTCTGCTCCCCAAGGCTTCAGTGTCTGAGTGTTGACTTCAAGCAGATTTTCAAGGTTTCTTCTGGAACAGAGACCCTTTATCGTGGGGTGCCAGCTGGAAGTCCCTCCTCTCACAGATGCTTATGATCAGTTTGGGTACGGAAAAGCGCAGGTATAGAAGGAGGGACAGATCCTATAGCAGCATTCTCTCACGGAGGGCAGAGGGGACTCAGAAAACTGGAGGAAGTGAGTTCTGTGATGGTGGTGTGTGCAGAGGAGAGACAATCACCCAAGTTCAAGAGGGGTTGTTAGATAAATGGAAACACATTGGGATGGGATAGACGGTTTTCTGGAACCCTGTTCCATTATTTTAAGAGAGCTTAATTCTGGTGGGGGAGTACAATGAGGGAAGAGTAGAAATGGATGTGAAATGCACACGTTCTTACCTACATCCTGAGTGTGTTCACGGGCTTTCAGCTCAAAGATGAGAGCATCTCTCTTGGAGGGTGAACATGGTTGAGCCAGTGACAAGTGGGAAGTTTGGGGATTAATTTTGAAAACAGAGCTGGCAAGACCTGCGGACAGATTGCACATGGGTAAGAGGAGAAGGGAGCAGAGAAGGATGCCACCTAAGGTTCTGGTGGTGCCAGTGACTCAGCGGGTGAACCTTTGGGAGGAAGGGATGGGGAGTTAGACTTTGGCCTCGAGAAGTCTGTTAACGTCTCAGTAGGTGATGACAGTGAGCACCGAGAAAGTGGAGCTCATAAGTTAGCCCTGTATATAAATATAAATGATGAGCCCTGGGGCACCGCCATTTACATGAGTAGAGGGAATAAGCAAATAGCCACCAGAAAGGCAGAAGGAAATGTCAAGAGAGTGTTAAGTTCAAGGACGCCACGTTCAACCGTGTCAAATGCTGACCAGAGTTGGAATACAGTGAGTCCAGAGAGATGGCCACTGGCCTTTGCAAGATGGCAGAGGGGTTCCATCTCTCAGGGTGCTGAGGGCAAGGGTCTGAGAAGAGAATCAGAGGTGGAGACATGGAGAAATGATAATAATAGACAATAAGGTTGGGCTTTACCACCAAGAGGATGTAAAAATTATCTCTCTTCCAGAAATGATAAAAATATTAACGATAATTAAGAATCCATCCTTTCATTCTGAAATAATACCTTATTACTTTAACTGTATTTTACTGTGAGTTTCATATGCATGTAATTTGTTATGGGCTTGAATAGCAATATTTCAAAGTAAGCCTTTGATTTTTTTCGTATGCTATCTTCATCTGGGTTTGGAAACAAGGTAATATACTGGGTGTAAAGCATTTCCATATTTCTGTGTTTTAGCCCTGCTTATAAGGGATAAGAATTTTGAAAAAAAAAATTCACTTATGCCTTGTCTGAGCACTTTTACAGAAATAATTCCTTAACTCCTTTTTTTTCTTCCATTTTGGCCCATGGTTGCTGCCCTATTTAGGTTTTCTAATAACTTTATTTAATTGGTTACATTTTTGTATATAAAAATAACTTATATTCGGATTTGCTAGTAAGGCAACATTTTTATATTGTGGTGTCCTCTGAACCTATTGCTATATCTTTGTTTTCAGATATTAATTACACTACTTTGAATTTTTGTGTTTTCATCTTTCTGCATTTTCTCTGCAATTTGGGATGGTTTTGCAAATTTCTTATCCATATCACTTATTTTCACCTGCCCCTTTTTGTATCCACTTAAAGATTATTTTATAGACTCTGGTCTGACTCTTAAGATAGTTGTTCCCAGTCTCCCTAGTCCCTCTCATCCACGTCTCTCTGTGATGCCTAGTTGACTCAACTGGTCTTATCTTTACGGTTTTCTGCTACTCTTTGCAAGGGGATAAACTTCGTTGTACCTTTTGAAAATTCCCAGCCTTCTGGAATTTTCTACCGCATCGAACTAGATCATTCTCGGCAGAAGACTCTGCGGCTAACCTTGACCCTCCCTGCCCACGCCATCCTTCATAGCATCAATGTATCCTTTTTTCTCCATACTCATGAAGGAATAAAGTTGATATTTTTTCAAATTTCCTTTTTTCCAAAAGGGTGTTCACACCGTGCTTCTCTTGACGTACTGGAGTGATGGTCAGAAACTTCCCCGATCTGCAGCTGGTGTTGGAGTGACCTGTTTCTAGCAAGCAGGCTCTCAGGTGCTGTCTGGGGCAGCGAGGTTCCCGTGCCTGACCTCCCTGCTTCCTCGGCCAGAACCCTGTCTGTACACATGACTCTTTTCTCTCTAAGTGAGACACCTGCCACTCTAATTACCCGTAACTCCTGTTGAACCTTCCTTCATCTGCCAGTATGGTTCTGAAAAATCAAAATTTCAGGGGCCTGTCTAGACCCATGTACTGTCCGTTTTGACCATCCTTTATGCTAAAAACTGACCCTGGATGAGCTGTGTCCCCGATCAATTTCCTGGATAAAAGAATTGCTATCTCAGTAAAGCTGACTGTATTATAAAAAGAAAACTCAATCAATATTCCTGTGTAGAAGACTATTATGCTGATTAAATCCCCAGTGGGGACGTCTTAGCAGTTACTTCTCTTATCATGGAGACCTGAATCGTGTTATTTATACCTAGTGCTTCAAAAGTGACATAAATATACCAATTCATATCCTACTTCCTACAGGAAGCCTTCCAAGATTACCCAATTCTAATTGCTCATCCCTCAAACCTCTATGTATAGTTCTATCTCCTCGGAGGCAGTATTTAAATTGCACATATTAACTTTTGTTTGGCATTCTATAATTTACAGAGAAGATGTTGCATATATCATTATCTTAACACAGCATCTCTTTTAAGTACATAGTGTAAATTGTACTTTGCAGTTGAAGAAATTAACGGTGAAGAAATTGCCCCCAAGTTTACCAAGTTAGCAAAATGGCCGAGGTGTTGGAAAGAAGTAACTTTGCCAGGTTCTGTGTTATTAACAATTCTGCTCTATAAATGAGGATATCAAGACTTACAGAAGCTAAATAAATCACTCAAATAAACACAGGTCTTTAGTGTGAGAGCCAGCCTTTGAATCTTGGTCTGTGTGGGTCTAGAACCCCTGCTCTTTTCTCTATGTTGGCAAGAACTCGGTCATGCGTACAGCCGTGCTGATTTGTGTCTCTCTCATGGGTTTGTCTTTTTCCTTTCAAAAAAAATTCATACAAACAGAAAAAGTGGATATCGTTAACTATGAACATGACTATTGTCATGGTGACCTTCAAGGCTTAACTGAACATATGCCTACTCTGGATTTCGTGGGACTCTCTGGGTCAGAATGAAACGGTGGGGTCGTCAGGCACTTTGCACAGACACGGCCTCGTCTCTCAAGGCCAGAATTGCACATGATGTTTGTGCATGCGTCTCCTCCAGCAGGTTCCTAGAGATCAAGTTCTGTGACTCTTTTTTTTTTTTGAAGTTTATTTACTTATTTTGAGAGAGAAAGAGAGAGAGAGAGAGCACTAGTGGGGCAGGAGCAGAGAGAGAAGAGAGAACCCCAAGCAGGCTCTGTGCTGCCAGCACAGAGTCCAATACGGGGCTTAATCTCATGAACCACGAGATCATGATGTGAGCTGAAATCAAGAGTCAGACGCTTAACTGAGCCACCCAGATGCCCCTGTGACTCTTGCCTTAATAGAATACCTTGAACACCTTTAGTGCTCCCTAAATGTACATTGACGGGATATTTAAAACTTGCAGAAACTTGCACACTCGTTCTTTTAAACGCCAGACTTCAACAATTTGATTGATGCCACCATATAAGGGATTTCTGACCTCCAAGTTGATTTTGTATCTATGACAGTATTTTAATTATTCTCAGCTTAGATTGTTACTAACAACTAATTGGTAAAGTTCTTGTAAAAAAAAAAAAATAGACTCGGCCATTGGCCAAATAAACGTAATCTATAATTTGGCATCAGAACATCTTGAACAATTGGAATCCCCCCTCAGAGTCCCCAGTAGCTTGCTTTTAACCCTGGAAGACTCATTTCAGACTGGCCACCAGGACCGTGAGAGAATAAACTTGTGTGGCGCTCAGTCACTGCGTCTGCACCGATTGGTTCCAGTGGTGGAAGGAAGGGGACACAGACAGATGAATGAGCCTGCGCTGACCAGTCTGTTTCGTCCCTAAGTCGCTCATCTGTGCCATCGACGTGACCCTCCAGCATTCTCTCCATCCACCTTCTTCTCCCTCGGGGAACACTGCTAAGCATCCAACTTCCGCTCGGGTCATGATCTTGCAGTCTGTGAGTTCGAGCCCTACGTTGGGCTCTGTGCTGACAGCTCAGAGCCTGGAGCCTGCTTTGGATTCTCCCTCGCTCCCTGCCCCTCCCCCACTTGCATTCTGTCCCTCTCTCTCTCAAACATAAGTACACATTAGAAATTATTTTTCCCATACTCTCTAGCGTCACTTGTTGTGTTCCGCACCGGCTAGTAAACGCTTCTCCCTGCCCTCCCGCTAAGAGGATATTCAGCACGGCGCACCGGGGACTGCTGTCCTTTGCGGGGCTCCTCGCCAGGTTGGTGCTTCACTGGAGATGGAAACGTGGATTTCGGGAGGGTTCCCACCATCCCCGGAATGGATAAGAGTGGCTGCCGTACAAAGGGGTTTATTCTCAACAGCCACTTTCCCAGCAGGCGTCTGCAGTTTGGCCTGAGTCATGGCTGGGCCTACACCGCCGGCTCCCAGGGAAAAGCCTGGCCATGGAGCCTCCAGTGAGCTCCCCTGCTAGATACTTCACGCGTGTTCACACCTCCCTGCTGTGGGAACGGGGTGCCTCCTCTCTGCGCCCGCTGAGAGAAGACCCTTGGAAGCTTCTGCCTGGTCCCCTCTGGATTTTGTACACTTCCCCTTGCTGACTTTGCTTTGGATCGTTTTGCTGTCGTAAAGCTTCGCCCCGGGCACATCCGTAGGGTGAGTCCTACGAGTCCTCCTGGGGAATTGTCTTGGGGGCCTCCTTAAGTAGCACACTCACAAGTGGGGACCACATCTGGGGCGCCCCTGCTCATCACCCAGCGTGGGTCATGCACATGCACACCGGTCTCCCCCCTGTTCTGTACAAAGGGGGATGTGTTGGTTACTGCTGAGGGGAAGGGCTGGGGCTCCAGGACAGCAGTCGCAGGAGGGGCACCCCGACGAATTCAACACGCGCGACCTCCTTCCGTGTGTACCTAGCAGAGTCCACACAAAGAGAACGATCTGTCTCATTGCTACATGCTAAGCACCTCATGCATATTCATGCGCCCACACTTTGGCTTATTCAGTTCTTTTGCCTGAAATGCTTTTCTCTGTTGGCTTCCATTCTGAGCGCTTCGCCCGAACAGAGCTCAGGAGCACCTCGCCCTCTTCCCCACATTGGAACGAATGACGAAGATTCTTGAGGCTTCGGTTCGGGCAGAGCGTTTGAGGGTTACGGACCGCTAAGGGATCAAGTTCTCTCACCCACCGAGAAGTCGTAGGAAGTAGAGGTCACGGCAGAGCCTGGACAAATGTGGGGATCCCGGGAAACCGCAAAGCCTGCGTGAAGGTAGCTCAGGGGGCCTGTGATGAGCGGTCATCTCCTTGACAGAAATATTTAAAATCATATTGAAGGTGTTAAAAGCGCCTGAGACTAGGCACAGAAATGAAATGTTTGGGCTCATTTTAGAGGAAAGGGGACATATTTTTGCGTCTGCTCCTTCCAACTCATTATACTATCTCCCACAAGTTCAACAAATTAAAACTTGGCTTGTTTCCATCTCATTAGGGATCAATTTGCATGAATTATAGGTTTGCATTATTCAAGACTTGTGTTTAATTACAAGAATTAGAAAAAAAGCGGGGGGGGGGGCGGTGGAAAGAACCAAGGGAGGAAGTAGCCTTCACCTTTACGTTCTTTAGGCCGGTTTCCCATTTGGCTTTATTAGCAACGCATGGAAAGTGTCTTCAGGGCTAAAAGCAGCTGAAAAAGTGAAGAAACAATCCTTGAAGTGGTCTGTAGGCTTCTCCCTTCTGCATTTTCAGCCCTGCCTGTCTCTGGAGGCCAGGGTCAAGCGCCCAGTCCTCAGCGGGATGCAGAACGCGCAAGCACTTGTGAATTATGGGGACTGGAGTCTGACTCCTGGCCTTGCCCTTCTACTCTGATAAGCACCGTTCTAGGCGTCTCCACACGTGCTACACGATTTCATCTTCCCCACAAGCCTGCAGCCTACGCACCGTTACTCCCGCGTCATGCATGCAGACCTGGAAGCCCAGAAGGTGAAATGACTTCCCCAAGGTCCCAAGAGCCCAGGCGGAAACCCGTGTCTGTGTGCCTGAAGGCAAGCTTCCAGATGGTGCCTGCAAGAGACAGATGGGTGTGCCCCGCTCTCGGGAATATCGCCCCCTCGCCCCTCTAGCTCACACCCGAATTGTCCTCGCTTCCTTCCTGTCCTCACCTGCCGTATCCCCACTCTCTGTGCCACCGTCACCTTCTTTCCCTCTCACTGGGGACGTGGCCTTATCAATAAGGAGAGTAAAACAAAAGCTGTCTTCTGTCTGCTGGTTGCCGACCAGATGGAAGCAGCAAGTAGAGGCAAGTAAGCATTCCCCTGCCTGCGTGCCCTCCAACCGCAGACAAATCAACTACTGCTACTCCCTTAAGCCTCAGAGTTTACCTCTGCACGTTAGCGTCATGAAGCCGACCTCACAGGGTTCTTGTGAGCAGTAACTGAAATGATATCTACAAAGCAGTTAGCATAGGAACAGCTCAATAAACAAGAGTCAGAGCTGACGAGCACCCGATTTGAGCTCATCACTCAAACGTTACTGGTAAATAGTATACCGCCATTCGCATCTTACGGGAGAAGAAAAGGAAGCCGCGGGGAGGTTGAGAGATCCAGTGTCACACCGTAAGCAGGTGGCGGGGCCAAGATTTGAAGCCCCCGCTTTTCCCATTCAGCTTCCTCCACTGCCTTTTGAGGTGGTTTGCTAACAAGACCCACCTCCTCCTCCTTATTTGCAGTTGCCTCCTGCTACTGTGTGAAACTGACCTCATCATTCCCCTCCTTGATGGGGACCCATTGGCCTAAGGCCTAAGGCTTATTTTGTGCAATTTCAACTCTACATTTGGAACAATAATATGTGTGTGTGCGCACTTATATCAGTGGACTTAGTCCCACTGAAAATAAAAGCAAACACCTCCATGGGTCAGACACCAAAGATGCCCAGCTGTAAATAAGGAATCACTATGCACACCTCCTGCACACACGGACAATCATGTGTTCAAGTTCTGCTGTGGCCACTAACACGGGGAACCCAGGCTTAGAGTGTGATAACGGCTGATCCGGGATCATCGCACAAAACAAGGGGCTCATAGTCGAGGGAGGTTTGCCATTGAAAACAGGCAGATGAAATTTGTGATCAAGGTCCAAGGCTGTGGCCAGAAAGATGCTGCTTTCCCAGAGGAACAGAAATGAGCAGAGGCAGCCCAAATCAAGAACTGGGAAGAACACCAAAACATCCCGGTGAGATGACAATATCGTATGTGGTTTTGAAATGGGAGCCCTAGGGGACTATGTGGAGAGACCAATACTAAGAAACAGCTGTTATAGGTGAGATAATTTTATATACTATAAAAAATTAAAAACCCTATATTTTAAAATAGTTTTATTCATTCACTCATTCATTCATTCAAGCAGGCTCCATGCCCACTGTGGGGCTCAAACTCCCAACCCTGAGATCAAGAGTCGCTCACATATTCTACTGACTGAGCCAGCCAGGAGACCCTAAACATTTTAAAAACGCTAAAAGAAAACAAAAATGAAAGTGGGCTTGCTTGGAAGTAAAATAAGAAGAAATCAAAAAGGAAAAATTCTATACAGTCATGGAGCATTGTATGACAAAAGCAAGAGAGGAAAACAAGGCATTGATAGATAAGGAACCAAAGCCTTTAGAAATTTAAATTAATAAAATTTCAGTCAACAGGTAGAACAGCTGTAAACTGAACACAAAGAGAGAATGAAGCATTGGAAGGTAATTGTGACAAACTCACCCAGACCCTGGTGCAGGAGTGTAAAATGTTGAAATGTGAAGCAGATGTTATAGGACATTAGGGACAGATTGTGGGATAATATACACATTATCACACTATTTCCAGAACTAGAAAATAGGCAGAGTGGCAAGTGTAGTAATATTCTAAGAAAAATCATTTCCAGAGTGAAGACAGACGTGAATCTTGCTGAGTAGAATAAAACAAGTCCACGCCTAGTAACACTGTGGTAAAATTTCAGGAAGTTCAAGAATAAAGGGAAACTCTTCCAAGTTACCAGAAAGAGAAGCAAATATTATGTACAAATGAACAACAACTAGACTTATATGGGACTTAAAACATTTTTTTTTAATGTTTATTTATTGTAGAGAGTGCAGAGGATGAGCGAAGGAGGGACAGAGAGAGAGGGAGACACAGAATCGGAAGCAGGATCCAGGCTCCAAGCTGTCAGCACAGAGCCCAACACGGGGCTCGAACTTGTGAACTGAGAGGTCATGACCTGAGCCAAAGTCATATGCTCCACCAACTGAGCCACCCAGGCGCCCCTTATATAGAACTTTTAATCAACTATACTAGATGCTAGATTAACATCTTCAAAATGTAGCAGGGAAATAAATATCAACCTGGAATATTAAACCCAATCTATATCATTATTCAAAAGTGAAGTGAAATGAAGTTGTTTTCACATATACAAAGAGAGTTGACCTCAGTCTGACTCTCGCTGAAACACCCAGATCCATAAGGATATATTTGAGCATGAAAAGAGATGAATCTAGAAATTTGGCTAGGATACAAGTTAAAAGAAGAAGAAAGAGAGAAACCAGTATACCATGTTGGTAAATGTAATTAAATCTTACCTTTCAAAGGGACACATGCACCCCCATGTTTATAGCAGCACTATCAACAATAACCAAAGCATGGAAAGAGCCCAAAAGTCCATTGATGGATGAATGGATAAAGATGATGTGGTTTATATATACAATGGCGCATTACTCAGCAATCAAAAAGAATGAAATCTTGCCATTTGCAACTACGTGGATGGAACTGGAGGGTATTACACTAAGTGAAATTAGTCAGTCAGTCAGAGAAAGACAAAAATCATATGACTTCACTCATATGAGGCCTTTAAGAGTCAAGACAGATGAACATAAGGGAAGGGAAAGAAAAATAATATAAAAACAGGGAGGGGGACAAAACAGAAGAGACTCATAAATATGGAGAACAAACTGAGGGTTGCTGGAGGGGTTGTGGGAGGGGAGGGCGGACTAAATGGGGAAGAGGCATTAAGGAATCTACTCCTGAAATCATTGTTGCACTAGATGCTAACTAATTTGGATGTAAATTTTAAAAATAAAATAAAAAAAAACCCAAAAAACATTAACAACAAATAAGAATATCACTTATTTGTGTTTGTACAACAGAGGAAAATGCTAGTCAAGTGGTAATAAGAGATGCATGAATGCAGACAGCATCTGTAGGGTAATTAAAGCATGCCTGAGTTCCAACACTTTTGGCGAAGGGAGAAAGTTGCTGAAAATAGTGACATTGAACAACTTCATAAGTAGTTAGAAAAAGGTACCTATTTTGAAAATTTAAGAGTAACCACAATGGAGAAGAGATAGAATCATTAATGTAAGGATAAAGGAAAAACAGTAAATCTCCATTAGCCCCAGAGAAAGCAGAGAAAGAGAAAGCATAGTGGTAAAAATGATCTAATGTTATCAGTAATTACAACAAAAGTAAACAGATTATGTGTATGTATTAAAAGACAGAGTATATTAGATTTGATAATGCAAAATAAAAAATGCATCTATGCTGCTTACAAAAGTTCCATCTACAACAAAAGCAGCATATAAAAATAAATCAAAGTAGTTGCAATTAAATTGATGGGAAATAGTATCAAAAAACATTGTATCAATGCTATTTTCAAGTTATGCGTAAAGGGGTGCTACATAATGATAAAAGGAATAACTTGTCAAGATATAATAATAAATTTGTATGCACATATTAACACAACCCCTAAATACATACAGCACAGTAAAAGCCAAGGCTTTAATATGGCCCACAATATCCTGTGTGCTCCGGCAGTTTACATCTTCATGCATGCTACATACTCCACCTGTATAAATGCTTGAACATATCAGGCGTTGTTTCTGCCTGTCCCTTAGAGTTCTAAGCCTTTAAACTGCCAGGTCTCAAATCACTTCCCCTGTGAGAAACTTCCTTTAGCCAAAGAACCTGCTTCTCTAAGTAAAAACTTCCTTAGAAGTCGATTGATTTTTTTAAATTTTTTTTTACATTTATTTCTTTTTGATAGAGAGAGACAGAGCACAAGTGGGGGAGGGGCAGAGAGAGAAGGAGTCACGAATCCTAAGCAGGCTCCAGGCTCCGAGCTGTCAGCACAGAGCCCGACACAGGGCTCGAACTCACAAACTGCAAGATCATGACCTGAGCCGAAGTCGGACGCTTAACCGACTGAGCCAACCCAGGCGCCCCAGAAGTCGATTGTTTTTTTATGGACAGATATGAAGTTGCCCATTTGTGGCAGGAGAGAGAAACCTCAGCTCACTGGCCCTTTAAAAAGCCACTGGGAAGTTCCTCTTGGTCAGGGTAGTCCAGAACTGAGTAAAGAAATATTGATCTAGTTCAAGTCTCTTACTCTGCTCATGATGAAACCAAGACCATAGAGAGAAAGTGAGTTTCCCAGGTTCATACAGTGATGTAGATACCAGCATGAGGATTAGAACCCCCACCTCTTGTGGCTCAAGATTCTCTCCTGCCTGCTATTCTCACCCCAACCTTCAGGCACTGTGGAATGTAGACATTTATAAATGGAAAAGACCTTGAGCATCATCTCAGCCAGACCCTCATCCTGTAGATGAGGGCACCAAGGTTCCAAGAAAGGGATCCTCACACAGGGAGGGAAACTCCCATCACTTAGCTGTGATCAACTACCACCATTGGTTTTGGTCTGAAACTCCACAAGCTTTGAGTCTATATAACCTTGTTTACATACTCAAGTGCAACGTGGCCCTTGTTACATACTCCTCCTCTCTTTATTGTTTGAAACTTTTCCATTATTTTCAATACAAACTAACATATTTTAATTGTAAGACATCAAGAATGAAGACCTGTGTAAGAATCAGAAGCACAAGTCCTCCTTTATACATTATCTCCAAAATGAATTCTCCAACCGAAAGGCAAATGCTATTAATTTTTTGTGTACTTTTAAAACATCACCTTCTGCACTTACGAACACACCTCCACATCTTACAAACACCCATGCACACACACATGGACACTCCCCATATATGCAACGTAGGTGTCTGTATGGGCTGAATTGTGAACCCCCAAATTCAATGTTGAGGTCCTAACCCCAGTATGTCAGAACATGACTGTGTTTGGAGATGGAGTCTTTAAAGAGGTGATTAGGTTATCATGGGGACCATTAGGGTGGGCCCTGATCCCAGGTGACTCCTGTCCTTACAAGAAGAGGAAATTTAGACACAGGTAAGTAGGCACAGAAGGAAGACCATTTGAAAACATGGGGAGAAGACATCCATCCACAAGGTAAGAAGAGGGGCCTCAGAAGGAACCAACCTTGCCAACACCTTGATCTTGGACTTGTAGCTTCCAGAAATCTGAGAAAATAACATCTGTTGTGTAGGCTGCCGTCTTGAGGCAGCCGAGGTGACTAGTGACTAAGACACTGAGTCTGAGTTATCCCAGCTCTTCCAACAGAGGACAAGTTACCGAGCTTGAGTTTCCCCATCCGTTCAATGGAGCAACCATGTCTACCTTTCAATGAAGGCTCTTAAGCCAGAGATTGCAAATTTCCCTGCATGTAGAAAGTGTGCTGTCTAGCGCTAAACTCTCTTCTCCCACAGTGTAAAACGTACTCCTTGCCATTAGATGTTAAGCTGAGAACGAGGAATATATATGAAGATCCTTTGTATCCTTCAGTGCATCTTGGGTAGGGATTGATACATCAAATACACCACCCACATTTCTAGATCATTCCTTCTAGTACCTGGATTCACATCTTTGCACTGTTAGTCGCACTCCACCTTAACATGCTGATTCCTGAAAAAGGATTACAAGCACTCTCTGCGTAACTCCCAGCTCTCTTGCCCTTTCTTGCTAGGCAGTACTCTCTTGGAAAAGCCCAGACATGTAAAAGAATTCTTCTCTACTCTGTTCCTGCACCCAGGTAGCAAAATATGGCAGAAGGAGCCCAGAACACCATGGACTTATTTAAATTTAGGACTGAATCTCTATGGTGTGGCCCTCGTGCACTTCCACAATGGTCCTACCTTCCCCGGCCCAGTCTCCCCAACTCGGGACAATGGCATGCCATGCTTCTCTCTTCGGATCTCCCAACACTTCTCCTCCACCCCATCCTCACTCTCAGGTGATGGCCTTTCTTTTTGTTCAAAAAATAGAAGTGATAAGAAAAGAAACCCCACACACTTCTCTTCCCACACGTCCCCACCTGTCAGCATCTGTAAGCGCACCTTCTGCTTCTCTCCCAGTAGATAAACACCCTAAGAAACATTTGGGGGCCAGCCCATCCCCTGCACAGGGAGGCATCTGCTTTCTCCTACTCAAAGACATGGCCGCAGTAACTTTTTACTCCTTTCTACAGCGTCAATTCCTCCTTGTGCTGGGTCATTGTCATGTACATGGATGCACTTCTCCAATCTTAAACACCTGGTGTTGGTTTCACTTTTCCTTCCGTGCTCTGCTCCATTTCTGCTCCTGTTTACAGCAAAACTCCCTAAAATAGTTGTATACCTTTGCTTTTCCAGGTTCCTCTCTTTGTCTCTCTTAGGCGGTTACCATCCCTTTGCCACCACCTGCTAAAGGCATCACTCTTGAAAATATCTGCACTTGTTCCGGGCTGTGGGTCCCTGTGGCCATGTTTTCAGTCCACATCCTAGTGAAACTACGGGCAGCACATGACACAGTGGATTTCACCCTTTTCCTTCAAACTTCTTAATCTTCCTTTCCTTCCAAGATGACACATTACATAAGTCAGGGTCTTGGCAGATCCAGATGAAATGCTCATCAGGAATTTTCAAAGGGACATTTTAATGAATGGACTATTTGAAAGAGCATGACAGGGTAAAGGGATGTAGATTCACCTGGAGAATAACCACCCCTCAAGAAGCTGTCAGCACTCCTACACCCCATGGGGTAGAGGATGGAAATGTTGGTACCAGGATCTAGTGGAGAGTTGGGGCCAAGGAAGGGGCAGCTGGGCACAAAGCTTGATCATAGAAGGATACAGTAGCCCCAAACTGCTTTGAGGAAGGATGACATGGGAGGAATAAATATCTCCACCTCTCTCCCGGCACCTTCTGATGTCCTGACAGGGACTCAAAAGGAATCCCGAGGGCAAGGAAGCCCATGAGATGCATCACATAGGTGACAGCCTTCCAGGACACATAACAGCTGGAGAGGACAAAGAGCAGAGGGTGATGGCAGCACCATAGGAAACACACTAAATGCTCTCGCATTTTCTCCTCTCACTGACTGCCCCGTCTCCATCTTCTCTGCTGGGTCTCCCTCACCTAAGAGCTGGACTTGCCCATGATTCAGTGCTCAGACCTCTTCTCTTCCCTCTTCACATTTCCTTCATGATCTTTTCCAACCTCACAGTCTCCAATAATGTCTACATGCTAATGTCCCTATGCTTATAACCCAAATGGACCTTTCCCCAGAAACCCACCCTGGTATATCCAACCACCTGCTTGACATTTGCCTTTGAGTGTCTACTAGTCACCCGCTGTTTAACATGTCCAAAATTAAACTCCTGAGCAGCACCCCAAAACCTGTTCCAATAATAGTCTTCCTCATCTTAGTAAATGGCAACTTGATCTTTCTAGTGGCTAGGTCAATAGTTTCGACATCATTCTGGCTTTGGGTTTTAACCTCACCAAATATCCTACTTGTCAGCAAATAATTTCTACTCCACCTTCAAGATGGTTCAAGAATTCTGTACTTCCCTTCACCTTGTCTGCTAAGACCCTTGACAAAGCATAGATTATTGCAGTAGCCTCTGTGAGGAGCTGTGGTATGCTACCAAGACCCCTTCCCCCTAAAAACTGAGCTTACATTCCTAGCTGCTGGTAGGGTTGGTGGCTGAAGGTTGTCAGTGAGTCCCTCTCTGGGGAGTGTCCTCCATGGACGAGAGTTGCTCAGTCCAAGTCACATCTTCACTGTGGGGTCAGCGTACATCCAGAGACTGGCCGCTGTTGGGTAGGAAGGCCCAGCCATCTTGTCTTGAGGTTGGACAGCACTAAAGGGCCATCCCAGCTTCAGAGTCCCATGGATCAGATGCACTTTTTTTTTTTTTTGGCATCGGCATCTCTGTTCAAATCCTCCTTCCACCAAATCCCATTTTCTTCCCTCCCTGGGTACATCCCTCCCCTCAGATATAATTGCTGGTGCACTGTCTACATGCAGATTTCCATCTTGGAGTCCGGCAGGGAAACATATCTAAGACAGCCTCCCCAGTGAGCAAGAGTGAGCTATCATTCTTGCCTGCCTGTAGTGTATCCCTAAACACTATAGCAAGAGTGCCCTTCTAGAGCTTAAGTAGAGCTTAAGTAGTCTGGCAGTTCCCCCCCACCCCCACCAACTAAACATAGAACTGCCATATCCAAAAATTCCACTTCTGGATACATGCCCAAAAAGATTGAAAGCAGGGTCTTGAAGAGATATTTGTACCTCCATGCTCACAGCAGCATCATTCACAACAGTGCAATGGTAGAACCAACCCAAGTGTCCATTTACAGATGAAGAAGCAAAAGGCAGTTTGTTCATACAATGGACAATAATTCAGCCTTAAACAGGAATAATGTTCTGACTCATGCTAAATGAGGATGAACCTTGAGGACGTTATGCTTGCAAAATAAGCCAATCATAAAAGCACATTGTATGATTGCACCAGTGTGAGGTACCTAGAGTAGTCAAGTTGGTAGAGACAGAAAGTAGAAAGGGGGTTGCTTTCTGGGAGGAGAACTGGGAGGAGCAGGGCGTTGTTTAGTATCTATAGAGTTTAGTATCTATAGAGTTTTAGTTTTGCAAGACGAAAAGGCTTCTGGATATGTGCATGTACTTAAGATCACTAACTGTACACTTACAAATGGTTAGGATGGTAAAAGTTGTATGTATTTGATCACAATTGAAAAACAGTGAACAAAACAAAAACTACTTAAGTTGGATTATGTCATCCCTGCTCAAAACTTCTTAGGGATTCCCCCTTTCACTCACAGCATGGTCAAAGTCCTTACAGCCAGGGTCTGTATACATTTACACATTTTTCTGGTGTCCTTCTCAGCCTCCCGGGCCTCCATGAAGGCCCCCAAACATGGCTGGCACTTCTACTGGCGCTTCTGAGCACTGCCCTTCTGTTTCCTCTGACAAGAACCTCCTTTCCCGGCAGTATCTGTGTGGCTCATCTCCTCACCCCCTTCACAAGCCTCCACGTGGGCTTTTCTTCTCTAGCTGATTGCAGATGCCCCTTCCCTGGTACTCCCTATCTCCATCCCATACTTCCCTCACCTCCTCAAAACTGAGGATTTTCTCACATGCTTTAAGACTTACTTATTGTAAGTATTTCAGGCTGGCTCTGCCCTCTAGAATGTCCTCTACAAGGACAGCCATTTTTGCCTCTTCTTTCATGGCTATATCACCAGAGCTGGAAAAGTGACCAGCACATAGTAGGTGGTCAACAAATACTTGTAGAATGAGTGTGTTAGGAGCTGGCCATGAATTTTGTTAATGAAATAGAATCTGTTTGCCCCTTCTCCATATTTAGGATAGTTAAGAAGGCTTGTTTAAAAACACTCTGGTGTTTGGAGCACGTTTTTCTTCCGTGGATTTAGTTTCAGGAAGGATGCAATACACAAGTAGTTTTCAAGAGGGACGCTCCTGAAGGTGGACGCTTCGGTACCCAGGGTGGAGACGCTCTTTGATTTTGCTTCCTGGGATCGAGAGAACACAGCTTGTGATGTTTTTGTCCCACTTTTGGATGCATTTGGGCTAAGTTCCTGGAAAGGGAGATGTCCTAGTTAGAGAGGTATGAGTGATGTATCTAGCAACATGGCAAGGTTTCCAAAGTGAGTCATCCAAGTAGGTCCCCATGAGGTAGAGCGGAGGGAATTGGTGGCAGGAACGAAGAGCTTCACCTCTTACCTCTGGGTGACTGCAATTCCGCAAATCTACTCTTACCCATTTATTTGGCAAATATGACCATTCAAGGGACTACTATTTACTAGGAACCATTCCAGTCATGCCTTTAAGACTGGAATTTGGTAAAAGGACTCACTGAAGAGAAGACTGTACCATGATTTCAGCTTATTATATATCTTCCGAGCTGTAGAGCTGAGGGAGCAAGGAGGACGGATTATTTAACTTCAAATTATTGGACCATTTATTAAAATAACTGTAAAGGCATGATGCATGATGCATTCCAGTTTACTGCACGTAAAGGTGTTAATCAGTTTTTGTAGATTCAGGGAATTTCACCTCTGTTGGCTGCAGTGTTCAGCCCATGTTTCTGAACCAAAACATCTACATTGAGGATTCAGCCTGTGGACCTGGGCAAGGAGGCTATGCTCTTTGCTAAAGCAGGCTACTTTCACAGTGCAAAGTTTTTTAAGTATTGAGCGAGAAAATCTTGCAATTTCATATTTTGCCCCAAATTTGTCCCCTTATCATTTTTCCCCCCAACTTCACATAGAGGAGAAATTTATCTTCTGGGTTTTGGGGTTTTTTTGCCTTTTTTTTTTTTTTTTTTTTTTTTACTAATGAAGGCATCCAACTTAACTTATCAGTGTTCCAGACCCTTCTGTTCTAGTCAATAGGGATAAACATGGGGCCTTAAGATAATGAACAGATCCATCACCCCCCAAGCTTCCTCGTGCATCCCTTAGTGAGCTCTCCTTACATTCTTCTTGTTTTCTCAGGTTCCCAGGCAACCACGCATCTGCTCTCTGTCATTAGAGAATAGCGCGTTTTTTAAATGGACTCACACAGCATGTACTTCTTTTGTTTGGCTTTCTTCATTCAGTATAACTATTTTGAGATTCTTGCATGTTGTTGGTCACATGGCTTGTCTCTCTCCCTCCTAAGTGGGATTTCATTGTACAGACACACCAAAATGAGTCTATCCATTCATCTGCTGATGGACACTTGGACTGTTTCTTAGCATTCACCTACTACAAATAAGGTGGCGTGGCAGGGGGCTGGGTGGTTCAGTCTGTTCAGCGTCCAACCCTTGATTTCGGCTCAGGTCATCATCTCACGGTTTGTGGGTTCGAGCCCCACATCTGGCTTTGTGCTGAGAGCACAGAGCCTACTTTGGATTCTCTCTCTCCCTCTCTCTCTGCCCCCCTCCCCTGCTCAGGCTCTCTCTCCCAAAATAAATAAACCAAAAAATATATAAATAAATAAAAACAACAACAACAAGGTGGATAGGGCATTTGTATATGAGTCTTTGTGTGGACATACACTTCCACATTTGGGACAGTGATCTGTGACAAGAATGGCTGGATCATATGCAGGTAAATGTTTAAATAAACAGCCAGACTGTCTTCTATGGTGATCACACCAATTAAGTTCCCACCAGCTGCCTCACTGCCTGATGGAGGTAGAAATACAGGATCTCCCTTGGGAGACCCTTGGTCTCATCCCAAGGGTGGAGTTGGGAGTTTTGGCTCCCTACATGGTCTCCACTGACCGGAGAAGGGGATCCCATGCCTTGTTCCAGGTGGGAAGGCCATGCCTCTCTACCTGGCCTTCTCTGAGCTAGCCCCTACCCTGAGAAGAGGGAGGCTCATTAGGGCCTCCAAAGGACAGAAGAAGTCCAGCCATATGAGTTGGTGTGTATGGGGGCAGGGTAGCAGATTTTTCTTATGTTTTCATGGAGCCAACTGGTTATTATTTAAAAGGTTTCTGTCTTGCTTGGCTGCCTACTTTCTGGCCCTTGGCTAGACGGGACAGGCTTTCATTGGGGCTTTTTGGGGCTGTAGCTGTTGGTGTTTCTGAGTTGCCACTTTCTTTGGCTCCAAGTCTGGCATAAATGAGGCAAAAAGAAAACACAGGGAACTCACCACCATGTCATTCCTTGGGTCCTGAGATTCCTAAACAGTCTGCCTTCTTCACTCTACTTCTCAGAATCCCGCCACGTTTGTTTTACACATAAGTTCCAAGGTGTCCAGGTGCCCTATTGGGAGAAATAGGGCAAAGCACATGTTTTCCATCTTCCTGAAAGTGATGGTTTTAAATGATAATTTTTTGACAGTTTTAGTAGATAGAACACAATTTTTAAATTGATCCTGTATCCTATAGCCTTGATAAACCCATATTAATTCTCAGGTTGAAAAAGTACTCTTCTACTTCTGGTTTGTTGAGTGTTTTTATCATAAAAGGCTGCTGGGTTTTGTCAGATGCTTTTCTTCGATCTGTTGAGGTGATTGTGGTTTTTGCCCTTTCTTCTATTAATATGCCATATTGTGTGTTGAATCTTGTATTCTTGGGATAAATCCCATTTGGTCATGTTGTATGATCCTTTTTATACGTTTCTGGATTTGGTTTGGTAGTAGTTTGTTAGGGTTTTGCATTTATATTCACAAAGGATATTGGTCTAGTGTTTTCTTTTCTTGTGATGTCGTTTGATTTTTGTATTAGGATAAACCTGGCTTTATAGAATGACTTGGGAAGCGTTCTCTCTTCTCTCTTCTGTTTTTTGTAAGAGTTTAGGAATAATTGATTTTAATTCTTTAAATGTTGGTAGCATTCACCAAGAAAGCTGTCTCGTACTGGTGTCTCTCTTTTGGAAGTCTTTGGTGACTGATTCAGTCGCTCTTGCTATGGGTTTATTCAGCTTTCTATCTGCTTGAGTCAGTTGTAGAAATGTGCTCATTTAGAATTTAGAATCTGTCTTTTTAGAAATGTGTCCATTTCATATAGGATGTTCAATTTGTTCACCTACACTTTTTCTTAGTATTTCCATACAATCCTTATTTCTGTAAAGCCCACGGTGACATTCCCTCTTTGACTCCTGATTTTCGTTATGTGAGTCTTCTGGGTTTTTTTCCTGGTCAGTCTACATAAAGGTTTGTCAATGTTGTTGATCTTTGCAAAGAGCCAGGCCTTGGTTTTTCTATTGTTTTTGTATCCTCTATTTCATTTATTTCTGCTCTAATGTTCTTCCTTTTTCTTGGTTTGGGTTTAGTTTGCTCTTTCTCTATTTGCTTAACGTAGGAAGTGGGGTTATGCTTCAGATCTCTCCTTTTAAAGACAGCAGTTACAGGAACATATTTCCTCCTAAGCACTGCTTCGACTGAATCCCATAAGCTTTGGTATGTTGTGTTTTTGTTTTCATTCATCCCAATGTATTTCCTAATTTCCCTTGAGATTTTCTTTCCTTTGACCCGTTGGTTGTTTGGGCTTGCATTGTTTGATTTCCACATATTTGTGAAATTTCCCAGATTTCCTTGTGTAATTGACTCCTAATTTCTTAGCATTGTGGCCAGAGAACACACTTTGCATGACTTCACTTCTTTTAAATTTATTCAGATTTGTTTTATGGTCTAACAAACAGCCTGCCCTGGAGAACGAGCACTTGAGAGGACAGAGCTGCTCTATGAGGGTCATTAGCCTGGCGTTGGCTGATTGTGTTCAAGCTGTCTGTTTCCTCATCGATCTTCTGTCTAGTTGTTCTGTACACGTGTGGTATTAAAATATTCAACAGCCGAGGCACCTGCGTGACTCAGTCACTGAGCGTCTGACTCTTGATTTTGGTTCAGGTCATGATCTCAGGGTCATGGATTGGGCTTCATGCTAGACGTGCAGCCTCCTTCAGATTCTCTATCTCTCTCTGCCCCTCTCCCCAACTCTCTCTCTCTCTCTAAAATAAAAAAAAATACTCAACTGCTTTTGTTGAATTGTTAATATCGACCTTAAATTCTGTCCATTTTTGCTGCCTTTTTTTTTTTTTTTTTTTTTTTTTTTTTGCTTTGGTTTCTGTCTTACTCTCTACTCTTCATGACGTTTTCTGGAGGTAAAGCTCATAACTATGCATTTTCACATGTTCCTGAAGTTTGAGAGCCATAAGTCAAGTGAGATTACCTTATTTCAGATGCTGACAGGAGTGCTGATGAGAGCAGGGACCTCCCGTGTTGACATCTAGTCCAGGTTTAGCCTGGTGAATTGCACCAAAAGTGGACCGAGCACGGTTAAAGGCTCTGATCTCACCTTGAGAGAATGAGCAAACACAGAATCAGAACCAAAGAAAAATTATAAAGGACACACCCCATTAAAGCCATAAGAAAACAAAAAAGTTCTAAATGATGACACTGACGTGATGGAGAAAGTTATTTTGCTGGAATGACATGTCTGATTGTGATGTGGAGGACCATGGGCACTGCTGGACAATTTCTGGTGATTTGTATGTCTTTACTTCTTATCGCCATATGGACACTTAATTTCCTCTCACATCTTACTCCAAACAACTGAAAAACTTTATAGGATATAGCTCACTATAAAATCATGTCCTCGGGGCGCCTGGGTGGCGCAGTCGGTTAAGCGTCCGACTTCAGCCAGGTCACGATCTCGCGGTCCGTGAGTTCGAGCCCCGCATCGGGCTCTGGGCTGATGGCTCGGAGCCTGGAGCCTGTTTCCGATTCTGTGTCTCCCTCTCTCTCTGCCCCTCCCCCGTTCATGCTCTGTCTCTCTCTGTCCCAAAAATAAATAAAAAAAAAACGTTGAAAAAAAAAATTAAAAAAAAAATCATGTCCTTTTACTTGTCCAGAAAGACAGACAGACACAGACACACACACACACACACACACACACACACACACACACACACACATGCCATTTGCATGTTAATCTGCCTTATTCTTCCCTCATTAGTCTGAGACAATTCGGGCAATGGTACTTAGCTTCCTGGTGCTAATACGGTCACGAGCAAAAATGATTCTGCCTTGATCATGCGTTCTAACAGATCAGATGTTTCAGAAGTGTGCCTGCACTCCCATAGCATTTAGTATGAAGCATCTAATCTTAAGTACATTCCTACAATCGAATCAGAAATGAAAACAGAAGGACCTAGTGGAGCCAAGAGGTCTTAAGAACAAGTCTGTAAATAAAAGCATAGTTGATTTGCTAATTGTTCTTCCCTTTAGAAGAACTACCTTATGAAATAAGTTTGTTTTCCACGTTTAAGGGCAGATTGGTGTTAATTAGCTTTTGCTACATACAAACCATCCCAAGATGTAGTGTCTTAACAGGACATCTTCTGTTGACTTCATGAGTCTCTTGGTCAGCGACTTCCCCTGGGCTCAGCTAGGCAGTTCTGTTTATCTCCCCGGGCTCAGCTGACCTCAACTGGGGCTTGTAAGTGAGTCTGCTTGGCATCCAGAAACTCAGCTAAGGCTCCAGGGTTCTCCTCCACGTAGAATCCCATCCTCCAGCAAAGGAAACCAGGTCTGTTGCCATGGAAACTGGCTCTCAGCATAAGAGGAGGCTCGCATCTCCTCCAGGGGCCCAGGCTCCTGATGATGACATCACACCATTTTACTGGCCAAAGCAAGTCAGAGAGTGGGAGCCTAGTTTCACTCTTGATGGGAGGGCTGAAAAGGAGGATGACCTTTTCCTCTCCCCAGTCTACCACAGAGGTCTGCCTAAGAAGTCTAAACAGTTCTGAGTTCCAGGATAATATGTACATGAACGTTTCGAATTCTAGATTCTGGACAAAAGCCTTTAAAGATCCGGGTTGGCAAACACAGCCCATGAGTTAAACTGAGCCTGCTGCCTGATTTTGTAAATAAAGTTATATTGGAACACAGGCACTCGTCTTACATCATCCGTGGTGGCTTTCGTGCTAGAACAGCAGACGTGGGTTGTTACAACTGAGAAGGGATCGCTCACCAAGTCTAAATATTTATTATCTGGCCCTTTGCAGATATGAAAGGTGACCCCTGTTCAAAACCATCGTGCAATATCAGGGCCCTGCGTGCATTTTTGTTCATGACCCATCTGGCACCAAGTGGCTGGTAAGATTGCACATCATACAGTTTAAACTATTTTTGATTTATTCCAGTTTCTACCTGGAAGGATAAGTCCTACCCAGTATTCTTTTCCAACACATCTTGGCCAGCATCCTCTGTGCGCTTATTTCCAGACAAACGTTAGAAACCCTTTGTGGCATTTCACCACATCGCACTAAGATGTAGGTTGGAGTCATGGAATCGTAAGTAGACTTGAAAATAACGGATAATGTGTAACACTGAGTGTGCCCACCTGGGAAGACAGCACAGTTCTCTCTTCAAATCTGCTGGATACCAATCAAAAAAACTTGGCCAGATTTTCGTGTGTGTGTGTGTGTGTGTGTGTGTGTGTGTGTCTGTGTGTGTCTGCGTGTGTTTAGTTTTCATTATTTTGTTTGTTTTCAGATACGATATGTTCATTTATTTTAAGGCTGTTGAGGTAGTTCATCCTTTTCATTGCTCTTATGAGAGAAAAATGTTTTAATGTACTTAGTGGTGAATGTTCAGGCACATTAGAAGCCATCAAGAAGCACTTAATGGGGTAATTTAATTAAAGCCAGGTCTCGGAGGCCCTTCTACGCATCCCTGTATTAGCTGTCTTTGTATATCTGCATGCATTTGAAAGTAGAAAATTATATACCTCTTAAAAGTATTTAAAACACCCATCTCGCACTGGCGTTGGCATCACAGAGCCACAACTAATACTGCTCTCCAAAAGTGTCTGCACGTAAGTCATTCAGACTTCTCCTTTCTGCTGGGCACTTTGAGCCTCTCTCAGTGTTGCCTGCAGTGTAGAACCGTGCCTTCTGGTCCTTTTGCTGAAGCCACTCAAAATTCTTCAGTGACTTTTACGGGAACCCTGTGGTCCCACATCCCCGTTTGGGATCCAACTTGGCTGGGGAAGTAGCACCTTTCCTTCCTCTCCTTGGCAGGGACCTTGCCGTGGCCTTGACGATGATTTGGACTGACTGGAACCTTGGGGTGGACGGGAT
The DNA here is from genome assembly GCF_014898765.1 of Herpailurus yagouaroundi. Taxonomy (NCBI): domain Eukaryota; kingdom Metazoa; phylum Chordata; class Mammalia; order Carnivora; family Felidae; genus Herpailurus; species Herpailurus yagouaroundi. Next base: position 45,071,015 of record NW_024412417.1, on the reverse strand, counting down.
GACAGCCAGGGAACGGGAGAGACGGGGAGGGGGCCACGTGTCCCTCCCCACTGTTCTAACAGGCCAGCCAGAGCCAGCCTCCCCGGGAGCGCTAGCACTGCATGGCGGGCTCCCCTGTCCACACCGTGTGCTGGAGCGTGTGGTGGGGATGGAGCTTCCCACTGGACTCTTCCTTCCTCGCGGCTTTGCTTCGAGAGAAGATGCCGACTCTAGGTTCCTCTCAGGTGCTCTCATTTCCATTTAACAGATGGTGGTTTCCACTTGGCTGCTTCGTACATCGGCAGCCCAAGTCCACGTACAGGCCACTCCCGGTATGTCTTTGGCTCAGGGAAAAGGCAAACTGTTGGTGAATAATTTCCTGTGCCTATGAATTGGTAAAGATGCCAAATTATACTCATTTCAAATCACGCTTGTCCATTTTTAAAGGATGGTCTTACTAACTGGACCAGGCAACTGTCGGTTAACCTAATTTTAGCGTAATAAGGAGGGACGTTGGAATTATTGTCGTATAAAGATGCTCTCATGATATGGTAGTTGCTTTATCTTGAGACACTGCAATATGGACATGACTGTCCTCCAACAGAACTTGAAGGACATTCTGGGGATACAAAAAAATACTTTGTCCATGCTGCTCCAAAGACAGGGCTGTAAAGCACTGAATGAATATTCTAAAATAACATTTGTCTTCCATATAAAGAAGATTTATTTTGACAAATTCAGATGTTCAGAGATGGAAACGGCTTATCTGAGCGGGAGTGAGCTCACTAGCAGTGGAGGTATTTAAGCAGGGAAGAAAGGCTTTGCTTGGGATCCCCTGCTATCATTTCCTAGCGTGGAGCGTGCTATTTTGCACCTAAGAGGCAGTACAGAAGAGCAGAAGTAACGCAGGCACTGTGGAATCAGACCCACCTGGTTACAACCTTCCATCATTTACACTGGGGCAAATCACTTAATTCTCACCAAGGCTTAGCTCCCCTTCTGTAAAATAGAGGTCATCCAGATGTCACTTCTGCATATTCATCTGCCAGCGCAGCAGTAACAAAATACCAAAGGCCGGGTGGTGTAAACAACAGAAATTTATTTTCTCATAATTCTGGAAGCCAGAAGATAAAGGCCACGCAAGGAATCAGCAAGGTTGGCTTCCTCTGAAATCTCTCTCCTTGAATTCTAGATGCCGCCTTCTCGCTGTGTCCTCCGCATGGTCTTTCCCCAGTGTGTGCCCGTGTCCCAATCTCTTCTTATAACGACACCACATTGGATCAGGGCCCACTCTGCTGACCTCACTTTAACTGCATGACCTCTGTAAAGGCCCTCTTTCCAAATACAGTCACATCTGGAGGTCCTGGGGGTTAGGGCTTCAACACGGTGGGGGGGGGGGGGGGCGCGGGCGACACAGTTCAGCCCATTACATTTCCTATCCTTGGGTCACTTTTTGTCCACATGCACTGTCCTGGTGTTCATCCCATTACTAACCTGGACGAGAACAAAGTGCATCTCTATGTTTGGCTAGAATAATCCACCTGCAGAAAAAGCTTTGGATGAAGATTTCCCAGGATGGAGGAGGGGCTTCAGGCACACACCCCTCCACAGCACGTGACCTATAGTCATGAGTCTGCTTTTCTCTTTGTGACACAGGGGACTCAGAAGCCAGTGTTTCCCTCAGCGAGAGACCCTTCTCTACTTGAATGCCTCCGTGAAGTTAACTCCGTGAAATGTCCTCTTAGAAATTTCGCCCAGTTTCTTGCAGCATGCCATTGGGGGAGCCTGGAAGGAATATTTTCTTCCAGCACCCGCGCCTCTTCTGGGATTGTTTAGTTGCATGTGGTTTTCCTGTTTCCTCTCCTCCTGCGGCCTTAGGAGCAGCAAGCTTCCACTCCCTTCTCTGTAGATCCCACCTCTGATTCCATTGCCAAAGGCGCCCTCTTCCATTAGTCAGAGATGAGCGTGTGTCCCCGGCTTCCACCAGCGCTCTGCAAACAAAGGGGCCACGTCTCAGCAGCGCACCCCCTTCCTAGAAGGCAGTTTCCAGGGACCTTCAGAGACTCGTGCCCCCTCCCCGCCCCATCCCCAGGCGGCTCACCTTGGATTTCTCCTGACTCCACGCAGGGCTGCACACTCTTACTGAGTGAATTCTGCTGACTACACTTCCATCTTGGTTCAGCAGGCTAATAACTGCATGAGTCTCAGGTGGGAAGAGTGGAGGGGTGGGGGGAGGCAGGAGCGTTAACCAAGCTCAGTAAGGCTTTTTGTTTGGTTTTTGAATGAATGTGCGACTAGATGAATGCTATAAAAGAGATTCAAGGATTCCAAAGGATATTGTACGCTGGGAGTTGGCCCTGAGATTACTTTGATGTTCTTTTCTCATCGTGGAATTCAGAATTGCTAATTCTGACTTGCTTTCTTCCCATTTCTACAGAGCCCTATTTTTTATAGCCAGTGCTGATGGAATGCTCACTATGGGCCAGACACGGGTTCAAGTGCTTTAGTTACATTGACTCATGTAATGCTCCCAGACACTCTGTGAGGACAGACTCTCACTATGCCCCCTTTTGTCCTGGGGAAACTGAGGCAAAGAGCGATTAATAACCCACCTAGGGTCACGCAGCTCGTTAGAGGCACACCTTGTTCACATTCAGGCTTTCTGGGTACAGAGCCAGTAGGTGGGGCCCACACCCCTCTTCTAACAATGGTGTGTCCTTTGTTTTGAACTCACCCAAAGGTCCATGATCGGGGGTGTCTTGGGTCCACACTGAGTGAGGAGTTGATCAAGTGGCAGCCCAGAGGAAGCACAGCAGCACTGGGGAACAGATCATAAGTGGAAGCTGGTTGGCAATGACATTCACGGAATCTGGGAGCCCCAAAAGTTCCTCTCGGTTCCTTAGTCCCACCATCCCACTGGCCGCGTGGCCCTCCCTGCTCAGCATGTTTCTGTAGCCTGTGAGTGATCCAAATAGCAGGGCAGTCCTGCCAGCTGACCATAGGATGCTATGCATACCTCCGGCCACCCCACCCCCCCAGCCTCAGCTGCACCTTCTCGTTAATGCAGGCAGATTAATACCTGACTAAGGGTCCTGGTGAGTTCACAGAATAAAGCTATTAGCACAATGTCTAGAATACAATACGTACTGCATAATTGTTAACCGCAGTTAGCATCATTATCCTCATCATTTGGCCAACATTTCCCAGTTAACATGGAACGCTCATGCACTCTGGTCTCGTAGGAGGTAAAAAATAAATCAATAGGCTTATTATCCTCATGTTCGAAAAAGTTATCTGAGTCTTAGGAAGGAAAGGGCTCAAGGTTATACCCATTTATAGAACACTGATTAAGACCATAGGTTTTTGGAAGAACCCTGACCAAAAAAGTCAAATACAAAAACCTATATTGGGCATGGATATTTTCTGCATTGTGAGTAGCAATACAGAGTCTCAGAAAATTACCTACTTTTTTTTTTCAAGGAAGCTAAGCTTTTAAGTGGTAGAGTTTATATGCAATTTTAGGTCACTGGTTCAGCCTCTGAGCCCTTTGCTCTCTAGGACTTCCTTCGTTTGTTAGGTGGCTCATTCAGTCATGTGACCGCACGCCATTTATGCCTGGCACTCTTCTAGATGTTGGAGGCACAGCTGCGAAGCTGGCGGAGGGAAGAGCTGGGCACAGAGATCTTAGCTGAACGGGAAATGCCCACAATACTCCTTAAGTGCATTTGCAGCAGCAGGAAAGAAATGGTTGCCTTGGATTTGCGTGAACAGGGGTGAGCTCAGAGAGGTGGAGGGGCCCAGGGCACAGAGCCTTTAACTCAACACAAAAGACAAATCTAGCTGCTAAACTCTTTATATGTGTGTCATGCATTTATTTTCATGGGTCAGGGCCCCACATCAAAGAGACTTAAATTTTTTTGAAGAGGAATTTACTGTTCTACTTTCTGGAAAGCTGTCTGGGGCAGCTCAGGGAGCCAAGGCAGGACCTCAGGAAGCAGCCCCAAGGACTTGAGCTGAGGACCTCACACTCACCTGACCCTTCTCTCCGTCCACTTCCAGACCTTCTGCTTCTCTGTGCAAGTGGCTTGTGGCCGCACCCGCCCCTCTACCAGTCAGCCCCTCCCTCCAGCACGCAGGGGTGCGGACCCAGGGATGAATGATGGGCCACTTGGGTCATGTGACCTGTCCTCCGTCACACCCCTTTTCAGGCTGTAAGGTAATAAGCCCTGATAAGCCCCACCTGTCCGGCTGCTGGTAGCGGGAGGGAGGCCAGGTGTGTGCGCAGAAAAGGATCGTTGGGCTTGCTGGACACATCAAAATGGGTCACTGTTGAAGCCCAGGACACCACAGACCTGAGGGAATCCACGGCCCAGTACGAGCCCTGCAGCAGCCACAAAACGACAGTCCCTTGTTCATGTACTTTGCACGAGAGGCCGGTCCGGCTGAAGGGCGGCTTGCTGGTCCCAGGAAGTGGGGAGCCAGGCCTGCCTGTTCCTGTCCTGCACCTGACACTGGCACCAGTGAGGCTGGTGTGGAAGGATGTGACAGGAGGAGGTGCAGAATGTGAATGGAAGTCTCTCTCCCTTTCCCTTAGCTCGGCTTCAAGCCTTTAATATGTAAATGTGCGCGGTGGAGCTCCCTGAGGGAGTCTGAGCTCAGTAATGGGTGCAGGAAAGTCACGGCTTGCTCAAGAAATCAGAAATAACCCGGGAGGGTGCACAGGCAGGAGCACTGGCCCTGGGATTCAGGGCGCACATCTGGGTGGGCGGGGGTGCCCTTAACCAGGCCCTTCTGGGGAGTGTGCGCTCCGTCTGCTGGCCAGTGAGGCCTTGGGCGGACCTGTCGGTTACACCACGATTCGATTTGTGGCCTGCAGTGTTTTAAAATAATGCTTTCTCTCCCTTGATCAATATTGTTTATGCTGATTTCTTAATTCTCTGCGCTCTAAGGGTGCACGATTTGCCTTAAAGAGGAAGGGAGGAATTTAAACGTCCATCCGTGGTGAAGAAAAACCCACGCCATGGCACGGGCACGGCATTACAAATAACAGAGGCACCTTCCGGACATAGGAAGACCGGCAGGCGTATTGCAAAGTGTAAAGAACACGTTGAGGCCAGGCCAGGAACGGGAATTTCCCACTTACTGTTCTGGAAAGGAAGGGAAATTCGGGAATAGGGAAAGGTAGGGAAGGGAATACAGAAACCATGCGTGGTGAGTTTCTGGGCCACAGATTGGGCCTGGACTGTTCACGTCAGCCACAGAGGAGACAACGGACGGCCAGGGTCCAGGATGGTCTCCAAGGGGCCATGAGCTCTGGAAACTGGAATTGAATCAAGGCGCACATGTGCGTCTTTTCTGGGAAGGAGATTTTTACATCCACCGCATTTTCAAAGGTACGGAGAGGCACGGTCTCACAACAGTGCTCAGAAGTATGGCTCTCCAAAATAGATGCTGTCCTGTTTCAGGAGGCTGACCCTGGAGAATGCTGATTTTCTTTTCCCTGGAGATCTGGGGACGAGGATTTGATTGTGACAGTCTGTGGTTGCTATTCAGCGCCCAATAATCGGATTATTTTGGCAGAAGGATACTTCACTGCTAATTGGCATAGGGAAGGTGCCAGGAGCCAAGGTGTCCAGCTCGAGGAGGGAGGGGAAAATCAGAGAGAGCTTGAACACGGAGAGGTGCCTTTGGAGGCTATTAAATGGGTCTGAGAGGGAGCCTGTCACATCTGGTTGTTGTGATAATTAGATTAGGAAGCAGAGAGAAGCAGAGAGCAGGCGCCCAGTGTAATCTGCACAGACACTGCCAGAGGCCTGGGAGGTGGATCTGAAAATAGCTAGTCTGCAGAGGTGACCTCCGGACCATCACACGGCCCAGAGCCCGGGCTCGCAGGCCCCGGGCGTAGAGGGCATCTTGCCCTGTAGCTCCCAACCTCGTCCTGGAGCCATCTGAGGATTAGACTTCCCTGGGGTGCTCGTTTGCAAATACAGGCTCCCAGTTCCTGCCCCTGCACATTCCAGGCCAGGAGACCTGGGCTTGGCCCCAGGGGTCTCCATTGTAAACAAGTTCCTTGATTAAATGGGTGGATGTCCAGTTTAGTTGTCACTGACCTCGTTCAACATCCTCATTTGAGAGACCGGGAAGCGGGGCGGGGACATCTGCCTGGAATCACATCCCAAGCACAGCACCACCCACACTGTGCCATGCACATCACATATGTTCTATCTTACTTACTCTTCCCGGGATGGCCCTGCAATGGTGACTTTATTTACTGTAGTTGACAGACAAGGGTACTGAGGTTCTGGGAGGATCAGAGACTTGCCCAAGTTTGCACAGCTAATGAGTGATGAACACATGGCCCGGCTGCCTTCCAGGACCCCACAGGGCATTGTTGTATGGGCTTCCCGCCACCGTCTACAGAGCCCCCACCTGCGAGATGGCAGGGTAGCCCCTCACCGTGTGAGGAGGTCCCAGCTGGTCCCTGTGAGGGAGCCCAGCCAGTGTTAGGCACTGCCCCCCAAGGTCCAGGCTCTTGACTCCTTCAACCTCCTCCCACCCCTCCCCTGTTATGCATGTAGTGGCTCAAGTTTTGTTTGTGGCGAGAAGAACCACAAACTCTTAAGTCCTCGCTCATGATCGTCTCCATAAAATCACATAGTTTCTCATCAATAGCGTTTGGACCCAATTCCTGTGTCCTGGGAATAGCAGCTTCTCATTCAGGATCTATTTTCCCCACGAAACCACGACGGGGCAATGTATCCTGGTTCACTATCGAGAGTGCTGTTTCTTTCCAGGGCTGATATTCAGGAATTCTAGATGTGATATTTCTGCATGGCCAGGTAATATTATGAAAACTTATTTTTGGTCATTGTTAAACTATGAAAGTGTGCCTTGTACAGCACAGTTGAGAAGTTCGAGTTTACTCTCTAAAACATCTTTTTTGTTTTCCTGACGTTCACGATGTAGGTATGATGTCAGGTTCAGTCACATGGGTGAAACCAGCTTTTATAATAAAATAGCATGTCTGTTATTTCAACCATTGGCAGTCAGGGTCCCAACAGGAAAAAGGTGGTACACTTAATTTCTTTAAATAGCTGGTTTATCTCGATGTAACTTACATCCCATAAAATTCACCCTTCTGAAGTGTTTAATTCGGCAGGTTTTAGTACATTCGCACAGTTGTCCAACCATCACTACTATTTAATTTTGGAACATTTGTATCACTCCAAAAAGAGATCCCGCACCCATGAGCAATCATTTTGCATTTCCCCTCCCTCCAGTCCCTGGCAAGCACTTTATGTAGTGATCTGTCTGGAGATTTCATGTAAATGAAATCCTATCATCTGTGGTCTTTTCTGACTGGATTCTTCACATAGTCCACTGGTTTACAAGTTGGTCTATGTTGTAGTGTGTATCTGTACTTTACTGTTTCTTCTTTTCTTTCTTTTCTTTTCTTTTCTTTTCTTTTCTTTTCTTTTCTTTTCTTTTCTTTTCTCTTCTTTTCTTTTTTGAGTGAGAGAGAGAGAGAGAGAGAGAGTGCAGAGAGAGAGAATCTCAAGCAGGCTCCATGCCCGGCCCAGAGCCCGATGCAGGTCTCCACCTTACAACTGTGAGATCATGACCTGAGGGGTAATCAAGAGTCAGACACTTAACCAACTGAGCCACCCAGACGTCCCCTGCCTCTTATCGCCAATATCCTGCGGTATGAACACGTCCCATTCTGCTCATCTACCCATCAGGTGCTGTACGTTTGAATCGTTTGCACTTTTTGATTTTTACGAATAATGTTGCTATGAACACCAATGTACAGGCTTTGGTGCAGCAGTGCATTCCCATTTTCCCTGGTATAAGCTGAGGAGTAGAGCTGCGGGGTCATACGGCAACTCAGGGTTGACCTTTGGAGGAAGAAGGGCTTTGTATCACTCCCCCCACGGCAGGTGTAGAAGAGCTCCGATTTCTCCACCTCGTCGTCAATACTTGTTATTATCCTTATGTTTTACTTCATCTACCCTAGGGAACATGACGTAGTATTCCAGAGTGTTTTTGTTTTTCATTTCCCTGATGACTAATGGCACTGAGCATCTTTTCCTGTGTTTATTGACAATCTATGTAACTGTATGAGAGGAATATCGAGTCAAGTGCTTTGCCTGTTTTTAACTAGGTTGCTTGTCTTTTTATTGTTGAGTAATAATATTTTTTAAGATATATGTGTTCTGGATACTAGACCTTTGTCAGATATATGATGTTCAAATGTTTTCTTCCATTCCATGAGTTGTGTTTTTACTTTTTAATGATGTCTTTTGAAGCACAAAAGTCTTACATTTTGGAGTCCAACTGTACTTTTGTTATCACCTCCAAGGAACCATCCATCGCCTGACCCAAGGCCACAAAGGTTGGCTCTTAGGAGTCTCTTTAAGACTTGTGTAGTTGCACACTTTTCATTTAGGTCAATGAAGCATACCTAAAATTCAGGAGAATTTGCTGCAGCAATGTTTACAAAGGTGTGGTCAGGGTGAAGCAAAACCAGCAGGGGCGGTGCAGAGCCTCGGGGCTCAGGGCTATAGATGAAGTCTGGCCCATCCCAAGACCTGCAGAACAATTGCAGGGAGTGGAACACAGAGGCGTTCTGAGGACAGACTGACCCATGGGAGCTGTACCTTAGGTTGGTTGATCCAGAGTGACTCAGCAGCACAGGGTGGGGGGACCAGGAAATGTATTCCCTGACCCACTTTTCCTTCCTTCTTCTGGTCTTGTCTGCTGCTCTCCATTGGCTGACCCCATCCAGAAGCCAGAATTCATTCAAGGGAGCAGAGTCACTCTGAGACAAGGGAATAAAGACTTCATTATCAGAATTAGACCTCGTCATTTGTTGGAGCAGGTGCAGAATGTGAGTCCAGAAGTCAGAAAAGGAGGCACTAACCAGTCAATCTGAGACTTGTTTGTCCTGCTTCCAAAGTGGTGCTGAAGGGCAGAGCCCATAGAGCAGTCTGTGCGTGACCACAACTGGGCTTCTCCTGGGGGCCCCAGAATTGCTGTGGGTCAGCAGAGAGGGAGGAAGAGCTGGACAGGGTGGAGGAGAGTGTGAATGGCCTGGAGCCCAGAGGGCATCTTTGCATCTTTCTGTCACATCCACAACCCCTCCAGAGAGTTATGGCGGCTCAGGCACTTCTCCTTCCAGACCTTGAGTATGTTCTTCTTTAGGACAACTCTAACCTGGAATCATTCAGAGGAGAAAATTATGGGGAATCCAATCCCCGGCTCAGCAAAATCAGCACGGTCTACTTCAACACTGTCCATTCCTTGACAGCCTCTTTAACACATTTACTCTCCAAGTGAAAAGACAAGCAAAATCCTGCTTCTTCCTAAAATGAAGCACCTAACCTTGTGCAAGTGAAAACATGCTAACTCTCTCTCCAAAGGAGAATTCAAAGTTCTATGTGTTCAAGTTATCCATCTGATGGTATCCAATGCCATTTTAGCTGAGTCATACTCCCCTTTGATAGCCTGTATCTCACTTCCTGCGAGACAAGGTTGACTGCTAAGAATATATCTTATGCTAAATAGTTGGAAAATGGAAGAGAGACAGAGAGAGGGAGAGACAGAGAGAGAGATCTGGTTAATATTACACAAATTTGCTTATATAAGAGCAAGAAAGAAAGACCGAAAACTTTAGCAATCTTCATTTTTCACATTGGCCATGAGTTGTTGCTAGCACTTACAAACTTCCATCATCTACAGCCTGTGAATTTTCCCTTTCCCCTCAGCAAGGACCTCAGATGCTTATGGTTCCTTAATTGGTGGGATGCTCCAAACCTAATTCTTGAAATGGCTATACTGTTTTCAGTTTTGTCAGTATTGTGTTTTGCAATATTTTATCAACCTTCCTTAAGGGATAAAGGAATGTTAAGAGGTACCCAGATCTCTTGCATTCCAGACATATTTCTCCTTGCCCCTGTTGTTTGGTAGCAGCCCCCAGTCCCCTTGATAGTCAGGGTCAAGCAGCCCAGCCCACACAACAGCCCTATATTTGCCTTCTCATTCAGTGTCCAACCAAATTTCCAGGTCAATGGAATGGTTACTGTGTCCCTTGATAGAAGCATCCCTCCCTTGGGAACTAAACTCTTTTTAAAAAAAAAATTAATGTTTATTCATTTTTGAGAGAGAGCATGAGCAGGGGAGGGGCAGAGAGAGAGGGGGAGACACAGAATCCAAAGCTGGATCCAGGCTCTGAGCTGTGAGCACAGAGCCCAACGTGGGGCTCAAACCCACGAACTGTGAGATCATGACCTGAGGCAAAGTTGGATGCTCAACTGATGGAGCCACCCAGACGCCCCTTGGGAACTAAAGACTCTTTAAGCAGGAAAGTGGAAAGTTGCAGGGATGGGTTACAAAAACATGGCTAGTGGATCATTAAGGGAAAATATGAAGAACTACTCCTATTTCCACCTTGTATCCAGACCTGGAAGTCCTGGCAAGGAAGAAACTACTGGATATCATTTGCTGATTCTGAGTATATACCTCATCCCTTCCGAGTGTTGCCCACTGCCCCGATACCAAACGGAGACTTTCAAAGACCATATCACCATTCTGTACAGCGAGCTGATCCATGGGACCATGGTAACACTGGTAACTTACACGCACTTGAGCCCATTGCTAACCTCCATTTGCTACGAGATCTTGCTTGGTCAGAAATAATGAAGTATGGATTACCATGATGGTCAATAAGGTAGCTAATGAGTCCAAAGATGCTGGTTTGGGCAGAAGCACTGTGGACAGAAAGGGCAAATCCACATCCAGGGAAGTCTTTCTTTCAGAGAGAACAAAGTGCTGCTTCTTTCATGATGGAAGTGGTTCTATTAATCAACCTGCCACCAAGTGGCAATCTGGTCCCCTTAGGAGAAAGGAGCCAAATTAGGGGCCTATTGTTGGTCTTCCTGTCGGCAGGTTGGGCATTCAGCAGTGACAGCAGCCAGATTGGCTTTGATGAATGTAAGTCCATGTTGCTGAGCCTGAGCAGAATCTCCATCCCTGCCACCATGCCCTCTGTTCAGGAGCCCATTGCTTAAACAGGGTGGCTTTGGAATGAGATGAACTGACATCCTAGAATTAGTCATTTCATCCACCTGATCGTTCAGATCTATCGTTGATTGCTCTTTAGTGAGCACTCACACATGAGACAAACATCCTCACGGTTGTAAACATTCAGAGAGGTCTATGTACATTCCTCTCCCACAGACCTTCTTGTCAGAAATTTTCCAACCATCTTACTTTCAGGTCCAGCCAGACTTAGTCAGTGTTCATGAGCCAGTGTTCACAAGATCTCCGACAATCTCTTCTTTCAGGCAAATGGAAGGGCCACAGGTGCATTACCGGCAGTTCTGGCCATTGTGAGGACTTCTTTAATGCCTTTACTGTCCTCTGGGTCAGCTCCTCAATGTGGCAGAGATGTTGTTGCTTCCCATTCTTGGATAGTGCCAGAACCTTGTGCAGAACTCTCTGTAAACAAGGCTGGAATTTTTTCTTCCTCAGCTGATTGGTCATAGGGAATTGCCCATGAAGCAATGGGTGCTCACCTGAGGGAGAGGAGGGAATACAGCAAGCGTAGGAGTTATGGGAATTGGAGCCACTTGTCCATGAGATTCACTTGAGTTCAGACCCTGGGAAGCCAATCTTGTATCTACCATTCCCACTTGATGATGGAGTGCTACAGGGCACGCCAAATATTGTAACGTGTTGGATCAGACAACATCCAGTTTGTGGTGGACACCTGGGGTTGCCTAGTCATTTGGAGAATTATGGATGGGCATTTGTGGTCCACTAGGGCCTGTCCAAGCCAGGAACTGTCAACAGAATAGTATCTGGAGAGGATGAGCTTCACTCTAAATTCTTCAAAGTTTATGCTGGGATTCTTCTATGAGACCTGCTTAGGGTTCCACAAAGCATCAGTATCTACCACAGGCACTTTAAACACCATCAGATTTGCTGGTTATTTGGCCTAAGGGCTACGGCAGCTTGAATGACAGCCCTGACCAGATCCAGTGCCTTTCTTTCTCTGCTCGTTAATCAAAATGGGCACCCTTTATGTTACTTGGAAAACGGGTCAGAGCAGCTTGACCAAATACAGTATATGTTGCCTCTAAGACCCAAGGAGACCCACTAGGTATTGTGCCTTCTCATGGGTAGGGGGGCCAGAGAGAAATGCGTAGCTCACCTTGGAAGGAATATATCAATGTGCCTCACACTACTGGCCCCTAGAAATTTCACCAAATTTTCTGGGAATATAAGATTCTGTAGGTCAGCAATTTGCAATGGGCTCAACTGGCCAGTCTTCTGCTGGTTCGGCCTGAGTTTGCTCAGGTGGCTGCAGTCACTGACAGCTCACCTGGGGCGGGAGAATCCCTGCTGGACCACAGTTGGGTCTTGGTTGAAGCCCTGTTCCTACGCAGTAGCTCCATCAGGCGGCCCTTCCCTACAGCTTCTGGTCTTGTTGTCTTCCAGCATTAGTGTCTTCCTTTCCTACCCCCATCCATAGGGTCACAATGACTTCTTTCCATTGTTGTACCTTCCTGTCTCACCATCTCCTGTGATTTTGCACAATGCTTCCTTCATCTTTGTTAACAGGCTACTTTCTCCACAATTATCATTCATCCCTTTGAACTGAGTCTCCGTGTTTCCTGTTTAACCTTGACTAATACAGCGATCTCTAAGCATAAAAATCCTTTAGTGATTAAAGTTTATATTCCTCAAGGAAACACATTAAAGCCTTGACATCCAATGTCTGGAAAAAATGGCTTTTGTCTGTTCTGTGTGCTTATTTCTGCTGCCTTCCCCTTTCAGCAGTTTGTGTGAATGGTTTGCATGCCACGTCTTCTCATCCCGATCTCTTCTAGATGGCTCGATTCTTTCTGTTTTCTCTGACACAGCGAGGATGGCTCCTGGACTCCCTGGTCACCTCAAGAGAGGCAACACTTTTTCTCTGACACTCAGAGAACAGATTCTGCCTACTTTTGTGACTTATGGAATTACTGGAGGTTAAGTCATCTGAGATGGATTGCAGGTCAATGTTAGAAAAAACTGAGTTCAGCACTTTCTTTTGGGATTTGATTAAATGTCTGGTGCCAGGTTTCACTCCACCTGGTTGGAAATAGTAACTGATTCCACAGAGGGTGCTCCGGGCTTCATGTTTTCCTTTCAGTGTAGCCTTGCTATCCAGTTTCCATCAGAGAGAGACAAAAGTGAGTCACCTCTGTGGAAGATTAAAGAGAGACATGAAGTGTTTTATACCCTTCTCATTGAAAATGGCATTGGGGTGCCTGTGTGGCTTAGTCAGTTGAGCGTCCGACTTCGGTTCAGGTCATGATCTCACGGTTCGTGGGTTTGAGCCCCGCGTCAGCCTCTGTACTGACAGCTCGGAGCCTGGAGCCTGCTTCAGATTCTGTGTCTCCCCCTCTCTCTCTCTCTCTGCCCCTCCCCTGCTCATGCTCTCTCTCTCTCTCTCTCTCTCTCTCTCTCTCAAAAATAAATGAACATTAAAAAATGATTAAAAGAAAAGAAAATGGGGTCTATTTCCATCTTCTTGAGCCCGTCTGGCCCAGTACTGCTTTTGCCAATAGAGTGCATGAGAGGTGGCCCAATGGTCACTGGGGCCACTTTTTAAGAAGATTGGCAGCTTCTGCCTTGTTCTTCTGGAAGGCAGCCGCCATATAAGGACAACTATCCTGAGATCCCCATGCTGTGAGAAGCCCAAGCCACATGGAGAAGCCCTGGAAGATGAAATGTCATGTGGAGACAGAGAGGCCAGAGAACACAGAGATGCTGAATATGTGAGTGAAGATGCCAACCTGGAAGCAAATGAGGCCTCCCCCACCCTCCACCCCACCGCCACACCACTGGAGGCCACATGGGTAAGAGTCAACCTGCAGAGTCCAGGCCTTCCTGAATTACTGACCCACACAGTTGTGAGAAAAAAAAAATGTCTCTCTCTCTTTTTTTTTTAAGTTTAGGTATTTATTTTGAGAGAGAGAGAAAGAGAGCATGGGGAGGAAGAGCAGAGAGAGAGAGAGAGAGAGGGAGAGACAGGGAGAGAGAGAGAATCCCAAGCAGGCTCCACGCTGCCAGTGCAGAGCCTGACTCGGCGCTCAATCTCATGACTATGAGGTCATGACCTGGGCCAAAATCAAGAGTCAGATGCTTAACCGACTGAGCCGCCCAGGTGCCCCCAAAATGGCTCTTTCAAACCACCAAATTTGGGGGTAGCTCATGATTCAGCAATAGATAACCAGAACAGCCTCTTTCAACAATTTTGCCCCAGCAATTATTTCCAGTACTTTCCAGTAAGATGGGAAGACAGAATTCCCATTCAGTTTGCTTTCTGTCTGGACTTAGGGTTGATTCACCGGTCCTGCTTTATGGCTAAGTGTGGGATTGGGGGCAGTGCTATGCCGTACTCCTCTCTACAGGGCAGATCTGGAGGACACAGAAGGAACAAAGTCTGGGAAGGGAGGCGAGCATGAAGGAAATGTGGGCACTTAAAAAAAGGCGGGGAAGATCTTTTATTAACTCCTTTCCTAGCTGGCCAACGTTTACGTACCACCTGTCACGTGCTAGACAACGTGAAGACATACCTCACTTTATTACGTTTCACTCTATGGCGCTTCCCAGATGCTGCGTGTTTTACAATTGAAGGTTTGTGGTAACTCTGTTGAACAAGTCTATTAATGCCATTTCTCTAACTGTGTCCGCTCATGTGGGGTCTTTGTGTCACATTTTGGTAATTCTTCCACTAGTTTAGGCTTTTTCATTATTATTTTTGTCATGGCGATCTGTGACCAGTGATTGCAACTTGCTGAAAGCTCAGATGATGGTTACCATTTTTTAGCAATAAGGTATTTTTTAATTAAACTTTGTACATTTTTTAGGCACAATGTTATTGCATACTTAATAGACTAGAGTAGAGGATAAACATAACTTTTAGATGCACTGGGGAAAATTTTCATTTGACTCACTTTATTGCAATATTCACTTTATTGCAGGAGTCTGAAACCAAACTTGTAACAGCTCTGAAGGATGCTTGGACTAACCACAGGAATAAATAGATGAACAACAAAGAGGGCCTGCCTTCCAGAAGCTTGCAGATTAAGGAGAACACAGACACAGAGACCAATGACTAGGCGTCATGTTAGAAGTGCTTTTTGTACAGGTACAGGCAAGAGGGATCCTGTGCTTCCTTAGGGGATAAACACTGAACTGAGTCTAGGCAGCGGTGCATATAAGCTGGGAAAAGGAAATACATTACAGTCAGAAGGAAGATCGTGCAAAATCAAATAAGTATAAAAGCTTTCGGAGCTATGGTTTGGCTAGGACATAGGTAGAAACTTGATTATGGGCTGTGGTCTTTATCTCATGGGTAAAGGGTATATTCAGCGATGTGCTGGAAACCTGGCTTCAAACACAAAATTCACTGATTTGTAGAATTTGCCCTTTTATTTTCTAGAGTAACTAGTCCCGCCAGGATCATTTTCAAGCAAACAACAGCTTAACAATTGGCTTGTGAGACTTCTGAGTATTAACAATTCACTCAGAAGCCAGTATGAACAGACTGCAGCATACCACTGGGCCAATTGAAGGATTTGGGAGTGACATAAACTGAATTGTATTTTACAGTATCATTTTGGTAACTGTTCAGGAGCCCATTGTGATCATCTGGATGAAAGATTCTTGGGGTCAACTCTACACACACACACATATATAGTTATATATAGTCTATATATAATAAATAAAATAAATATCAAGTATTATTTAATATAATAAATATATCTTAAGGCATTGATGACAGGTTAGACACAACGAACAAAGAAAAGGGGCCAGAGATGAGCAGAGAATTTGCAATTTAAGGATCATGTCCTGAAGAACCATGCATGTACATCAAAGGATCTTGTCTTTAGTAGGCAACAGAGAGCCACTGAAAGATTTTAAATAGGGGAAGGAGATGATTGGCTATGTGGTTTTTTTCCTGAAGACAAGTGATATCTTTTAGAAAACACTTATAAAGAAAGGCTCTTGACATAGCCCTATGTTAAAATAGGTTAGGGTAATTTGTTTTAATTTTTTTTAAATCAATTTTGAATGAGAACATCTTCTCCCAGAAATGCAAAGATGGTGATATATACTATGTTCATGGATGAGTAGATTCACTCTAAGATTCTGATTATGTTTAATCTAAAAATTTAATGCCAAATCGCCTACCTTTTTTTTTTTCTCTTGGAACTTAAGTTTATTCTAAAACCTATATGGAGAGAAAAGGCCCAAAGAAGTCAGATATGAAATCTTATTACAAAGATGAGACAATCAGAACAGAGTTCTATTAGCATAAGAATAGGAAAATAGACTAATAGTATACATCTCATACAGTTAAGTTTCATAACACAGGTCAGTGCTTAGAAGAACAACTTGACAAATGATATTTAAACCATAGGCAGCCTGTCTGTCCATCTATCTAATCGTCCACCCCCACCCACCCATCCATCCATCTGTCTCTCCCTCCCCACTGCCTACTTAATACAATCTTCAGGCTTCTCACCTGCATGCCTCCCTTGAATGCATCCACCAGTTCTCCTTCACTGGCTCCTGGACCTGTACAGTTGGGCCTCTGCCCTCACTAAGTTTGTTCTTGGGAAAGTTGCCCATAACTTCTCTCCAGCCCCATTCGGCCTGACATCTGTGCCTGCTTTACTTTTCAGGCTACCTCTCCTTAGTGAAAACCTTCCTCTCCTGGCTACTGGACCACTACCCTCACCTGCCTTCCTCACACCTGCCTGACCCTCACCTGTCCTCACACCTGCCTGGCTTCCTCTTCATTCTCAACCATGGGCTGCTCTTCCCCTCTCTCAACACTCTTAAAATGTCAGTATCCCCCTGGTTCCTTCTTCAGCCTTTTTCTCTTCTGAAACTCTATTCTGACTGCATGCTTAATTATTTGATCAGTCATGCCTCTGGATGACCTCATACATCCTTTTGGCATAATTATTTCCAATATGCCATCGACTCTCAGATCCCTAATATCTCCATCCTTACCTGAACACTGACTCCAGAATGTCTACCTTCTGGGCTGACCTCCTCCTCTCCCTG
The DNA here is from genome assembly GCF_014898765.1 of Herpailurus yagouaroundi. Classification (NCBI taxonomy): domain Eukaryota; kingdom Metazoa; phylum Chordata; class Mammalia; order Carnivora; family Felidae; genus Herpailurus; species Herpailurus yagouaroundi. The sequence goes on along the minus strand of NW_024412417.1, from coordinate 45,053,909 downwards.
CACACCTGCTCCTCCCCTTCCCCACCTGGTCTCTACAAATGGCCCCACCATCTTCTTCGCCATGTGTACAACCTGTCACCATAGCCTCCCAACTGAATGACAAATATCTCTGAAGTATGGTGAAAACAACAAGTCTAATGAGGTTCAGTGACAAGGCATTATTTATCAGGCATCGTGCTAAGCATTGTACATCTTTCAACTCTTTGACGTGAGAACACTGTATGGTGGGTACTACCACATCCCACAGTTTTTCAGATGTGGATAATGAGGCTAAGGAACTCGTTGCATGGCTGCAAGGAGGCGAGCCCCTTAATAAGGCATCCTGTCTTCTACAGCCCCACTGCCTGCATCCTCCAGGCAGGCAGAGGAAGTTTCCTAAAGCCATCCAGGCAACACTTGTGTAGCAGCCCCTGGCCAGCTCTTTGCTGCCCCCTACTGGCCTCAAACTACCCGTGAGGACAAGAAAATCTATACACTTGCTGTACGTTAACCGTTGGGACTTCGTATCACGATTTCTGTGGATTTTATACAGTCGTTCCTGTGGTGGACGCTCTGGCCCTGCTCAAATTCCCCTTCAGCACTAAAGGATCTATTTTGCCAGCTGCTGGGGAGGTGTTGGTTACCAGTTCTCCACTCTTGACATTTTGGGGACTGCTTCGGCTGAACAGCGCTGCCCGTCCCCGGGCACACCCAGGCCAACTCACTGGTGATTGATTGCTCAGGCAAGGGTGGAAAGTCTGGCCCCTCTGACCAGCTCAGGCCAGTTCTGATGGGTTATCCCAGCCTCAGAGTTTCCAGCAGGTTCCCCCACTGAAGACTTTTACAGCCTGACCTGAATCCTTTCCTACATGTGAGGATCCCGAGAGCCCTTCCCAGTGAGTGTCCTGCCCTGTATTTCTGCCTCCGAACCTGTTGCTGGGGACCTGGGCCTGGGGCCACCACCCTGGGGTGCATGATTCCCAGACTTGCTTCCGAATGCCTGGAGGGGCCCTCGGAAGCTCCATTTTGGGTATGCACCTCAGGTGGTCCTTGTATTCAGGAAGGTCTGTGAAAGTCCCCTGGGGAGAGACCCTGAGGTGGATGTCAGCCAGACCTGGGTCCCCAGTCCAGTTTTGCCACTGCCTTGTCACCCCTGGCAAGTCACTTGACCACAACGCTCTCTTCTCACCTGAAACAAAACCAAAAAACCCAAAACAACCTCCCAAGATTTCTTAATACTTGCCTCAGAGGATCCTTGCAAAGTTTGAGTAAGATCATGCTTAGCAGCTCAGAGGCGTGCTGCATGCACACAGAGCCGGTCGTCCACAAGTGCGGGTCTCTTGCCCTCCTGAGAGGCAGGGAGAAAACAGTGAAGAGAAATCGTGACCTGAGAAGCACCAGGCAGAACACACCAATCCCAGTGGTCCCGCAGGATCTGGGCTCAGGCTGTTTGAAATTCCTTCCTTTGGTTTCAGACCTTGTCTTTCACCCTTGTTAACATGCGCATACCCTCTGGGTGAGATCAGTTGTCACTCAAAAATTCCTGAAACCTTTGGAAGGTTTTCCATCTTAGCCACCACTGTGCCAATCAGACTCTCTCTGGGGCTGGTTTGAGGGGAGGTGGGACCAAAAGACACTAAGTACTGGGGAGCGAACTCACTCTGTGAACGCTTAAGGCACCAGTGGGGACTCGGGGAAAACTCAGGAAGAGGAGATGTGACTATACTGTAGCCAAAGTTCCACACCGCCCTCCTGACTCCCTGATCATGTCAGTCCCAGAGACCCCTATCGTCCAGAATAGATTCTGGGGGAATGACCCTTGGGCCTGGGGTGCCATCACCACCTTGAAAGGCGAATGGCGTTGGCAAAGGGGTGCCGGCAGCAACCTCTAACTGCTCAGAACATGACCACCAGCTTGGCGTTTTCAATCCTGAGATGACCTCTCTGCGGCTCCTGAGGTCCCAGCTGGCCAGCCCTCCCGTCACCAGATGGTGTCACTGATCTGCCTGCTGGGGGTGCACGACCTACACCTGTGTGGAGCACCATAGCTGATGTCCAACGAAAGAAGGAAGGGGAGCAGGTGCAGAAGGAAAATGGGTCAGTTCGGTATGCACACACTGACATGGGGTTAGGCACAGGAGATGCTTATCTGGGGTGGGGGTGGGGAGGGGAACGCGTGCAAGGTCAATGGGGCCAAATGGGATTGGGGAGGAAAGCACTCAGACCCCAGTCCAGGTCTGACACCTGAGACAGGAAAGCAGAGGATGCAGAGCCGAGCAGAGAACATCTCCGTCTGCAAGGCAAGTCTGAACCGGAGGCTCCACCAGTCCACGCAGAGGGCTGGAGCAAAGATGAGCCCCATTGGGTGAACATGGCAGACCCCACTCACTGCCCTGCTCCGTCGCTGCCATCCAAAGGAGCTACAGCTGGCGGCTGCCAGGAGACAGTGGCCCTCGCAGTGGATGGGCAAGTCCCCCCAAGCCGTCACCTCCTCGACGGCCACAGGGAAGAAGGACGATAAATGAGAAAGAAATAAGGAAGCGGAGGAAGGAGAAAGATAAAATGGCGAACAGGGCTAGGAATGGTCCAGGAACCCAGCGAGGCTGGAAGACACTCTCTGTCATGTTTCAAAAGGGTCGACTCTGATTCTTCCCTTCAGGGGTCAGAACTCGCAGTGCCCACTCAACAGCATTGTGCCCCCTGGGAAGGGGCAACCAACCCTCTCCTGGGGTTCTAATACCAGCAGGGCCCAATGTCTGTGCAACGTCTTCGTTGTCCTAGCAACCTCTGCCTATCTTTTCCTACTTAATAACCATTGCATTGTCGTGTTCGGTTCGAGGGCCACATCTGAGGTTCTTTTTATACTCCATGTGATTTGAAATCTATCAGAACCTGGAGATGCAAACAGTACCGTCATGCTTATCCATTTTGGGGTCAGCAGAATTAACCAGAGAGATGAAGGGGTTTGCCAAAGCCCACACAGAGGCGAGGCAGCAGAGCTGGGACCTGAACACGGGTTCTCGTACTAGAAATCCCGAGTTTCAGTTTGTGGGAGCAACTGCAGCAGGTCCCCCAGCAGGGGTCCTGCACCTCAAGTCTACCTGCCCGTGCCAAGCTTGGTCCCAGTGCCTTTCAGGGGCTGCCCTGCCCCCACCCACACTGGCCCTGAAACCATCCTGAGAGATTTATCTTAAGCTTTGTGCCTGAGTATCATAAAAACTAGACTTTTTTTTTTTTTTGCAAAGTAGCAAGTGTTATATTTGAAGTTCCACATGAAAGAAAAACAATAATAAAACCGTGGTGAAAAAGACACCCAAGGTATCTGATCAGTACACATTAGCAAAGGAACTCAAAATAAAAACAGCTCCTTAGTGGGGAATCTTTTTAAAAAGAATCTCCTGTCTTGATCGTACTTCACTCTTTCCAAAAAAGAAATAAAACAGCACCTGATTTGCCTAGAATAAATTTGTGAAAAATACATGTTTCTGTGTCCCTCCACCCTAGTACGATGCCACCTTCTGGAAGGTGTCTGTGCTTTCGTTCCCATCGAGAGGCACTGTCGGCCCCTCTCACGTCATCCACTGGCCTGTTGAGCACAGAGCACTCATTTACTGACTCATCCTGAGTCAGACATTCAGAATCTCACTGGTTGTTGGCCAGGGACACCAGTTCCTTGCCATGTGGGCCTCTCTGTGGGACAGCTCATAGCATGGCAGCTGCTTCCTTCAGAGGGAGGATGCAGAGAAAGAATAAGAAAGGACAAGCAAGACAGAAGAGGCAGTCTTTTGTAACCTACTCTCAGAAGTACCCTCCCATTGCTTTTGCCCTGTTCATCCATCAGAAGCGAGTCGCTAAGTCGAGGCCAGGTTACCCCAGGGTGTAAATATCGAGACGAGATGCTGAGGTCATTGGGGGCCATCCTAGACTCTGCCCCCCACTCTGGGTCCTGACCTGAGGAGACCAACGGAACCCAGCTAAGTCCAAGTAGGCCCAGAATAGCAACTGGCTGGCCTAGAGGCCCATCAAAGAGAAAGCAGTGGCCGCTCTCACAAGCCAATGAGACCCGGCAGTTGGTTATCACTCTATGGAAAAGTGGCTAAGGCAGTCAGGTGGACACAGCCTCTCCATTCAAAACTTCCTACCTGCCCTTCCTTCCATCCTTCCTTCCTTCCTTTCTTCCTTCCTTCTTTTTCTTTTTCTTTCTTTTCTCTTTCCTTCCTTCCTTCCTTCCTTCCTTCCTTCCTTCCTTCCTTCCTTCTTTCCTTTCTTTCTTTCTCTCTTTCTTTCTAATGTTTATTTATTTTTGAGAGAGAGATAGAGCATGAGCAGGGGAGGGGCAGAGAGAGAGAGGGAGACACAGAATCTGAAGCAGCTCCAGTCTCTGAGCTGTCAGCACAGAGCCCAACGTGGGGCTCGAACTCACAATCTGCAAGATCATGACCTAAGTTGAAGTCGGACACTTAACCAATGGAGCCACCCATGTGCACCTCCTATTCGCCATTTCTGATTTAGTATTCTCCACGAACCTATATGATATCATATACATAATATAGTATATATTATTATATAATATTATACAAAATATACTATATATTTTCCTAACTTTTGGCTTGTTTGCTGTTTGGCTTTACTTTCCAGAATGTACATCCTAGGAGGCCTGGGATTGTTGATTATTTTTGTCTACTGCTCTATCCCTAGTGGTTTTAGCATTTAGAAAAATGTCTGGAATACAGTATCTCTTGATAAATATTTGTTGAATGGATGAATGAATAAATGCTGAGGCAAGAGACAGGCCTGGGGAATTAATTATGTCAAAGAGAATCTATTCTCAGAAAGAACAATGACCATGTAGACGGTTGGGATTGATGAGGCAAGGACTTTGGGGGAAATTCTGGAAGCTTTTGTCCTCACTTGAGTTAGATGCTCTTTCCCTTCAGAGGCTTTGGGGTATTACTGGTAAGCTCAGGGTAGGTGAGAAGTTTACATTAATGGTCCCGCTTGATAGAAGAAGTTTTCATCCAGGAACAACTTAACATTTAGTTGAAATAGTCATAAAAAAATAAAAGGAAGGCAGACATGCAAAGAGGCCCCTCTATTTTTTTTTTAAGATTTAAAAAATTTTTAATGTTTATTTACTTTTGAGACACAGAAAGAGACAGAGCATGAGCAGGGGAGGGGCAGAGGAAGAGGGAGACACAGAATCTGAAGCAGGCTCTGGGCTCTGAGCTGTCAGCACAGAGCCAGACGCAGGCTCAAACTCATGAACTGTGAGATGATGGCCTGAGCTGGAGTCAGATGCTTAACCGACTGAGCCACCCAGGTGCCCTCAAAGAGGCCCCTCAAAACAGGGCTGGTGGATGCAAGGTTGGCAGTGAATGCCCTTGGATCCCTGACGCCCCCGCAGGTGTTGAAGATGAATAGCTTGCGTGTCCCGTGCTAGACTCCTAGGGCTGGGCAACAAAGAACTACAAATGGGTGGCTTACAACAACAGGGATCTATCCTCATTCTTCTGGATGCAAAAGTCCAAAGTTCAAGCCAAGTTTGCTTCTTTTAAAGTGTTCTAAGTTCTGTTCCATGCCTCCCTCATAGCTTCTGGTGGCTGCAACAGTGATGGGCAGTACTTGATGCACAACTCCAGTCTCTGCCTCTGTCAGTCATGTGTCCCGTGTTCTCCCTGTGTGTCTCTGTGTCTGTGTCTCTTTTCCTCTTCTTAGAAGGACATGAGTTATTGTGTTCAGACCCATCCTAATGACCTCACTGTAACCTGACTTTATCTGCAAAGACCCTAATTTCCAAGTAAGATCACATTCCTAGCTACTAGGGGCAAGGAGTTCAATATAACTTTGGGGAAGACACAATTCAACCCACAACAGACTCTGCTGTCCTGGAGCTTAAGTATGGTTGGTGAGACAGAAGGAGAAAGGCAGCCATGCAGAGTCTGTGACAGACATCATGGGAGGCCTACAGAGAGGAGACTTTGGAAAGCAGAGGGGAAGGGCACTCAACCCCATGGTGGGGAGTGAGGCGTTGAGGTCTGAAGGAGATGATGCCCAAGTTGAGTGCTGCAGGATGAGACATAATTAGCCAGGGGCTGAAGCTGGGTTAGGTAGTAAACAGGTACTGAAGACCACCCTGGGCCAGGCACTGCTGGAGAGCTGGGTGTGCTGAGAACAGGTCATGATGTGGGGAGAAGGTGGCATGTGGCAAGGGTCTGGTGGGGGTGATTACAAGGTGCTTTGGGAGCCTAGAAGGGGAACCTGGCCTGGGTTCCAGGTCTTCTCTCACCCTCCTGGGAGAAAAGATATCTGGGCAAATTTGGAAAAGGTCTAGAATGTAGCCGAGTGTTGAGGAGAGGAAAAAACATTCCCAACAGTACAAAGAATGATAACAGAGGCCCAGAGACAGAAGTGCATGGCTTATGGGTAGAACTGCAGACATTTGGGCATTAATAGAACAGAAGAACTGGGGAGTCTCTGGAAAGATAGGCAGGGATGGCTTAGTAGTCCGGACTTAGGAACCTGGACTTTATGAGGCTGAGCATAGGGAGCTCTTGGTCCCTTTTGAAATTGTAGGCTGAGAAGTGACCCAACTGGATTTTTTAAAATTGTTTTTTCATGGATTTGGATTTCAAATAGACTAAGCTAGCTGCCTGTGGAAGATAGAGGAAGAAGAGGGAGGCTGTCACTAAGACAAGAGAAGACAAGGTCCTGCCCCAGAACAGTGGTGATTGAAATGGAGAGCACAGGGTGGGTATGAGAAAAACTTAAGCAGGTTGAGGGGCCACTGAGGAAAACAGAAGAATGGAGGATCAGTGAGGTCAGTGAGTCAGAAAGAGGCTCAAGGAGAGGATGCTGGGACCCAGATGAATTGTGTATGTTTGTGTGCAGGGGGTGGGTACCCACAGTGGCTCCACATGGAGATTTCTAGGCTGTGCTCAGCTATCATCTCCCAGACTCAGGTTCTTAGTTTCTGCAAGCACAGAGTGGAGAGGCACCAGCTTCCACCAGGGGTGCCCAACCAGTGACAGTCGTGCCCTCAGAGGACTCTTGCTGGTGTCTAGAAACATTTGGGGTTGTCACAACCGTGGGGGCTGGTACACCACTGGCATCCAGTGGGTAGAGGCCAAGAATGTGGCCAAGTTTCATACAACGCTCAAGATAGTCCCCAAAAAGTGTCATTCAGGCCGGAGTTCAGGAACACGGGCTTAAAGGCAGCATGTAAAACTATGGGCACCATGCCCATGCCCTGGGGAGCATGAGGGTGAAAAAGGCAGCCAACAAAAGACAAAAGCATGGGAATGACCAGCACTGACCTGGCAGACCAAGCACAGAAAAGCCAGAACATGGAGGGGGGGGGGGAGGGTGGGGATTGAGGGGGAGGACCGTATTTTCTTAGAGGTCTGAGGCCCTTTCCAATGGCAACAGCCATGAGAAGACAGCTAGGAAAGAGCTGATGTGCTGAGCACTGCTGCAGAGAGCGCTCCATGCCACAGCCAGAGGCAGCATGTAGTGTGTGTGTGTGTGTGCGCGCGCGCGCACACACACACACACACACACACACACACCATAACTGAACATTGGCTCTTATTCCTGAGATCAGTTCTGAGATCATAAATCCAGCGTGTTCACCATGTTCTTAAGCAGCCTTTTCCAAACACAAGTCCTGGATTGCCCTCTAGGTCAGTCTTCAGGAAACGAGGGGAGAAGTAGAGGGGCAGAGAGATCCCCCTGCATCTAGCTTGGTCTGATCCCAAGGACACCAGGGTTTAATTAGCTGAGAACATAACTGGGCATGAGGTGGGCAAGGCTTTGGGGATGGACTGAAATCAATATGGCATCTGTGCAGAGACCATTGTCCGTCAGCCTGTTGTTAGCAAACTCCAATTAGACAAGGCAGCTGAGTGGCTCTGTGGACAAGCTTGACTTGGCTTTCTGGGCAGGGTTCCTAATAAGGCTGCTCACAGAAGCACCCACAAACGACCACTTGGAAGAGGAGGCTGCCTTATGGTGGAAAGAAAGCCTTGTCAAGGGGCAGGAAGTAGAATGATTGAGAAGATCTGTCTCCTCCCTCGTCAGAGAAGCGGTTCATTAAAAGTTACAACTATAGCGTAATGTGATTGTTCTTTAAACTACTGCATAAATACCCAAATTCGCTGTATCCTTCAAAGCACTGCCCTTTGGACACTCAACCCTTATTCCAATGAAGGGGCCTTTTCCAGCCTGATGCCCCTCCTCTGGGCTCCTCTTGGAAGATTTTCTGGGTGGCTCCAGGGCCTACTCTCCTCTCCTTCTTGTAAAATCTTATGAAATGAAAAGTCTACAATTCAGAATTTATTTTTAAGGGGACATTTAATTTGTATATCAGCCCTTGATTCTATTACAAATCACAGGATTTGGTGAAGGGAAGAGTGAGGACTTTCAAGGCTACATTACTCTACTGCCTAACACCTACCAGAGTTTAATAACTGCCTGACCCTGTTCTACTCACTTGGATTAACTCGAGAAATCACCTCAAACACCCTCTGGAGCAGCCAAAGGCCAGTTACATAACTTGTTCAAAGTCACAAAGCTGGTAAGTGACAGAGCCAGGATTTGAACACTAGCCGGGTGATCTAAGAGCCCATATATATTTTTTTATGTTTATTTATTATTATTTTTTTGAGAGACAGAGAGACAGAGCATGAGAGGGGGAGGGGCAGAGAGAGAGAGGGAGACACAGAACGTGAAGCAGGCTCCAGACTCTGAGATGTCAGCACAGAGCATGATGTGGGGCTCGAACTCACGAACTGTGAGATCATGACCTGAAGTCAGATGCTCAACCGACTGAGCCACCCAGTGCCACTAAGAGCCCATAATCCATCCTGCCTGTCTGACTTTGACTGGTTCTTTCACATCCTGAGCCACAGACCTGTACCAGGAATGTGTCTCTGCCTGTGTGACATCTTCTTTTTGTGTAGTCATCTCTGCCCGTGACCATCCCTGAGCCATCTACTGGGTGGCAGTGTCCGATCACTTGAAAGGCTCTGCCCAGACAAAATCAGAGCCCCTTCCATGGGAATGTGCATGATCTAAGACACGAGGTGGTTGATGCCCCACAGTGGGGCCTGTTCCCTTGGTCTGTAAGCCGGGCTGGGATAGAAGGGAGTAAGAGCCAGTCTGGGAACCAGAGCCTGCCCCACTCTCCCTGCTTTCTGGTACAAAATTCAGAGGAATCTGAAAATCCTAAATTTAAACTTAGCCTGGTAGGTGGTTACGACTGCTTATTTGTCAATGTAGGAGAACAGAAAACATCTTATTCGCAACTTGCCAGCTTGACTCGTAACTCGTAAATAATCAGATATGTGGGCCTCTGTTTGCATCCTCGCTCTGGGTCTTGTGCATGTTGGAGGCTGGCCTGCATGCGAGCCAGGAGGAGAAAGAAACCAGGCTGGGCAGAGAGTAATAGAGGGGAGTGGCTATTTTAGACGCGATGGCCAGGAAGGGTGTTGCTGTCTGAGAGGAGACCCAGGGGAAGGGAGGAGTGAGCCACAGAGTGATCTGTAGGGAGAGACCCAGGCAGAGTGAGTACCAGGACTCTGAGATGAGAGGATGCTTGGCAGGTTTGAAAAGGAAAAACCAGAACCCAAACTAGAGTGTGGCCAGGACAGTGGGGAACAGGGAAGGGGGCAGGAGATCAGGAGAGAAACGTGTTCAGCGGCCAGCATGAAGTCTGGTGGTAATAATGAGTGAGGTGGGAATTCCAGGAAGTGTTTTCCCATTGAGTTTTCTGGTCGTAAGTCAGTGAAGGAGAGGTGAGCAAAGGAAAAACAACCCAACACAACAAGAAGCCAATTAAAGGGTCACAAAGGACTTAAAAAATTTTTTTTAATGTTTATTTATTTTTTGAAAGAGTGTGGGCAGGGAAGGGGCAGAGAGAGGGAGACACAGAATCGGAAGCAAGTCCAGGCTCTGAGCTGTCAGCACAGAGCCCAATGCGGGGCTTGAACTCACGAACCGTGAGATCATGACCTGAGCCAAAGTTGGATGGTTAACCAACTGAGCCACCCAGGAGCATCTCACAAAGGACTTTTGAAACTGTGGCTTCTGCAGACCAGTTTTGTAGCAGTTGGAATAGAAATGACTCCTATGCACATAATGAATTTAATTTCTTATATCACAATTGCTAAATTAGTTGCAAGATCTCTGGGGCAAGAAGGCTTTGGGATTTTCAGACTCCCCTCAATGTGGATTCAGAACCTTGGGTTGACTGCTGTCTACAGTGAACAGTTGAGTGACACAGGCAGTGGGTCCAGGTAGAGGACTTGAGCTGTGAGCATGGTCTCTAACCCTTAAATTGTTTTCCTTGCAAAATATTTTAAATATGTTGGAAAAAAAACCAAAACAACACTCACCACCCAGTTCTACCAACCCTCCATGCTTGGTACTAAGAAGCATAGATACGGTGGAGGCCTGAGCTATAACAGTGGTAACATTGGATGGTCCCAGATCACTTCACATCTGTCAGCTCATCCTGTCCTCACCGCAGTCTTCTGAGGTGGCCCTCATTTTATATGGGGGAGCAGCGAGGTGCACAGAAATCACATGATTACTTGTTGGGAGGGAAGCCAGTATCTGAGTTCTCACCTACTGCGCTCTGCTGACTTTAAAACATGGAGTAGAGGGGCGCCTAGGTGGCTCAGTCCGTTAAGCGGCTGACTTCGGCTCAGGTCATGATCTTGCGGTCCATGAGTTGGAGCCCCGCGTCGGGCTCTGGGCTGATGGCTCAGAGCCTGGAACCTGCTTCCGATTCTGTGTCTCCCTCTCTCTCTCTGCCCTTCCCCCGTTCATGCTCTGTCTCTCTCTGTCTAAAAAATAAATAAACGTTAAAAAAAATAATGAAAAATAAATAAAAATAAATAAACGTTAAAAAAAATTAAAAAAAAAACATGGAGTAGAGGGGCGCCTGCCTGGCTCTGTTGGTTAAGTCTCTGACCAGCTCACGTCATGATCTCATGGTTTGTGAGTTCAAGCCTCGTGTCGGGCTCTGTGCTGACAGCTCGGAGCCTGGAGCATGCTTCGGATTCTGGGTCTCCCTCTCTCTCTGCCCCTCCCCCACTCACACTCTCTCTGTCTCAAAAATAAACATTAAATTTTTTTAATTATAAAAAATAAAAAATATATAAAATAAATAAAACATGGGGTAGATTTTGGGGATCTTTCGAAACTTTATAAAACTGGTATCATACTGGACTTGTTCTTCCTACTTTGTGAGCTGCCTCCATATCAACCTATTGGGGCATTCATTCATTTGTCTGAAAACGAATTGAATAGTATTCCAATACTGAAAATTTCCAGATTCATTATTTATGTTTCTGTTGATGAACGTTTATAGTTTCCTTCTTAATTTCCTTGCAGACGCTACAAAGAATATCCTTATCTCCTTATGAATATTTACATATGTTTCCCTTGGGAAGTGGTTCTCAAGGGTGATACGTATCTGGTGATACGTTAAGGAGAATTTAAAAACGAGAGAATTTTTAAAATGGCAGAATACATGTGCTCTCCAGGCCCGGATATTCCAATGTCGTTAATCTGTCAGTTGGGTTTTGCTTTGATTTTTAGCTTGCCAGGCGTTCTAATGTACATACAGACTCTAGAACCACCACCTGAAGCCACATCCCTCCATGCAGAATTACAGGATCATCAAACTTTGTGCACACCACTGACGTGGGCTACACAGTGGTTTTCTCGACTTACTCCCGTATCAGTGATGTATGAGGTTGTATAGTGATTCGCCCCCCAACCTTTTTTTTTTTTTTTTTTTTTGCCCAGTGTTGGTAATACATGTTTATTCCCATACTCTTTTTTGAATAGCATTGCTAGGGGGTTACCAACATTATAAATATTTTCAAAGAATAAATTTGTGGCTTTGATGATTTTCTCTATGTTACATTTTTTCCTAATCCATCAAATTCTGTTTTTTTTTTTTTTATTATTTTATTTCCTTTTCTTTGCTTCCATTTAATCCCCTTTCCTCCCTAGTTTTGTGAGATAGAATTGGGTCCATACTTTTTATCTTCTCTCCCTTTCTAACATACGGACTTGAGGGTATGCATTTCTCTCTAGGAACTGCTTTGGCTGTATCACAAACGTTTTGCTCAGTCGCATCCTTAATGTTCAGTTCAACACGTTTCTACTTTGTGTTGTGATTTTTTTGTTTGTTTGAATGATACATTATTTTAAAGTGTATTGCTTAACTTACAAATAATTTGGTGATTTTTGAATTATCTTTTGATGTATATTTCCAGCCTAATTTCACTGCGATCAGAACATTTAACCTGCATAATTGCAGTCCTTTGAATGCTAAGGCTTGCTTTGCAATCTGTTACATGATCAACTTTGGGAAGCGGTCATGTATCCTTGCGGAGAATGTATACATGGTGAGTGTGGGCACAGTGTTCCATATGTGTCAAATAATTTAAATTTGGTGTTTTCTTTTGATTTTCTTTCTCTGTATGGAGTTTTTCCTCGGATGACCTATCGCCTACTGTGGCAAGTGTCATAGAACTTCCAGGATCATTGTGAATTTCTTCAGTTCCCCTTTTGTTTTGGTTGGGTGTTGCTCTATAGGTTTTGAAGTTACACTGGTTCAGAACTGTTATTTCCTCGTGATGGTTTGGCCCCTTTTTCATGAAGGAAAGGTGGTTTTTCTTTAGTAATGTTTTTTGCCTTAAAGTCTATTTTGCCTGAATTCACATGACATTAATATAGCTGACATTAATATAGCTAAGCCAATTTTATCTCCCTTTGGTTAGTATTTGCATGATACACACATTTCACCCTTTGCTTTGTATATTTCTATGTTTTTGTAATAAAGATACAACTCCTACATGCAAAAATATTGCTGCATTTGCTTTTGTATCTGCTTCGATGATCTCAACGTTTTCATCGAAAGAGTATCTATTTACAATTAAAATAAGACTAATAGATGTAGGGTTCTGTCTACCTTTTTACTATTTGTTCTCTTCTTGACACATCCATTTATTGTATGTTTCTATTTCTGTTCTCTTTTTTTTTGGCCTTCTTTGCAATATATTGTTGTTCCCTGTGTCCGTCCATTAAATTAATTTTGTGTTACATCTGTTACTTTTTTATTCTTTTAGTGGTTACCCAGTGATTAGAATGTGGGTCCTTAATCTCTTGTAGTCTAAAATAACAGAAAAAAAATGAAGGTAATCATTAGAATTTGACTATTGCAGGGTCCTCGCATTGTGAGAGAATTGATAAAAGTAATAATCCGTGTTTCATTTGTAATAAGTCAGGGATGCATAGGGGGACACCAGGGTGCTGAAAGGAAACTAACACCATCCTCGAGCTCCATATTGAGCAAAAGCAGCTCCAAAAATGAAGGCAAAGTAAAAACACTTTAGAAGGAAATAAGAGATTAACTTGAATATCAACATAGCTGCACTAAACATCAAAGGCAGAGAAAATGATCCCATATAAAAGTAAAGAAATGAGAGAAGGAATGAAGAGCCAAAATGTAATCTATACGTAGAATTGAACAGTCGTGGACAACCCACCGGTGAGCTGGAGTGGCCGTCTTCCAGTGACACTGACCTGAGATGCTATTTGGGGCATATATAGTTTGGGAAATGTGGAGAGACCTCTTATCTGAGTGTGTCTATTTCTGGAATCCATAACTATGCGTTTGGACTGTTCGTGTCTTCATTACTATGGTTTTAAAACTAATCTTGTATCTGTTAGATCAACCCCCTCCCCACACTTGCTGTTGTTCCCTATCACTGTCTACACTCTCCTTGACCTTTTGCCATACAGTGTGTATTTACAGATCAGTCTGCCAAGTTCCTGAAAAGCCCCCGTGAGACGTTTCAGGGTCATGGAGATGTTCTTTTATTTTTATTTATTTTCTTTATTTTTAAAAATGTACACCCAAGTTAGTTAGCATATTGTGCAACAATGATTTCGGGAGTATCTGAACCTCTAGTGGTGTCGTGATCGCGCCGATGTAGATGTTTGTACAAATTCATCGTACGCTTGGAAATAAATGCATTCTGTTTCATGGAAATTACAGCACAAAACACCGATTTAAAAAGAAAAGCCAGCCAACCAACCAACCTTGTCAGGATTTTTCCTGGGGCGCTAATGACCGTGTGCTTACCCTGTGGGGAGGACTGACTTCTTTCCAAAGAATTCACTCCAGCCTGGATATATGGGGCATCTGCTATATGGTGGCCCATTCTGCAGGTCCCGATAGTAAATCTTCCCGCTCTTGACCAAGGTGTATAGGTCTTCATTTCTGCAGGCCTTTTTTTTTTTTTTTTTAATTTTAAATCTTTTTTCCTTACAGTCTTTGTGATGAACTTGCACACATGTGGTCAGATTTTCTCTTAGTCGACCTGTTTTGTTGCTATTGATGATTGAAACCATTTAAACACGTAGATGTCTACTTGGTTATTATTGTTGTTTAGAAATGCTCTTGATTATTGAGTGGATTTCTCTTCGAAGTAAACGTCTTTCAGAGCATCGTTTCCTGCAGTGGTAAAATATGCATGTTGGGTTGTTTGAACTGTAAGGTCCTTTTCAGCAACATGATGCTACTTTTTTCCTTTTCTTTGGGCTTGCTAAAACCTTTAAGAATGTCAAGGACACTTTCAAAATGACATCATCAAAAGACCTTTCTATTTATGTTTAAAGCATGCCTGGTCCCAGACTGGGTCACATTAGGGCAATTTCCTTTGCGATCTATTCCTATTGTCTAAAGAAACCATTGTCTGCAGAGATTTTGCTTTTTAAAGAAGGAAAACAAAACAAACTTTATTTTCTTTTCAGAAAAGGCAAAATGTACCAGTGCAAGATATTTGTGACATACAGAAAGGTACCCTAGGAAAAGCAAAATCCTCTTGAAATTCCATCTCACTGAGATGACTGTTCTAATCAGTTTGCTATCTGCTTCTTACAAGTTTGGGTGCTTATACCATGTGTATGTGTTTATACATCCAACAAGCATCGTTGATTTTCTGTCTTGAGAGTCAGATTTCTTTCTCATTTCCCAACACAGAGCACATCACTGCTACCCTCACTTAATGCCTCCAGTGTCTTCCCATGATTTGGGACGAAGGAAGCCCCAGACCTCAGCCCCCCAGCCTCATCTCGCTCTGCCCCCCGGTCCCTCCCCCCTTCTGCAGCCTCCCTGGCATCTTCTCATTCCCTTTGAAACACCATGGTCCATCCCAGCATCAGGGTCCCGCATATGCCATTCCTGTCCCTTAGTGACCCTTCTTTTCCTCTTCTTCCATCTTTAGCTCATGCCAGTCCTTCAAATCCCAGCTCGCCTTCCCCAGGTCATGCTCTGGTACCCATCTTCCTAAAGACGTGCCCTTTGATTCCTGGACTCTGCTGGAACCTTCCATCCCTCCCCTTCCCCATCATCAGCCTCAGCCCTGGACCTCATGTCGACACATGTCTTGACACCTATCCGGATGTCATCCCCTTGTAGAATGCCCACTACTTTCACCTCTCCTGGGCCGGGATGCCTGGTTTCTAGTGCAGTCACTTGCCTATCACCACCATAATTAATTGTTTCCTCCCATCAGATTGAGCTCCCACCTTTTGTGGCTTATATGCAGGGTCAGGGGGCAGCCCTTGCCAGGCCAATCCCTTTGGTGAGCACTTTATAGACCTGTATAATATGGGACGTCATCCAAAAGCCAGGGGATTACAGATGTTGGCATCAGGGGTTTGCCTATGGTACTTGCTGTAGAAAGATAAACAAGGGCAGTTCTCCTTAGGGAGGCAGATCAACCAAGCTGGGGATGCCTGGGAGTCGGCATATCATGGAATCATTTCTTATATGTTCTGGTGACTTTGGAGAAAGGCGGTAGCCTGCACACACTCCTGGAGTTTAAAAAAACAAGTCTAATTGATTTCAGGGGCAAGGCGAAAGATTAAATTAAATGCATTGCCAAGCCCTTGAGATATTTCTGGATCTGTCTCTATTCTGCAATGACAAGGGCTCCTGAGGTCCCCGAGGCAGCCCTCATTCGCTTCCTGCAGGGCAGAGGCGGCTGCTGAGAAGCAGGTTGGGGTAGCGTGAGCTGTGCCCAGGAAGGTCTGGGGTCCAATCCTTGCTCTGTCATTTAGGGACAGATTCTTCAAGTCTAAAGCCACGTTGTAAATAATCTCAACTTATCCTGCCTTTCCTTGTAAAGAATGACTTGAGAAACAGCTTGACGAAGATGACTGGATGTTTAATTAGGATGCTTTGCAGATCTTTGTGCTGGATGACAGTAGAGGGAAATATGTAAACACAGACTTTGAAGGTAAAAACTCATCATTAGATCTTGGCTGCACCATATTCCAGCTGTGTGATATTTTTCCTACATTTATCCAGTTCGTCCTTCCCCCTTTGTTAAAAACGTATTCTTCTCTGCAGCGAAATGCTACACAACAAATTACGTATATGACTTGGTCTATGCCTTCGATCCATTCATCTCTTTGTGACAATATTACCAATACCACACTCTCTGGATCCTGTAGGTTTCTATTAAGTCTCGATACCAAGTTGTATGAGTGCTTCAGAGTTTCCTTCTTCAGGGTCATTCTGCCTATTGGAAGTCCTTTGCATTCCTATTTATTTTAGATACAATGTGTCTCATATTAACAAGAAACCCAGTAGCGCCAAATATGGATGGCCAGCATCCATTGGACGTATTACCATGTGTTGAGCAGTATGTCAAGCACTTGAAATATGTGAACACATTCAGTCTTCAACACAATCCAAAAGAATAGATAAAGGGGTTGAGAAGTACAAACTTCCAGCTATACAATAAACAAGTCGCAGAGGTGAAAAGTGCAGCACAGGGAATAGAGTCAATAATGTTGTAATAATGTCCTATGGTGACAAATGGTGGCCACATTCATTGTGATAAGAAATATGTATGGAATTGTTGAATCGGTATGTTGCACATCTGAAACTAATCTCACATTGCATGTTAATTATACCTCAATTTATTTAGTTATTTCGTGAGAGTGAGCGAGCACATGAACAGGGGAGGGGCAGAGAGAGAGATAGAGAGAGAGAGAACCCCAAGCAGTCTCTGACACAGAGACCCCGTGCAGAGCCTGACACAGGACTCGATCTCATGACTGCGAGAGCATGACCTGAGACAAAATCAAGAGTTGGACACTTAATCAGCTAAGCCACCCAGGTGCTCCCCCACCAAATAAATAATTTTAAAATGGACTCTTGTGGATATAATTTTATAGATGCAAAAATTGAAAGTTAAGAAGTTTAAATGACTTTGAAGTTTTAAACCCAGTTTTCTCTTTCCCCGACGCCAAGGGTCCTAACCTATATTAAAGGACGCCTCCAAATCCCTCAAACTTTTCCATTGCTTACTATTTTCATTAATTTCCAGCAAATAGGGCATCACAGCCATCACGGGCAGATTAAAAAGTTAATCAAATTGAACTCCTCCAAAGATCTTTAAAAATTATAACAAACAAACAGGTATCACCAGTGGTAATTAGCACGCCCATTCTGTAGAAAGTCGATGATGGTCTGTGAACGTCACTGTCAAGATAAAATATCTCCTTTCTCTGTCACAACACACTCAGTAAGTCTCTGTTCCTCCATCGCTATCATCTTCATAGGCCTCAAGGCCACATTGAAAATTCATCTCAGTCCTCGATCAGGGAGCATGTTTTGGTGATGCTTCCATGGAAGTTAATGAAGGGTTTACAGAACAAACAGTGGCAGGAAAAACAGAGTTCTTGAAAGTGATTTCAAATTAAACCGATATGTAAAGATTCAGATCTCTTCAACCCCAAGCCTTCGGCTCCTACCCAGACCTCTGTTCTGTCTAGAGTGGGAGACAGGTAAAGTCTCTGGAAGAACCAAGCGCTGGCACCATGAGCAAATCATCTCAAGAGCCCTTTTGTAGGGTGGATTCCCCGTCCCATCGGCTGAGTGGGGTATTCGAGGCTCAGCTCGATGGTGTTCTGAAACAGCACACACGCTGGGGACATGCTTCACTAAAGACTGCAGGAAGCGAGGGAAGCCTATTTCCAAATGCACACCTGTAAGACTCAGTTTGGAAATATGCTATCAAAAACCTAGAGTGCTCCTCTAAAACACACCCAAGGAGCCAAGAAGCAGCTTGGGTCTTCCCATGTTGTGAACTTCTGCTTTGGGACGGCTCGAATTATGAGGAAATTCTCCTTCCCATCCACCCGAGATACGGTGACATACAAAGTTCCTTCCTTCCTCTGCCCTTTTGGATGAAAATGACAAAGACAACTCTTCTATGTGCCTGGTCTTCTCCATAAGTGAAAAGCATGATCAGGCTTCTCCAAGATGTTGTGTATCATCTCACTGTGCAGCACGCAGAGCCGTTTTCCTGGGGCGTCTCATTTCATACCAAAAGCCCATGGGGTGTACAGGTGGTGTAGGAATCCTCCCCACTGTATTGATGGCACAGAGCATTTGGGTTCATATAGATGATGTTTGAGAAAAATTCTGGGTTAAAGGTATGAATTTGTAGGCACATAGGGTATAGAGGCTAGATGAGTAAATGAAACTCACCAGTATATATAGACCAAGGGTTCTGAACTCCCTGAAATTGCGGTCTGTATTTCCACATACTTGTTTATGGGACCTTTCTTGGTGAAGGAGTCAGCAACTTTCATAAGGTCCTCCAACAGGGATTCATGACCCACGAATGGGAGATAAGAATGAAAAGTTTGGAGGCCTGCGGGACCTCAAGACTGAAGGGTCAGGTAAAGCAAGGATAACTTATGAATGAGACTGAAAACATTAGTTTGATGCCCCCCCCCCAAAGTATGTATTAAGGTATTTTTCTGTACATAGGAGTTGGAGGCTACACGGACATTCCTGTTCCTCCCCGATCCACAATTCTCTTTGTCTGATGAACCCCAGGTTCCTGCTAAGGGGATGCTCTCTCTTGACCCTTATTTGCTCTTCCTGTCTTCCCTCCCCCACACCTCCCCACAGCCCTTTTAAGAGGTAGAATCAAAGCTGCCTTTAATGAATAATCCAGAATGAATGCGGCTCATCACTCAGTAGTCACAGAGCTGTCTGGCTTAAGAAAATGGAAAACCCTTTCTACCCTTCCCCCTGCCCTGCTGGCTGCTGATCTCTGCCACCAGCGTCTTCTTTATCAGCTGGGTCGAGAGTTGGATGCAACTCCATTATCTTTCCTTTTCACCCTGCACGGCCTGACAGACATGCGTTCAATGGAAATGAACAGGCTTCTGAAGCCTCCATCATCATTACTGGTGGGCGCATCTGAGGAAGAATCTGAACCTGCTGGGTGGGGCTGTCTCTGTGCGTCTAATATTGGTTCTCTGCAGTATTGCGTGAGTTGCCTAGAACTTAGAGTCCAAAGATTTCTGGAATCAGAAGTCCTGTCTCCTCTCTGAAACTTACCTTCCTCATCTGTATGGTCAGAAATTGGACTAGATGTTTTCAAACACTCCTTCTAGCTCTTAGATGCTATCTACTCTAACCGTATCATCTCTGAGATGAAAAACAGAGAGTTGAGCAATTAGCCCAGATCACACAGCAAGTTTTTAGAAAAGCCTGTATTGGAATCTGGGTGTAGTTTCATTAGCAGAAAGTCCTTTATTCAGGTGAGGCTATCTTTAAGAGAGTTCCCTTCCCACCCACCTGCCTCCAGTTTCATTATTAAAGGGAACACCCTTGATACCTAAAGGCCGCTCTGATTGCCATCTGACAGGTGCACGGATCCTTGTTGGGGACGATGTCGTTAGCCACCCACAATTAGTTGTTCATCTTTGACCCAGCGGGTCTGTGTCAGGTTCTGTGAAAGGGGCTCGCTATAGGTTGCCTTGTTCTGTCCTTGTCACGGCTCCCAGGGATGCTGTCAAACCGCGGCACCACCTGATGCTGCACAGAACAACGGGGAGAGATGCCAGCCACAGCCCTCGGGCCTCCCCGGGGAGAACAGGAGCAACACTGGGTCCCCGCACCCCTGCGTCTCGGATGAGGAAACATGGTCAGAGAGGGGAGCAAACGCGGCCAGGCTCACACGAAGGGACAGAGGAGACCCCCAACTCTACGCAAGCCCACCCGCCTCTCCATTCCAATTCCAGTTTGGAGCCAGGCCAGTGTTTTCTGGAGGATTCGGGGCAGAAGAAGGAGCTTGCAAGCCTCCTTTTGAGCCGTTGTTCCGTTTCTCAACCTGACACCATCTTGCCTCAGCCACTGGGGGAATTTCAAACGGTGCCTGCTTACAAGTCAAGGGGATAATGAAGAGGGTTTTGCAAGCCAGCCTCCAAGAGCCCTTGTCGTTGTCTTTAGGGGAGAGAAAGCCTGTCTGCAGGTTCCCACTGATCCTGGCCTGGCCTTACAGGGAGGAGCAGTGGCTGAGGGACAGGCATGGAGCTCCCGGCTTCCAAGGACTGGACAGGACTCCCAGGTGGGACGCATTTTCAGTGGCTGCTGAAGAGAGACCTTGCTAAGAAAGTCCCATGGAGCAAAGACCCAAAGGAGTGGCGAGAGCTAGAGGCACTGTATCTGGGGAAGAGCCTCAGGGTCAAGGAAGTGGTGCCCGGGGAGGCTCCGAGGAGCAGCCTGTTGGCGGAAGGAACAGCCAGGAGCCGGGGTCTGCAGGAGTCGGGAGCCGAGTGGTGCAAGATGGGCAGAAGGCCCAGGGGGCAGAGAGCCCCGGGAGGAGGGGGGAGGCAGAGGGCGGGGGGGGGGCGGTGGGCTGGAGGCATCTGGGGTGAGGACTTCACTCCAAGCGCAAGTTAGGGAAAGCACTGGAAGCTGTGAGCTATGGATCCACATGGCAACAGGATTGCTCTTCCCGCGGTGTCGAGAACAGTCTGCGGGGATCAGTGGGCACGAGGTGGGGGTGGGGGCAGTTGGGAGGCTATAAATTAACAACCCAGACACTTCGGTGCTTAATCAAGGAGTGTAGGTGTGCTTATGGCCCACGTGACACCTGATGTGGGTGAGGCCGTCCTCCTTCGTGTTTTAGACCTTCCATCCTGAACACGCAGCTTGAAGTTCCCGGCAGCAGGGAAACAGCCGTGGCAGGAGCCGTATCTGCTCGCCCGCGTCTCCACCTGCAAGCGGCCTCATTTCCCCCCACAGCCTGCCAGACAGACATAGTCACTGCGCATCTCCCCCAGGGCCCAGGAAGGAGCAGCCGCCTGGGCCCGCCTGAGCCCTGTGTTCCCCGGCCCACAACAAAACATGCCTGCAAAGGGCCTAGCGCCCAGTGCCTGCCCACAGTGGGTACCTGTCCGTGGCAGCTCCCAGTGAGATCTCTTCTGACGTCTGGTCCCTCTCAGCCCCGCGCTGTTCTGGGCCGTCCTCCCCCCTGCTGCCCACCCAAGCATCCGGTGCACACTGGACGGTAGTGTTAGTGAGTCTTAAACCCTACACAGCAGCATGCAGTTTATCAACCGCAATTATATTCCATCCGCCCACAGCCTTCAGCCCACGGTGCTGACCTTGGTGCTCTGTACACGGTCGGCACTTAATGAATATCAGGAATGCCCTCGCCGACTGAATATTTGCCAGGAGGAATCCGGAACTGAGAATAGGGTAGTGGTTGGCCGCTGGGCCCACGGTATTGGATTAAATATTGGGACTAGAATAAACATTTTCAAACACCCACAATCCTGAACACTTAAGGAGAACCGTGTGCTATGCGCTCTCCTAAGGTTCAAAGGTGTTAATTGTTTATTCCTCAAGGTAAGCCACTGAGGAGAGTTTGGTGAACGTTCCTGTTTAGGGATGAGGAGACAGGCACAGAGAGGGCGTTCGATTGCTGAAGGTCACGGAACAAGTGGGTTGCGGAGCCCGGGTTTGGCTCAAGGGCCTGTGCGCTGGCCCCTCTCTATTCCTTCCCCGCATCGCTCGGCTTCCGTCAGAGCCCTGGGAGAGAGTCCCGGGACCTGGTAAAGGGTTAGTGTGTGTCACTGTCCCAGCTCCTTTCCATTTGTGCCAGATAGCAGGCCTGCGCGGTGCCGAGGTATGTGCTGGGCACGCTCAAACTTCATACGAGACAGACGGGGCCAGTGGGTGCTGGCCCTGGAACGCGGTCACCCCTGTGGCCCTGCCACCTGCTGTCTGCTGCTCACCTTCTCAACCCGGGCCCCTTCCCCCATAGGCTGCGTTTGCGCCCTGCGCACACACCTGTGCCTCCCAGGGTGGCCACCTGGCCTTGAGGCCCTGTCCTGGACCAAACAACCCCTCAAACTTTGGTGCCTCTGTTTACCCAACATGGCAAACAGCTGCGTGGATCGCAGCAAATTACAGAAAACCCAACAATGGGAGGTGGTGTTGGAGGATGACCTGGGCTCCCCACCCCCCACCCCCAAGGTCATATGTGAAGTCCTAACCGTTACTACCTCACAATGTGACTGTGTTTACAGATGGGGTCTTAAAAGAGATGATTAAGGTAAGACGAGTTCACTGGGGTGAGCCCTGATCCAGTACAACGGATGTCCTTAGAAGAGAGCAGAACAGGGGCTCCTGGGTGGCTCAGTCGGTGGAGCGTCCGACTTCGGCTCAGGTCTTGATCTCACAGCTTGTGAGTTTGAGCCCTGCATGGGGCTGTCTGCTGTCAGCACAGAGCCTGCTTCGGATCTTCTGTCCCCGTCTCTCTCTGCCCCTTTCCCACTTGGGCTCTCTCTCGCTTTTTTCTCAAATATATACACACTAAAAAAAGAGAGAGAGAGAGAGAGAGAGAAGTACCCAAACACACACAAGGGACCATCTGAGGACACGGGCAGGAGACGCCATCTACATGCCAGGAGAGAGGCCTCAAGAGGACCAGCCCTGGGCACACCTTGACCTCAGCCTTGCAGCCTCCGGAACTCTGGGAACACACGTTCCTGTTGTGTAAGCCCCAGCCTGCGGCACATCTATGGTAACCCCGGCAAAAGGCTGGTGTGAACAAACGCGGGCGTGTTCTTACTGGAGGCAGGTTGTCCGGGGCCAGTGCAGCCTACTCGTCAGGGACCCAGAATATTTCTTTCCTTTTAGCTTTTATTTTTACGTTTGCAGATGGCTTCTGCTTTTTAGGTAGTCAGAAAAGGCAAAGGCAAAGGAGGATTTCTTCCCATGTGGCCTTCTCCCCTCATGTGAGGTTTCCCCAAGTGGAGCTGGCCAGAACTGAGTCACACAGCCACCCCCCCCCCCCCCCCACCGTGAGGACCTGGAGAGGTCATTTCAGCTGTGCCCATTCCCTCCCCAGGTCATGTAGGGCCTCCACAAAGAGGTAGAGGGGCGGGCGAATGGGTAGCAAACAGACACACTGTGGGGTCTCCTGCACGAGCTAAGGGCAGGGGGCTCCTTGGGGAGGGCTGTCTGCCCACTCACGAGGACATCTCTTCACGGAACGTTGTGACAGCAGGATCTTCCGGTTGTGCGGAATGAGGCGCACAATTTGTTTCTTTGCAAACGGGCAACCGAAGCCCGTGTGAGCCCCTCTCGGGACTTGCGGAGAAGAGGCCAGGCATTCATTCTGTGCTTTAGGGAACGAGAGTTAGCTCCTAGGGGGTTTTGGCCCCGCATCAATTTCCAGTTTGGTCATTTACCCTCGTGAGGTATAACCACTCATTAGGCACTAGCCCTGGTGTGACAATATCTAGCCCAGACCCCAGGGCTCCCCAGGTCTAGAAAAAGCTCCTCCCGAAGCTCCAGAATCCTGCAGGGGTGATTCAGAGGAGACAGCCACTCAGCAGGTAAGAGGCATCCCCTGCGGTGCCTGCACCGGCAGGTGTCTGGGGAGCCCTCGTGGCTGGTGGGGAGAGGGCCTGAGGGTAGAGGCTGGGATGCCTGCAGGCTGACCTGGAGGCCAGAGTTTGGAGAATTTCCGCTCATTAGCACTGCCAACCCCCATCAAGCGATGTTCGCATCTCGTGAAGGGAAGTAGCAGTCTGGCCTTGATTTCCATTCTGTGATGTTCTGTTACGTCAGCCCGAGAAGACTGACACGGGGCTGGGTTGGTCTTTCCCTCAAGTTCACGAAACACTAGCTAAATCACTACCATCACTGGTGCGTACAAGAACTCTCTCTTGTCTTTTACGTACGGACTGCTGACTCATTCATTCATAATTCACAGTCCATTCCCTTCCCCGCCACTGGAAGAAGCCGCATCAATGTGTTTCATGCGTATCCTCGAGGAGGCCATTAATATGGCAGAGTCCACCTTTTCTTACACTTGAATCAGAAAGTAGGATCATGTATACAGTTGGCATTCACACGGCACGGATAGTGGCGTCCATTTACATGCTTGCCCCAAAGCCGTGTTACTTCTACGTCCCTTGCTGCAGTGGAGTCTGAAGGGACCTGGACCGTTTGGAAATCCCCCCCAATCAGATATCGATGACATCAGACCAACTGGACGGGTGAGTAAGAAGTATGTTGGAGACCTTGGTGCGTGCACTCTGTCGGTGTTAAGTCAATGACTGTCGAGGGCCCTGCTCCGTTAGTTGAATTTGGGGTGCAGTGTATGCCCTAAATCAAGGGTTTTCACTGTGAGACCATCACATTTAGGGCCAGCAAGCCTTTTCATTTTTTAATTTTTCTATTTGAGAGAGAGAGAGGGAGAGAGAGAGAGAACGAACAAGCCAGGGAGGGGCAGAGAGAGAGAGAGAGAGAGAGAGAGCGAGGGAAAGAGAGAATCCCAAGCAGGATCCATGTTCAGCACGGACCCAGGGCTGATGCAGGGCTCAGGCTCGATCCCACAACTCTGAGATCATGACCCGAGCCGAAATCGAGAGTCAGATGTTCACCCGACTGAGCCCCGCAGGTGCCCCTGGGTCCAGATAAGACTTTGTCACAGAGGACCGTCCTGTACTTTGCAGGGTGTTTACCAGCTCCCCTGGCTTCAACCCACCATGTGCCAGCGGTACCTCCTCCCCAAGCCGTGACAACCAAATACGTCTGCAGATGTTGTCCAACGTCCCCCAGCGGGTAACGGTGCCCTCTTGTCAAACACCATTTCCCAAATCAACTACCGTCAGGCGGTTTTGTGATCCAAAAGGCAGATTCAAGCCCAACAGGGTGGGGGGCGTAGCCCTGGGGGCTATCACCCAGAGCCCAGCTCTGAGCTGTGTGCCCTGGTTCCTGGAGGGGAAGTGCTTCCATAAGGTGGCATCAGCCAGAAGCACGTGTTTTCATGGGTTGCTGTTTGCAGGGCCAGCTTCACATGTGTGCAGGCGACACATTCACACAGGGCACCGTGCTCAAAAGGGCTCTCGAGGGCTTAAAGTTCTTCTGCTGTCATCTGTTTAAACATTTTTGGGGCACCTGGGGGGCTCAGTCGGTTGAGCATCCAACTTTAACTCAGGCCATGATCTCACGGTTCGTGGGTTCGAGCCCCGCATCGGTCTCTGTGCCAACAGCTCGGAGCCTGGAGCCTGCTTCCGATTCTGTGTCTCCCTCTCTCTCTGCTCCTCCCCAGCTCACATTCTGACTCTCTGTCTCTCAAAAATCAATAAACACACAAAAGAATTTTAAGCATTTTCAGTAAGGGACCTGCATTTTCATTTTGATCGGGTCCCCCAAATTATGTAGTCATTCCTGCTGCCTGGTCACTTTGAGAGCCTCATGCCAAAAAGTTTGTCTTTTCTCTACTGGTGTCTTTGATTTGGTTTTAAGAGTATGGGAAGAGGGGTGCCTGGGTGGCTCAGTCAGTTAAGCATCTGACTTCAGTTCAGGTCATAATCTCGCAATTTGTGGGTTTGAGCCCCGCGTTGGGCTCTGTGATGACAGCTCAGAGCCTGGAGCCTTCTTCGGATTCTGTGTCCCCCTCTCTCTCTACCACTCCCCCACTTGTTCTCTGTCTCTATCTCTCGAAAATAAATAAAACCTTAAAAATTTTTTTAAAAAGTATGGGAAGAGATCTCACTTTCTATTTGGCTGTGCTGATTCATGCCAAGACCTGTGGCACAAAAAGGGAAGTGGGAGATTATTGGATTTAAAGAACTCTTGTCACAGGTGGAAAATCCAAGGACCAGAAAGCAAAAGTGAGTTGTCCAAAGTCACACAGCAGAGCCAAGGATGGGGTTGTTATTGTTCAGGTTACTTATCCAGGTGAACTTCCGTTCATTCATTCATTCAAACGTGCAGGCAAACATTTTAAACATGTGACCACGAGGCCCCTGTTCACTGTAATCCAGTGACTGAATTGGCCAATAGCAAAGTAGATGAGATGTTATCCCAAGAAACTTAGAGACATTATCCCAAGAAATACACACACACTCAACTAACAACACACGTGATGATATGTCCCAGGGCGATACACAGGACAGGTAAGGTTCAAATTCGGAGGCTGTCACTTAGTGCTGGATGGACTGAGCAGGTTAATTCAACCTACACGAGCCTCAATTTTTTTCCCTCTTTAAATAAGACTGGTAATTGCCAGGCTCACGGAATGATGATGAGAAATCAGCCCATGAAAGGGTTTTATAAAAACCGAAAGGTGGAACTTACCAGAAGGGTTCATTCTGAGAGCAGGCTGTGAGTGTCTGGGCCCAAACAGGTGCCCCTCCCCCCAGGGGATGAACGCACCATTGGAATCATGCTCACGGGAATACAGGGAGGTGGTATTTTGGTCCCACTTCTGACCCAAGGGCAAGTGCTCCCATTCCTTTAAAGGTAACCATTATAAAACTAATTATGAGTTTTTAAACATCTACGTATGAGCAAGGTCCTCTTTGGAAAGTCTTAAATATTTTTAAAAGCACACGGAATCAAAATTTTCAACAATGTTTGCTGGCCTTCCTTCCCTCTTATGGCCCCACAGTGGTTTCTTTCAAAATGTCTGTGTTTCCCTTTTGTGCTGTGGTTACTGGCCCCAGATCAGTGGGGGAGGAAGGTAAATGAGATGTGGGCAGCCTGGGCACTGAAACCACGTGTGGGGACCGGCTGCTCTGAGATGGCGACCTGGGCATCCGTCCCTTGGCAGTCACTGCTTACTTGGTCTGATCTCAAGAGAGTAGTTTTCTCTCCGCTTCTTGGGAAACTTTTGTTTATTCTATTTTCAAAATCCCAGCCATAAAGAAGTTACAGTTTTGGCAGTGGGAACAGACACCTTCCAGGCCATTTGGCTCTTTGTGGCCTCATTTAATTAACTGACCGTCTGTGCAGGCTTGATACACGAGGCACAGACATCAGGGGCTGGGCGGCTTAGGAGAAGAAATGGAAGGAGTGACTCAGGTTGGCGGGTGTTTCCACCTCCTTTGTTGATGGATCGATAACATCTCCACACCATGTGCAGGTGTGATGCCTCACGTCCCTTCCCTTGTCCCTCCCAGAGCACTCACGCTGTACCTGCGGGAGCCCCGGGAGCTGAGTGTCAGCCTGGCTGTGCCTCTTATGAGATTCCTGACAATCCATGCATCTTCTTGCCTCTTTGGCCTCAGCTTCATAGATGTAGCAGGACGGAGCGGAGCTCTGCGATCTATAAACCTCCCTCCAACTCTTCCTTTCAGGACCAGGTGCCAGAGAGGATCTTTTTTGTTCTGTTTTGTTTTGTGTGTTTATTTATTTTTGAGAGAGAGAGGAGGACAGAGGGTCTGAAGCGGGCTCTGCATGGACAGCAGTGAGCCTGATGTGGGGCTCGAACTCATGAACCATGAGATCATGATCTGAGCTGAAGTCGGACGCTCAACTGACTGAGTCACCCAGGTGCCCTGGTAGCAGAGGGGATCTCAATCCATGCCAGGCCCTGGGCTCGATGCCGGGAAACCTCCACCCTGGAACTTACCGTATCAACGGGGAGACAGAATACGCAGGGGTAGGTAAGCAGGTGTGAACAGCACAGCTCCAGGGTGTGACATGTGCTCTGAGTGAAGTGAACGGACAATAGCCCAGGAATGCATACCTCACCTGGTTCTCCTTGCTCCTTTTGTCTCCTTCCCGCGAAGCCAGGGGCCATGGAGCCAGTGGCTCAGTTCACATCCGTGGGTTTGTTGGACAGAGCGCAGAATGGAAGAGGGATGGAGAACAGGCCTGGAGGGGAAAAGCTCACATCTTTCACGTCCTCAAAAGAATTTGAAATGATGTGAAGTTCTAAACAACTCATTCGAAGGGGAAATTGGAGTGAACAATCGTCAATACTCTGTACATTGATAATAATGAAATTATTGCGTACCAAACCATGGTGTTTTATGTTGGGGAAAAAGACAGCCTTACAGCTGGGGAGTTAAGCTTCAGGCAGTTTGGGAAAAGGCCAAGACAACTCTCCCCTGCTTCCTCTTAATATATAGCAAAAATCTACATATAAGACGAGAATGTAGTGACTTAGAAAGCAAAAATAGAACAGGGCAATATTTGCTTCTTCGAGGTGTCAGTAATTTGGACATCTAATAATGCTGACCAAGAAAAAATAATAACCAGCAAACATTAACGATAGGAATGAAAATTGAACATAACTACAAATGTCAAACATTAAAGATAACTGTCTGTGTCAAACGCAGTATGTCGATAAATATAGACAAAATGAAAACTATATATAATTTATATACAAACACATACAAATATATATAATTCCATTTTGATACAAATGCTTCCAGAGAACACAACTCATCCCCGGCTCATTTGTGAGGCATCGGAATGTAACATCAATACCCAAACCAAGTAAGGGTGATTTACAAGAAATATAGATCCAAAAATCCTAACCAAGATATTAGCAAACTGAATCTAGACAAGGAAGTTGTGCAGAGAAAAGCTAAGTACTCTGTCCAAGTGGATTGGAGGTGGCTGAACCAGGACTGGACTCCAGAGAGAGGGTCCTGCTTGACAGTGTTTAATAGGATAGTGTTGAGAGATCTAGACCTTGGCAAATCAAGAAAAATCAATGTGTTCTCCATATGTAGATGGGACTTTGAGTATCTTCGTTGCTCTTCCATTATTGGTTCTCCAACAGCCCTTTTGCTGACTGAGGTAGGGTGACCAACTCATCTCGGTGAGACTTCTCCTATTTAGAACTACAAGCCTTGGAGCGCCTGGGTGTCTCCGTCGGTTGAGCGTCCGACTTCAGCTCAGGTCATGATCTCACGGTTTGTGAGTTCAAGCCCCGCGTCGGGCTCTGTGCTGACAGCTCAGAACCTGCAGCCTGCTTCAGATTCTCTGTCTCCCTCTCTCTCTCTGCCCCTCCCCTGCTTTCACTCTCTCTTTCTCTCTCAAAAATAATGAATAAACATAGAAAAAAAAAAAAGAACTACAAGTCTCACTTCCTGGGTAATCCCCTCCATCCTGGGCAAATCAGGACCATCTGTCATCCTGAATGCTGGCAACCTGGTGTTCTTTATTTTCCTGATCACTCCCTCCGGCAAAGAGAATGGAGTGTGGCAGAAAACTCAGTTTGCTTAGTGACAGCAGAAGACAGAGATGCAGAGATGATTAGAGAGCTAACGGATCATAAACTGTCCAGAACGTGGAGTCTGTTGAGCCCTTCCTGGTGCCGGAACTTGATGCAAGCCCTCACTATCCTTGCCAATTATCATGACAACAACCCATCAAGATATGTCTTATCGCCCCTATTTTGAATGGAAAAAGAACAAAGCTAAATGGGCACAAGGCAACAAGAAAGAAAGCGTGAATGAGTTAATCAATTAATAAAGTAATAACTTCATTGCTTCCATTAAAGTGACATCCTTGATTAATATGGTGGCACCTGGCCTTCCCCCTGCTCACAGAGCCCGCTGGAGCTTGACCAAGGAGCCCCAGGTGCCCACGGCACGGCACAGGCTCCCTCCCTGGGCCCGGCTGTCACCTGAGGCCCTCCCCAAAACTTCCCTCTGCTCTCTCCTGAAGCGGGCAGGTGGCCTGGCCTGGTGCTGGCGGCAAGTCAACAGAGAACAATTCCTTCTCCTTGGACAGAAGAGAGGTTGGCCGAGCAGCTCTGGGGGAGCTCCAAGAATACCTGGGACACCTGGCATCAGGGCTTCCGCACTGCAGACTACAGCTCGCATTCAGAGCCCTCACAAATACTATTTCTAGAAGCACCAGGCTTGGAATTTTCCAAGCTCGTCAGAACTCCTTGGAAACTCGGAATGGTGTTCTCGGAACACTGCAGGGCACAGAGCAGACGTTTAATGGAAATCAGAGCTTTCTGGCTCTGAAGACTTTGCTTTCCTAACAAGCTGGTCATTCATTTCTTTCTGCTTCTAGAGGGGGAGCACCCTCAGACTAGGGGCTGCCATCTTAGCATCTCTACATTCTCCGGGCCCAGTACAGTGGTGGGCACTCAGGGATGCTCAGGACATGCCCTTTTCCCGTCCCCTCCTGGTGTCACTGGCTGCTCTGGCCTGGTGAACAGCCTCCACACAGTGAGAGTGAGGCATATACTTGAACTGTCTATGCAAGCATAGACGCTAGTCCACGCTGCTAGCCTGGGGTCATGGAGACTGAGGAGCATAGACTTTAGAGCCAAATGGATGTGGATTCAGTTTCTAGGGACTCATTCCTGAGCCTAATATTTTCATCTGTGATGCAGGGGTTACCTAGCTCGGTATTTTTACGGCTACAGACCATGTTGACTCAAACTGTTATGCAAAGAAGTAATTAAAAAAATTTCAAAGAAGTCTGGACTTCAATTACTCTTTCTTAAACTGCAGAACTTGTCAGAGTTTCTCATAGTCCACTGGATATCGTAAGTCTCCAAAAGAAGTCTATGTGAGCCCCAAATGCCAAATGTACCGGGTCATTTTGTCAAGGAGCATCTTGAAGGTCTATGGTTCTTGGAACCCACTTTGGGAAACACTGACAAAGCCTTTGGAAAGCAATAAAATGGGTATCAGCTGTCAGTATACTTTTCATAATTGTTACTGTTGCTTTATTACTTATTTATCAGTTGAAATAATACAAGGGACCTGGATCTGAACAAGCCCAAGATCATGTTTCAAAATTCACAAACGATTTTCTGAATAGAATTTCATGCTGGATTCGCTCAGGCCCATCTCCTCTGAGTTTCGCCAGCTTTAAAACATACACATTGAAAGCAGACAAATCCCTTCTCTCCTTGCTAATTAGGATGACGGATCGTAGAGCAGGGATCATCCCATGTCACAGTAGAGATGATGCCATGGCTTTTAATTAACCATACAGGGATTTGAGTGACGTGAGAAAAGCAGTGACAGTCCTCCAAATGCACACGTGCTTACTCACACCCTAGACACACCAAGTCTTCAAGGACCAGTGACAAGGGAACAGTGGATGCCAACACCACTTAGCATTTTCAATTGCCCCTCTTTCCACAAGATGAGGTAGGGAAATGCAGACCGAGAAGAAGAGGCAGATTCACACCGCTGGCCTTTCTCGAAGACTTCTTGGGGGTACGTTCTTATTCCTTAGACACTTTCAGTCCCATTGTCACCTAAGTGGTGAATGGTTTTCCATTATTTCCAAGCACATTCTTGTACCCAGTGAGTACTGCTGGCCTTTAAGCCTGGCCCACATCCCCAGGCTGGGACTCCACTTCTGGGTTCTTATGTAGTGTCTGCTGTTGACTTGCTGGGGCATTTGTGAAGTTTCCTTCACCGTCCACCCTCCCTTTCTATGAGGCTGGATCCATTCTGCCGTGAGTGCCTTTGGGCTATGGCTGGCCTTGACTGCTTTATCCCAATTCAGCAAATATTTGGTGATCACCTGCTAATTCCTAGGCCCTGGTTGTATGTAGGAGCCCAAACTCACTTCTAATCTCAAGGCCAAATAGTCTAGTTGGATAGGGAAACACAGACACACAAAAAATAATGCATATACTGTGTAACTCAAGGGGGCCTGGAGTGGCCTAGTGCCAACCACTGGGCTTCTGCCTGCTGAAAGAGCCACCTATGGCTGCCCACCACCCTCCCTCCCCTTCCCCAAGGGTCTCCCCAAGGGTCAGGCCCCTGTGACCCTACATTTCAGGCTGCAGATCACAGGACATGGCTAAGGAGGAGAGAAACTGCCAGTCTGGACTGTTGTGGGGCTCAACTTTACTGGGACTGACAGCTACTCACAGACACCCACATGGAGGCTCAGAGAAGTCAAAGTTTTGTCTGTTGTCACTCGGCTAAGGAAGTGGCAGTCTGTTGTCTCGTCTCCTCTGTGAGGGGTGGGGCTGGTGCTTGGTTCAGGTCTCCTTCATGTGGCAGGTGCCCCCAGCCTCCACAACGGCTCCTCAGCGTCCCCTTCTAACATTTGTCCTTGCCTCAGAAAGCGTGCTCCCTCCCTGGGGACAGCCTGCAGCCAATGACTGGCCGATAAAGGAGCACAGATGGCCAGCCCCCCTGCCTGCCAGAGCAGGGAAGCAGCTCTGTGGAGACCCTTCCCACCTGTGATCTGGCTCAACGGAGGCCCCTCCCCTGCTCTGCCTCCCTTACTTCCTGTGGGTCACCCCCTCAATGAGTCAGGTGAATCCCACCCCTGTCTCAGGCTCTGCTCTCAGGGCCTGACCTAAGATATTCTCCAAAACCCAGACCCCTGTCCATGCCATGTTCAGGATTACCACCAGCCTTTCTCTGTCCTGATGTGTGTCCTGGGATGCTGGCTGGTAACAGTGAAATATGTCATAAAGTGTCACTGCCTCCTGTCTTCCAGGCTGTTTGGCCAATGGCTGGCTTGAGGTGAGGGGTAGAGGAGAGAGAGGTTGGGGTATCTGCTCGTCTGCTCCTGCCCTGCCTCGCTGCCCAGTCATGACCTGTACCCATCTCTGCAGGGCTCCGGCTTTGAACCCAGCTCCTAACACCAAGTCTTCCCCTTTCCTCTTCTCTAGGGGTGGCCATGTCTCCCCCACCGACTGCTACTGGTCCCAACTGGTCCCGACTGCTACTGATCCTTTGTTAGGGTCCCTTCCAGCAAGAGTCCCTTTGTTCCTAGTCTCTGCGACATTCCTGGCTGAGGGGGACATCTCTTTTCTGCCGGGCACCTGACTGCCTCAGCTTTCATCTGACAGGTGGATTCAGATTGATTGCCAGTGGCTGCCTGCAGTGGGGTGTTTTGAAGGATTTGGGTGTTTCCCCAGCAGGGAGAGTGCTGTGATCTATTAGTGATGCCTGTCAGTGTGCAGCAGGGGAGGGTGACACCAGTGCTACCCGTTGGCGGTCCCTGAACTACAGGCTCAGTCCATGAACTCCCTTCCAGCTCAGACTTCTAGACCCGTTTATGGACAAAGGGATGAGCTTGCCTTACCAGAGCAGCCTACAGAAGATGCTGGCCAACAGGCTGGCGGCTTATGGTCACGGAAACCCATGGTGCTGTGGGAAATACCTGTGCTGTGTGGCCGGTTCACCTTGACCTTGTAGTTTATGGACTCTGAGGTGCTGGTGTCAGTGGCGGACCGCCAGGGGGCGGCCTTTCACAGGCTGCTGACGGGCAGGTGAAAAAAAAAAAAAAAAAAAAAAACAAACAAACCAACCAGGTGGTCCACTGAATGCAAACCCTTCCCACTACCGGTGAAGCTGGCATGATGTCATCACAAAGGCACCATTGGAGCCAGGAGCTTGTTTTCAGTTCTTTCCTCTGCCCCCATTATCTCTCATAAATTCATATTTTCATCTAAAACATTATTGGATCAGCTATTCTAGGCTGAATTCTGTGGTACGTTCTGAGGGGGAATAAGAATAACCCCACAGCCCTAAGCCTATGAGGGCAGGTGGAGCACTAATCACATGGGATCCGTTACTGAATTTGATCTCAGTTATGGAGGTGGAGGGGCTCTCGGGTGGCTCAGTCGGTTAAGTGTCCGACTTCAGCCCAGGTCACGATGTCACGGCTGCTGAGTTGAAGCCCCACATCGGGCTATCTGCTGTTAGTGCCGAGCCTGCTTCGGCTCCTCTCTCCTCACCCCTCTCTGTCCTCCCCCCATTCCTGTCCCTTCCCTTCTCGCTCTCAAAAAATTAAATAAATAAATAAATAAAGGAGATTTAGTTAAAAAAATAAATAAAGTATGGAGGTGGAGAATGGGGTGGTTATTTTAGACAGGGGGACATTTCCCCCACGGAAGACCTGAGCTACGCGAGCTATGTGTAGGGGTGAGTCAGGTTAGGGGCTGGTGGGTTGCTGGTCCAGGCAGTGGGAGCCAGAGCCAGAAAGACCCCGGGCCAGAAAGATGAAGGGATTGGAAACCAGGCTGGAGCATTTGGACTCCACTGGGGCCGAGCAGATCGGTGAGGAGGAAAAGCAGAGGGAGGCAGGTGCGTCGGGCCGGCTGGGGCCGGAACACATGCATGCGGGGGGGGGGGGGGCTGACCTGGTGCGTCCAGCGAGTGCTCCCTGAAGCTGGGGGTTGCTGAGCAGGAGACACAGTCTCTGTGTGTGATGACGGCACCGCGTGTGTCCCAGGCTGTGTGAGGCTCAGTGGGGTTCTGCGTGGGAGCGTGTTCTGTAAGCTTGGGGGCAGAGGTCATGCTGTCAGGGAGCCAGCACTGGAGCCGTTAGTCTCCTGAGTGGCAGCAGGTGAGGTCCCGCTGATGCCCACCCAAGTTCCCTCAGCCCTGCGGGGCCAGACCTCCCGCAATCCATCCAGAAGTGCGTTTCCCCCCTTCCTCCCCTCCCCACATGCATCCACATTTTGACCGCATGGCTCGGGCTTTTCCAAGCCCCCTGTGTCTCCCTTTCCTCCTCAACCCATCCCCGGAAATGGCTTTAAAAACCCTTTGGGGTCTCTCTGACCTGTCTCCTCAGGACCTTGTAGGCTCTGTCTGCCCCAGATACCCAACACTTAACAACTCTGTCTGTGGCGACTGGAGGCCACTTAGGAGGGACAGCAGGTGCTGCAGCCATGGGAACGTCCCATCCAGGCTCCCAGGCTCTCCTCTGGATGTCCTTGCCTTCTCCTTTACCCTCCAAACTTCTATTTGCTCTTCAGAACTCAGTGGACTGACCTTCTCTGAACCCCCAGGACAACCGACCTGCCCCTCTCTGCACTCCCAGAGCTCCTGTCCCCACATTCAGTGGAACAGGCAGGTGGCTGTGGGGCCGGCTTCTCCCTGGCCGAGTCAGCTGCCCGAGGGCTGGAGGTGTCTTGTCCAGGGCCCAGCACGGGGCTTGCGCTTAGTGGGGCATCAGCAAAAGCCCATCCGGATATGAATGTGTGAGTCAATGAATAAAAGAACACAAGTCTACGGGGACATTGCTCCCAAAAATGCATGTGGAGAGAAGCCCCCTTGCCCCCTGCCAAAGTGTGGTGTGCTGAGGGACGAGCCCACACATTCTAGGAAACGCCTCTCAGGCTGCAGAGAATCATAAACAGATAAAAATTCCATTTTGTCTTCAGCTCTGTGTTCCTTTGTGAGGCGTCCACAGAGAATCAGCCCAGATTCCAATTAGCGGCCCAGGGCCCAGGACCTGGAGGGTGGCTCTGCTCCCTCCCATTGTGAGCAAGTGAACCAGTAATAAATCCCCAATTAACAAGAGGGAACATTGATTGAACTTTTTTCCCCCTTGTCCTCCACTTTTGTTTGGTGCTCCCTGTAAACAGGCTGTGTGGCTGGCGTTCAAGAGGAAAGAAAATTGAATTTAAAGTTATTTTAAGCTTGCCATGATTAATGTCTTGCCAGGTAAGCTATGAAAAGGGATATCAAAAGACCAGAAAAATAATTCTACTCTTAAAGCAGCAAAAGCGATCTTCCTGTCTGCATATGTATGTATCACAGAGACCCCTGTCTTAGCTCGGGCTGCCGTAGCTGGGACACCACAGGCTGGGCAGCTCACACGACAAATATTTGTTTCTCACAGCTCTAGAGTGTAGGGATTCTGAGGTCAAGGTGGTGGCAGATTTGGGGTGTAGAGAGGGCTGCCTTCCTGGCTTACAGAGAGCAGCCTTCTGGCTGTATGTTCACGTGGCCTTTCCTCAGTGTGTGCTCATGGAAAGAGCTCTTTCTTCTTTTTCTTATAAAGGCACTAATCCCATCATGGGGCTCCCATGGCCTCATCTAAAAGTACTGATCACCCAAAGGCTCCACCTCCAAATACCATCCAACCACACTGGGGGCTTGGGCTTCAACATAGGAGTTTTGGAGGGACGCAGACATTCAGCCCAGACAATCCCTTCACAGTAAACAGGTATGAAAACATAAGCCCTCCACGCAGCTGGTAGCACAGCATCTCGACACACCTACGTGATGGGTTCATATCCAACGTACCCATGAAGAGCACAAAACGCACGTGGGTACATCCTATCCTTAGGGCACACGGCACCTAGACGCATTCTACAGACACGTGGCAATAAACGTCATGGTCAAAAGTCAGGTCAACTTTGCGACCCTAGAAGCCAGGTTAGGATGGTTACCTTCGCCAAACCCACAGTCCTTGTTTTTAAAATGGTGATGCCAATCCTAGATTTGGTAGGATTTCATGAGACGTTATACGTGAAACATTAGCATGGAAGCTGGTGCTACTGCATGCGTTCACACACTATAAAGGACACGCACTATAAAGGACATACACTATAAAGACATATTTCCTCCTTGCATATAAAAGTAAAGATTGAGTTATCCTGTGTGTGTGTATGTGTGTAATAATAACTATATATATATATATATATATATATATGACCTGTGTGTGTGTAAAAATAACATATGTATAACCTGAGTTAGAATACTGCTTTCAATAGTATTTCCTCAAGTATGATGTTTGTTACCCATTTCATCACGATTCAAAACCAAGGTTGGGATTTGGACTTGGGTCTGGATCCACATCATGTCTTTGCAGTTTTGCAAGATATTTAGCCTCCCTGAGCTTCAGCCTCCTCCTCCATAAGGTGGGAAACGGACTTGCCTTAGAGAGCTCAGAGAAGAAACCAGATAGTTTATGAGTTTGTTCATTCCACAAGCATTGCCTTGGTCCCCGAGCCCCAGGGGGAAGAGGATGGAAGGAAAACTACTATGGAGTTCCAGCTCCCAGGACCCCCACCCCACCCGGGGCAAAGCAGGCTTGGGAAAAAACCATCCACTGCAGCCTATGGCAGGTGCAGGGGTGACCAAGAGAGGGGCCAGCAGTTTATGCTGAGTCACATGATGGACAAGGGGTCCATGGGAGGAAGGCCAGCCCAACAGATTCCCTCTTACAGAGGCTCTTCCCTAGCAGTTCTTAAAGCCTCCTGACTCCCAGTGTCCCTTGTCTACAACATTAGGGAAGATGTTAAGAGCGACCCCGTGGGTGGCAGGACATCCTCATCGTTTGACCACCATGTCTCCTGCATCCCTGCAAGAGCGCCTCCTGGCCCCTGCCGCACCTCGTCCGGCAGCTGGAGCAATTTTCATAACATGTAGATCTGGAATCCTGTAACTTCTGATCTCCCCTGGAGAGTCTTGCCTCTCTCACGGTGGAAGCTGGTTTTCTTTCCCTCAGGCTGCCCCACACCCCCTCCTCTCCTGCTGTCTCCTGCTGTCTAGCCTTGCTCGTTTAGCTCCAGCTACACCAGCCTCCTTCTCGTTCCCAGAATAAAGCTGGACTCACTGCCTCCCTGGGGGTGTCTCCGTCCCCTCTCCTGCTGTGTCCTCCACCCAAAGCACCCCTTCTCCCGAGTCCACAGAGCTGGTTTTCTCTCTTCCTTTAAGTCTTTCTGAGTGCAGAGAATACCTGCGGCAGTTCCTGTTCCCCGAGGAAGACATTGAGAGGGGGTGCTCACTCAGGAGGGGGGGCTGGAGCCTGCTTTCAGGGGTGAGGGAAGGTGGGTTGGCAGAACCCAGAGCGGCAGCCAGGATGGTCCTTCCAGTTAGAGGTTTGGGGCCAGGTCATTGGACCCCAGCACCAACCAGTCACTGGGGAGGGTGGATGTCTTGGGGTAGGCAGCTGTCTCTGTGTGAGGAGGAGCAAATGTCCCATGAGCCCCATGAGACTGGTTCTGGCTGAGGACACCCCAGTCCCCACGTGTGTCAGTTTCGATGGTGATGATCTGTTCCTCCCCTCCCGCGCCCCCCCCCCCCCCCAGGGAGGAAGGGGTCCAGCACAGCTTCACTTGGCACTGAGCAGGTAGTTGATCTCTGAAAAATGGTTCCATAGTAGAGGCTCAGTGCTGATCTTGGTTGTTGACAGGATGCACATTTGTGGCTGCAGAATCCAGGGCACCCTTGATGAGAGGAACCCAGGCTTTACCTTCCATCCCTGCCACCATGGTTACCATGGTTACCGTGGTTCCATTTATGGGAAATTCTGGCCACATGGTCAGTTGATGCTCTGTGATCAGGTGTTTCTTCTCAACCAGGACCAACTTTCACCCTGGCAGGTATTTATTGGCATGGCCTTGCTCCAGATACTCGGGTCCACTTTGGGATCCTCCTTATTAGGGCTTGCCAAAACCCTCCTGTGGCATCTTTTCCTACCACAGACACTTCTACTACCCTAGGGCCTGTCACTTCCCAGGGCTCAAGTGGCAGTGTATTGGCAGCGTAGCCTGAACCTTGTTCCGATCCCACTCAAAGCTGGCAGCCTCTGCGTCACATAGTAAATAAATTGGAACAGAATTCCAATGTGCAGAATATGTACTTCCTCTAGAACCTGGTGAAAGCTGTCAGATATGGCGCCTCCTTCTTACCGGGAGGAGGGAGGTGTGAATGCAATAATTGGGCATTTTTCTTTGGTGGGAAAGTCCCAGAATACCCCAGACCACTGGATCCTTAAAATCTTAATATGGTTT
Organism: Herpailurus yagouaroundi; assembly: GCF_014898765.1. Lineage (NCBI taxonomy): Eukaryota > Metazoa > Chordata > Mammalia > Carnivora > Felidae > Herpailurus > Herpailurus yagouaroundi. Next base: position 45,015,297 of record NW_024412417.1, on the reverse strand, counting down.
ATTCCCACCCTTTGGAGCACAGGTTTCTTTTTTTTTTTTTTTTTTTTTTTAACGTTTATTTATTATTGAGAGACAGAGAGAGACAGAGTGTGAGCACGGGAGGGGCCGAGAGAGGGGGAGACACAGAATCCAAAGCAGGCTCTGAGGTGTCATCACAGAGCCCGACGCAGGGCTTGAACCCACGAACCGCGAGATCATGACCTGAGCCGAAGTTGGACGCTTAACTGACTGAGCCACCGAGGTGCCCCTGGAGCACAGGTTTCTTACAGAGATCTTATTCAACATTCTTGCTGTATCTTGTGCATCTCTCCCAATTAGCAAGATGCCACTGATGTGTTAAAGCAATGTGGTATCATGTGGAATGTCCAAACAATCTGGGTCCCTTCAGACTCTGATATTTTCGGGAGGAGAAGGTTAATAGAGCCCTGGGCAAGATTGCAATCGTACACAGGTGTCCTGAAATGAGAAAGAAGTGATTTGAGGTGTCCTTCCTGCTGGGACCGGGGAAAGAGTGGCACAAAATCAATGGCTACCCCATGAGCCTGGAGCGCCATTAGGGACTGAAAAGGCGAACCATAGAATAGGAGAAGATATTTGTAAAGCATTCATCTAACAAAGGACTCATATCTGGCATATTAAAAAAAATACCTAAAAATCAATAAAAGTAGATCTGGAATCTCACAGAAACCCCAAACAAAGGCTTGAGCAGAGACATCACAAATGTACCATAAATACAAGAGAAGATGGTCAACTTTATAGTCATGAAGGAAATAAAAATCAGAGACACCATGAGATAATGCCAAACATGAAGGACTATGAAACCACTAAGGGCTACACTGATAAACACTGGCGATACCAGGTGTTGGTAAAGATGCTGAGCAATGGAACTTACACATTTTTGTTGTGGGGACTCATCAGTTCAATGGTTTTTTACACCAGCATGCTCTAAGACTCCACAATTCCATCCTCCTGTATCTCCCTGAAAGAGTTGCACACATATATTCATCAATTCATACTAACATGCACGTTCAGAGCAGCAATTTCATAATCACCCAAAGCTGGAAACCACCCAGATGTCTGTCTACAGTAGGGTAAATAAATAAGGTGGTATGTTCAGTTAGTAAATACACTAACAATGAGAAGGCATGAATTGCAACTATAGACAGTACTGTGGGTGAATTTCACAAACTATTTTGAGGGGGGAAACATACAAAAGAGGACATACTCTATAATTCTATTTGAATGAAATTTTTAAAAATATGCAAAACTCACATATGGTGTTTGAAATTAGCCATGTGATCACTCTTGGGGAATAAGCAGTGATTGGAAGGGGGCATGAAGCTTATTTAGATTCTGCTAATGATCTATTTCTTTATTTGGTTATTAGTAACGTAAGTGTCTGGTTTGAAAAAAAACTTTGTTGAGCTTGATAATGTTCGCTTTTTTATATGTATGTTGTACTCTGATAAAATCTACTGTGAACAAGTGAACTTCTTCATAATATTATCATGTACTCCCCTGCTCAAAACTTTCAGTGACTTTGTCTTGCACCCCAAAGGAATATCTGAACCCACTGGCCAATCCTCATCAGCTTTTAGAACTTGGTTCAGCCTGTTTCTGCAGAAGGCGCGATGATGAGAGGGGTCAGGCCTGGAACACAATGCCTGAGGTAGCACTTGGGACATTTCGTACCGTGTTGCCTCTACTTGGAATTCTCCCACCCTCATCTCAAAATGCAAACCTTGAGAAAGAATATTTCCATTTGACAAAGAGTTCATAGAGGTTAAGTGATTTGTGTAAGATCACATGGTTTGTCGGTGGCAGAATTCAACCTTGAACCCTCATCCTGGGTATTCTAGTCCAGGGCTCACCTCAGTTTCTTGGAAGGAAAAGACAAGTCTAACTTGCTTTGTAAATTTTCTTGTGGCTTAAAAGGCTTAGGAAGAATTTTGATGAATTGAATGGCTTTTTGGAAGTGATGTGCCTCCTGGATGAGCTTTCAGTTCCATTTTGGGGACAACACAGAAACACTCAAAATAAAATAACAGAGGTATGTTTCAGTGTCAGGTGAAGAGCATTTGCGAAGCGTGATTAATTACCAAGTGGCCAATGCAGACAATGTTGGAGTTGGAGCTGGAGTTGGAGAGATCTTTGTGGGCTGGGCCTTGCAGGGAAGGTTCTGGAAGGGACTGGAGCACTAAGATGCATGGCTGGGGAGGATTTGGAAAGCCACATATGGGGGAACCATTTCCACCTGGAGCAGTTGAAGAGCGTGATCCACATACTCGCAGGGGTGTGTTGTTGGAACAGAAATGAGTTTGCTGGAGGCTAGTATTTACCAGGAGTGAATGGGGAATGTGAAGGGGCAGCAGGGGGAGGTGTAGGTTTTGGAGAAACTTGGATGCTAGATGAAGAACTCTAATTGTATTGCTGATTTAGAATTGCTTTGTTTTGTTTTTCTTAAATGCAACTTGAAACAGGATGGCCAGATGACAAATCCTGGTTTGGGTATCAGTGGTAGAGTGGAAACGAACTCTGCTGAAGTACTTTTATTTGGAATCCCATCTAGACCTTCCCCTGAGGCATAAAACAACAACAACCTATGGTTGATGAGGACATACAATGTGCATGGACACAGTGCTTCCTAGCTTACTACTTTTTAACTCTTGTTATATCTCTATGAGATTATGGAGCATAGTATGAAGAGAATTGAATGGACTTTGGAGCCTGGCTCCTGGGGTCAAATCCTGGGTCTGGCACTTCCTGACATTGCCGTTGGCTGTGTTCTGAATCCATTTCTTTGTGCTGAGGCCACATTTCCCTTGAGCCTCTCACAGCCAACTACTGAATGAGTGTTGCAGGGATTTGGTGCAGGCAGGCTCTTCTGCAGGTGGAGCCATTTCTCCCTTGGGCCATGTTGGCTGGAGAGCTCCTGCTGTCTGGCCTCACATTTCTCCTTACTGTAGTGCCTTCTGGGACTCCTCCCATTCCAGAAGCTGGGGCAGGGGACAAGTGGACCCGTGCAATTTTTAACAACAAAATCCAAGAGAGAGACTAAAAGAAGATCTAAATAGATGAGAGATATACCATAGTCACAATTGGAAAACTCAGTGTTGTCAATCTCCAGGTTGACCTAGAGATTCAACGCAATACCAGGCAAAATCACAAGTTATGTGAAAATGCAAAGGACTTACTATAAACCAAGACAAGCTTGAAGGACAATACAGTGGAGGGACTTATTCTACATTATTGAAAGGCTTCTTTTAAGTCCATAGTAGTAAAGACAGTGTGATCTTGGCACAAGGATAATTAAACATACAAATGGAAAAGAAAGGAGTGTCTAGAGTTAGAACCAGGACTTACTAGAAAGTCACTCCAGTATTTTGGTGGACACAATTATTTCTTTCAGCAAATAATACTGGAACAACTGGGTGTCCATATGGAAAATAGAAACTCTGGACTCTTACCCCCCACCATACATGAAGATAATTTGAAATATATCATAAGCCTACATGTAAGATGTAAAACATTAAAGCTTTCAGAATAAAATAGGAGACAATATCTTCATAACTTTTGGGTTTCTTGAGCAGGATGCAATAAGGCATTAACCAAAAATAAAATTATAAATATGTATCTATAAAGCATATATATTGTGGGACCCAAGGAATTTCACAAAAATCCCCTACCCCTGGACAAGCAGAGCAAGACTAACTCCATTTTGTGATACACCCACCATCTCATGTATAACCCCCACATGACCCGCTTATTGCTTAAGACACTCCCCCACCCTAGTCAAGCCGCTGAGCACACCCTTACTGGAAACCAGCTCATATAGGAATGCGGAACCCCTAACCACCAAAGAATGTAAACCCCGCCTTTTGCCCGCCAAACTTGCGCACCAATTCTGACCAGAGTGATAGGCTAGTTCAAACAGTTACTATAGGGTAAATTGTAATTCAATTGGCCACCTGCGTGTGGACTGACATGACTATGCAACTTTCTGTGTGTGTTACAATCTCATTGGCCACTGACCCCTATAAAACTGCTACGCCTCTTAACTTAGGGGTCCAAGTCCCTGCTCCGCTGTGTCGGGTATACTTGGGCCCAAGCTTGAGCCTGCAAATAAACCCTCGTGCGTTTGCATCGGTATCAGCTCCTTGGTGGTCTCTCGGATTCGAAATCGGGGGCATTACAATATGTATATAGTGTATACACATATATAGTGTAATTAAAATTAAGAACTTCTGTTCACCAAAAGACATCTCTAAATGAGAGAAAAAGATAAGCCATAGATCAAGAGAAGACTTTCATAGTACATGTATCTGACAGGAAGCTTGTATTTCAAATAAATAATGGGTACAAATAAATAAGAAAGACAGCAATGAAAAATAGGCAGAGACTTGAATTAGTATTTCACAGAACAGGGTCTCCAAATGACCGATAAGATCACAAAATAACACCATTATTTTTCAGGTAAATGTAAGTTAAAACTACAAGGCCAACTAGATCATCTAAAATGTACTCGAAAAAATTCTGATAGTGCCAGTTGTCGGTGAGGATTTGAAACACCTGGAACATTCATACATTGCTGATGCAGTGTGAGTTCGTAAAATCATTTTGGACAACGCCATGGCATTACCTATTAAATTTAACTATGTACCAGCCCTATGATTTAAAAATATTACTCCTAGGTGTACACATAAGAAAAATAAATGAGTATGTTCGTGTAAGAAGAAATGTGTAAGAATGTTCATGCAGCTTTATTCATAGCAGCACAAAATTGGAAGCAAGGGAGACGTCCATCCATAATAGAATGGAAAAATCAATGGTGGTGTGTTTATGCATCAGAAAACCAAACAGAGGGGCTGAGAGCTGGAGCCTTGCCTGGCGCTGGGTGCTGGGCAGCAGTTTCTCCCTGAAGGCTCAGCTGGTACAGTCCCATGCAACCACAGGACACAGATCATCCCAGTCCCTGGAGACTAGGATACATGTTTTGTGGAAAGGAAGGGAAGACCTATCACAACTGCTCTGGATTCATGGCCCTACTACACACTTGTCCATGCACTGTGGACGTACATAGGGAAGGGGTGCAAGCAGAAAATCTGGACACATGCAGGTAATTCCTTCCTTCTTTCTTCCTCTCTTCCTCCCTTTTGCCCCCTTCCTGTCTACCTTCTCCTTCCTTCCACTCTTGCTCTTTCCTCCCTCCCTCCCATTGTCCCTTCCTTGAAAGGAACCAACACAAAGGTTAGAGATCCCAGGAAGAAGGCTAGGTAGGAGCAGAGATCACTATGTGGTGGAAACATCGCAGAAAACAAACCACACTGACTGTACGTGTTCCTGACAGCCCACTCCCAGGCTGTCCAGGGAGGTAGGTGGCTCTGTGGCTGCATGTCCCGGGGCCCAGGAAGATGACAAAGCTCTTTGAAGAGGTGATGGATTTGAATAATGTCTCATCTAAATGCGGGCAACAGCACAGGGGATAATTATCTACCACCTGAGCACTCTTCAGCCCCCAGGCCTTGGAGCTTGGAAGTACCAGGTGGAGGTGAGAAGGTTTCCAGGCCTGACAGCCTGCATGTGGCTCTGGATGGATCCCTGAGTGGCCAGTCCAGAGCTGGTGTCTGGAACTCAGCTTGAAAACTTTTTGGATGCATGTCAGAGTGAGGGATGGCCCATATAGCTGCCAACTCTGCCCATTAGACTGGACACGTACAATGACCTGTGGGTAGCTCAGATGCAGTGGCAGAAGGGCTGGAGCCTTGGAGCAAAATCCTAATAAAGATGATATAAGCAGGAACAGTCCCTGAGCACTTGGTCCATGCCAGGCTCTGGACCATAATTGTAAAGCTCTCTTCATGACAGCTGTGATGTGAGAGTTGTTAAGATGGAAAATAACCATTTTAAGATGAAAAATGTCCAGTTTATTGTTTGCTACTGAGACTCACTGTGCTTGCACTTGTGACGGATTGTCTCACTCAGTACTCACAGCTCAATGATGTAGGTGCTGCTATGACCCCCTTTTAACAAGACGAGAAAACCGAGGCCGACAGACAGGAAATGTCTGTAATTTATGTAGTGTCTGAAACCAAGTCTCCTGAGTCTAAGCAACTGACTGGAACCACAGGGGTGGCAAAGGATGCCACCCTAGAATCTGCTGTCTAGTGGCTGAGAATGGGAGGTGGAGCTTTGCAAAAGTAAACCTTGAGATAACCAGTGCATGCCTTGGCCTCCCAATTCCTGGCACCCTCAGTGGGAGCAATCATACCTGCCCTGATGTCATCACTGTTACTATACAGAGACAGAATGAAAATACAGCAAGTTCCAAGAGCAACTGTTGGTCCTTCTCAGTGTTCATGACAGTGCCCTGAGCTCCCCAAAGGAAGAGAAAACCAAACAAGCAACATCCTACACAAGAACACGTATCCACAGGGAGACTGATGCTATTATGGCCTCTACTGTGGGTCAGCCCCTGTGCAAGGGGGTATGACACATTAGTTTCCCACTTAAAGACAGGGGAACTAAGGGTCAGTTGATGACTGATCTTAGGAACATTGTCACTATGAGGCAACCAGGACAATAAAGGTTTCATGTGCCAAATCATATGAGAAAATGTAGAGGGATCCAGGGTTGTTTATTACCATTTATAAGAAAATGGTGATGATGATGGTGATGATGATGGTGGTGGTAGTGATGATGATGGTTACCATGGTGATGGTGGTGGTAATGATGGTGATGATAGTCATGGTGGTGATAATGGTAATGACGAGGACGATGTTGACATCATTAGCTACCACTTACAGAGAAGTCATTATATGCCAGGAGCTCTTATACATACTCTACTGTACATGTGTTATCTTTTGTAAAAATGTTTTTTTTGAGAGAGAGAGAAAGCGGGGTGGGGGGAGCAGAGAAAGAGAAAGAGAGAGAGAGAGAGAGAGAGAGAGAGAGAGAGAGAGAGAGAGAATCCCAAGCAGGCTCTGCACTGTCAGCATAGAGCCCAACGTGGGGCTTGAACTCACAAACCCTGAGATCATGACCTAGGCTGAAGTCAAGAGTTGAAGGCTTAACTGAGCCAGTCAGGTGGTCCTGTACATGTGTCATATAAGTGAATCATCACAAAACTCCACAGATGAGCATTATTATTATCCCAATTTTCCTGATGGAGAAATTGAAGCTCAGAGAGGTTTATTGCCTTGCCCAAGGTCACAAGCTATGTTGCTGCTCAGAGAGGGGACTGGGAGTGGGCAGGTCTCTATTCACAGAGGAAGGGCCATCCTGAAGAGTGCGTGGCAGACATGCCCTTCAGAGGAGAGGAGAAGGACGAGGGTAGAACAGGCACAAACACCTAGTCCTTGACAAACAACAACCATCTCTGCAGCTGCACTTGTTCAGCAAGAGGATGGTCTTCCAGGGAGAGGAGTGGGCACCCCATCCCTGGGGGAGACACGCATGCCGAAGGTAGGTCAACTGAGGTTAGGGTGCTGGGAACGGGCTGCATAGGGGGGAGACAGAGTCTCTGTGCTTCTTAACTCTGTCTGCAGTTCTGTGGTAATGTTTCAGTGTCTTCATGCCAACTTCCTGGGCTTTTTGCAAGAAGCAAGATGGGGGTTAATCTGCTACCGAGCAAAGGCAACCATTTGCATGTTCCCTTGGGGAAAATGCAAGATTTGCAAAGTCAAATCTGATTAAGATACACAGACTTCCTTAAGGAACAGTGATTATACATCACAATGAAAGGATAAACAGAGCCCAGAGTGGTGAATTCAACAATAGGCCTTCACAGCTGGGAGCATCAGTCGCCTTTGATAGGGAGCTTATTGTCTGTGCATAAATTCTCCCAATTCTCCCCCAGTGGCCTGGCAGAGGAGTAAAAAAGAACCATTTTTCTAACCTTCTGCAATGAAAAGGAGTCCCAGGCCTCCTATGAATGTTGGCTTAGCAAACACTCCTGTCTAACTGCCACATTTGTTGCCCAGGATTCCTCTGGGGAGCCAGGTTCAGTCTAGAGGAACTCAGTGTCCTGGAAAGAGGAGGGACAAGGGCACCAGCTTAGGCAGGGAATGGCTGTCAAATCACTAATGCCCGAATCAGATCAGCAGCCTCAGAACTGTCTCAGGGGGCACGTTCATCCTGGACCCCTGACCAGGACAGCATTTCAAAACCCATTCCACACAGAGAAGGGCACAGGAACAGAAAGGACAAAGGCATTCTGTATCTTTGTGCCTTTCCTCATCACCACAGTGGTTCAAAGTTCAGAGGACGGGGAGAATTTTGCATGCTGGAATGTTGCTGGAGACATCGCACGGACGTGGAGCTGGGCTTGAAGGAAAAGAAGAACTTGTAGAAATTGTGTTTTCCATGCTGTGTGCCATGCACGAGTCCCAGCTCCCTTCTGATTTCCGGGTCTTGGTTTTCTCATCTATTAAAAGAGAGGGTTGTCTTCAAGTGCAGGCTACAAATTCAAATGATAAAGAGGTTGGTTGTGTTCCAAATATGAGAGAAGCCACCCTAACTACTGGTGCTATAGGTATCAAATGACAAACACTCGGGTCTGGGAGGGCAAAGGGCTGTGGCCATTGGGGCTCATATGCCCCTTCTCCAGCAGACAGCAGCCCCAGCCCATGGTGGCCAAGTGGGAAAGTACAAAGTGTTCCCAGACAGTCTCGCTTCTAAAGATGAACTTGAAATCTGGATTCGTATGAGAGATATTTTCACTATTAAGTATTGGCCACTAAATCAATTTATCCTTAGACACCCAGAACAAATGGGACATGATCTGGGAGGCCAGTTTGCCCTTCAGGCTGCCGGGTTTCGACTTCTGTGCTAGAGGATAAAAATGAGTTCTGTTAAGATGGTGTTATGGATGGCATGCTCTGTCCCCCTACCCCCACATTCATATATTGAAACCTTAACCCTCAATGCAATGGTATTTGGAGTGGAGGGCCCTTGGGAGGGACTAGGGCATAAAGAGGAAGGAAACTAGCTCTCTCTCTCCTCTGCCATGTGAGGACATAGCAAGACAGTGGCCATCTATCAACTGGGAAGGTGTCCTCACCAAGAACCCAACCTTACTGGTACCCTGATCTGCAAAACCTCCAGACCCATGAGAAATAAGTTTTTGTTGGGGCATCTGGGTGGCTCAGTGGGTTAAGCATCCGACTTCACCTCAGGTCACAGTCTCACGGTTCATGAGTTTGAGCCCCACATTGGGCTCCGTGCTGACAGCTCAGAGCCTGGAGCCTGCTTCGGATTCTGTGTCTCCCTCTCTCTCTGCCCTTTCCCCACTCATGCTCTCTCTCTCTCTCTCTCTCAAGTAAATAAACATTAAAAAAAAAGGAAAGAAGTGTTTGTTGCTGAAGCCACCGAAGGGTATTCTTTTATAACAGCCCCTCCTAAGGCAGAAGAGTCAGCTTTGGGACCAGCAGATCTCTCCATGACTCCCACTTGTCCACTCTGCCTGTGGGCAGCGGCTCATCTGTTTTCTGCTTTTGCCCTTCCAGAATGCTATGAGCAGGTGTGTGCACGTGTGTGTGGCCTCCTGGGAGGTCGGGACACAGACTCAAGTCAAAGAGATTTTAGCTCTTCCCGACATTTGCCAAAGCTTCACTATTGGTGCCCAAATGGCTGCTGAATTATCCTTTTGGTCAGCCCCAGAGGGTGCCTGGCGGAGGAACCACTGGGAGGGGCTTTGAGAGGGTGATGTGCACCGAGAGTGGACATATGCGATCACGTGGCACCCTTGGGGTTCCCTGGGCTGCACAATTAGAAGACTGGCGTGGGAAGGGAGTGGGCTAGTAACAGAGCAGGGACCGGGGTAGATGACAGAAGGCGACTGCAGGTGGCCTGAGCTCCTTGCCTTCAGCTTTCCCTTGCTGTGCCCATGATGCTACTGACCCCAGAGGGAAGAAGATCAACATCTTGCATCTGCTGGACGCCTCTGTGTGGCAGGACTTGACACGTTACCATAACAAATCTTTGTAACCACCCCAAGAACTAAATGGTCTAATCATTTTACATTTACAGGGTGATCCGTTGTTGGTTTGGAGCCACATATTAAGCCGTTTGAGCCACAAACCAAGCTTGGGCACTTTCCTTCTCCACCAGCTGGTCAGAAGGAACCGCCTGTAGCTGGTCCTGTGAGCTGAGGGACAGGCACCAGGGGGACGTCCATCACGGACGCTGGCAGCCTGTTCCAGCTTCTGGCTCCTGCCTTCAGTCCCCATCATTTCATTTGGCATTTGGTTCAGAGCAGGGGGTGGGAACCCCGTGTTCTGGAGGCCAGGAGAGCTGAGGACCCCGAGTATGATGTCCACTTCACAGTGGGTGCCATCAGGCACCCTCAGAGCACCCTCACCCCGGCACCGACTAGAACATACTAGTGGGGCTGCATGAGCCTCTCCCAGCCTCTCCTATGCCTGGAATGGATCCCCTATCGACACTAGTGCCAGGCAAACTGGAGCCCAGCCCTAGAAACAGACCAGTCCTCTGGATGGACCAGGTTGAGGGAGACACAAATCTTGACATGGAGCACAGAACAGGGGTCTTCTGGCTAGCAGACCACATGCCTTTATTAGCTTTTTAAAAATTTATTTAAATTCAAGTTAGTTACCATACAGAGTAGTCTTGGCTTCAGGAGTAGGAACCAGTGATTCATCATTGACCTGTAACCCCCAGTGCTCATCCCAACAAGTGCCCTCCTGAATGCCCGTCACCCATTTAACCCACCTCTCCACCCACCTCTTCTGCAGCAACCCTCAGTTTGTTCTTTGTACTTAAGAGTCTCTTATGGTTTGCCTCCCTCTCCATTTTTATCTGATTTTTCCTTCCCTTCCCCTATGCTCATCTGTCACATTTCTTAAACTCTACATATGAATGAAATCATTTGATATTTATCTTTCTCTGACTTATTTCTCTTAGTAGAATACACTCTAGTTCTATCCACGTTGTTGCAAATGGCACGATTTCATTCTTTCTCATCGCCCAGTAACATTCCGTTGTATATATAAACCACACCTTCTTTATCCATTCATCAGTTGATAGACATTTGGGCTCTTTGTGTAATTTGGTTATTGTTGATGGTGCTGCTGTAAACATCGGGGTATTAGCTTTTGTTTGTTCATTTCTGTCTACCTAATAAACGACCTCGAAACCTCCATGGTTTCCAGCAGCCAAGATTTCTGTTTCTTAAGCGCAGGGCTGAGGGTGGGTTTGGCTTTGCTCCAATGTCTCTGCCCCCAGGCTGGAAGCATCCCAAGGCTGCATCTGCTTCATGAGATGAGGGCATGAAAGGAACAAAGCAGACAAGGAGACAGGACACCTCCTAACACTTCGTGTTGAAATGGATGGATCTTCACAGCCCCACAGTCCCCTGGTCAAAGTCCACATCTGGGCAAGGCTCCTCCCAGGCTCGTGGGCCATGGTGGCATGTGGCATGGCAGAGTGGGTGGTCAGTCTGATACAGGGAAGGAGTGGAAAACCAGTAGCGATGGCCAAGTTCCTGATGTGCTAACATGCAAACACAGTGCAACCGCTTCTGAAAGACCCCAAGCCCACTGTTGGCTCCCCTGTACCACACCTCTCACCCCAGAACAAATGTCTGGCCTGCTGGCCACCTGGCTGCCCTTCGAGGCAGAAACTGGGGTGGGAATGTTCATCCCCCTGGTCCCAGAGCCCAGCACCGCCACGGAAGAGGCCAGTGTTGTGAGTATGGCAATCACACCCTCAGACCAGCTGGTTGTATTTGTTTCTTTCTTTCTTTCCTCCAAACTGTGAGATTGTTCCTCTTGTTTGCACGTATTCTGAATCACCTACTAGAAATAAGATTTTCTGTGCCCAGATCCATGCATCCTTGGATGCTACTTAAACCCAAACAAAAGAGCAAAAACATGCAAAGGTTTACTTGTAACGTCTCGGCACCCCTTGAAAGAAACCCTGCACTTCTGACCAGCTCAAGTAACGAAGGTTTGATGAATGCGACCATGTACAGAGGCGGCGACTCTCAGAGGCGTCATGGATTTACCAGGTGCTGTGAGCCTCTACCTCCCCATCAGTAACAAGGGAGCAGCGTCTGTTTTACCAAAAGGAAGGCGGCCAGCAGAGCACTGAAGAAGTGGTGTTGGAATCAGACACAGAGTATGATCCTGGGTGGGTGGGGGACACTTAGACCACTTCTCTATGCCTTGACCTCCTCATCTGAAAAATGGGCATAAGAGGGCCTAATTCATAAAGTTATCCTGAGGACACAGGGCATGACAGATTTGAAAGGTATTCTTTTTAATTTTTTTTAATGTTTATTTATTCTTTGAGAGAGAGAGAGACAGACAGAGTGTGAGAAGGGGAGGGGCAAAGAGTGAAGGAGACACAGAATCTGAAGCAGGCTCCAGGCTCGGAGTTGTCAGCACAGAGCCCGACGTGGGGCTCGAACTGAACTCATGAACCGGGAGATCATGACCTGAGGTGAAGTTGGAGGCTTAACCAGCTGGGCCACCCAGGCACCCCTGGAAGGGATTCTGTAAAGCATTAACTGTTAGGCACTTCTGATAGGGTTTAATGGTATTAGAATAATTGTGCCTGTCAAAAGTTCAGAAGTAACGGAAGGAAAACTAAGAAGTCACTAGTAAAAGTTTATTGTGCACCCACCAAAAGAGTTTGCAAACCAGGAATACGCAAACCAAAACACAGAATGAGGCTCGGGGTGTAATTTATAAAGCAGCTTAGTGAGAAAGCACGCACTCTATTCTTCATGGTGATTGGTTATGATTTTGGAACTTTCCTAAATGAGAGGGAATTGGCCAGTGGTTACCTCATCCCGACCTTGGGAAACAGTGTAGGTTTGGTTATGATTTCTGGAGACATAACTAAGAAATGACCCAGGTCAACTTAGCTTTGCAAAATAAGCTAAATTAAGCTTTGCTTATATGACTAAAGTGGTTTTGTCTGCTCAAGGAATTTTCAAGGCTGGTCTTCATTTGTTTTTTATTTTAACATCCCTATTGATTTTTTTTTTTTAGACCAAACAATAAGCTGTGGTTTGCTGATCTGTGGTGAGTATTGGGGTATTTATCTTTTTTATTGACCCAGATGCTGGAGCCAGTTTGCACCAGGCAGGGACTGGAGTGATGAAATCTGCAGGTTACCAGCCCAAAGCCTGCCCTCTGTCACTGTACTGTTTTGTGATGCCAGGCTTCTGGAAGTTCACTGGTGTCCTAGTGTGGCAGATTATGAAAATGGCTGCCAAGTCTTCCCCTCCCTGTATGTACGCCCTGGAAATGTGACATTCCAGACTCTGTCTCTCTGCCCCTTGGATCTGGGTTGGTTGATTGTGTGACTTGTTTTGGTCAGTCGATATTAGGGACCACGATGTAAGCTAAGCGAAGGTTTGAAAAGTGCTTGCATGCTGGGGCGTGCTCTCTTGTGGCTCTGGAGATCCCACCATCGTGTGACCAGCCAGCATTAGCCTCCTGGATGAAGGGAGACACATGGTCCAGGCTCCCTCATTGCCCTGTCTGGCACTCAGCTAAATCTTGCAGTAGAGCTGTTAGCTGATTGGTCATTGACCACATGAGTGAGCCCCGTCGAGAACAGAAGAATGGCCTGGCTGAGCCCCACCCACAATGAAACCTATGGAATCATGACTATATAAATAGTGGTTTTAGGCCACAAATTTTGGGGTTATTATATGCTTAAGGCTAACTGACACAGTCAGTACACCTGGTCCAGACCACACATCTTCTGTCCTGATAGGGCCCCCTCAACAGGCATGTGACATGTTGGCAAATGGAGTGAGGGCTGTGTCTGGGTCCCCAAGACCACTGTCATGTTCAATGGTTCACTAGAAGGGCTCACAGCACTCAGAAAAGCTGTTAGAGTCATGGATACAGTTTATCACAGGAAAAGGAGACAGACTAAAATCAGCAAATGAAAAAGGCACAGGGAGAGGAGTCCAGGCGAAACCAGGCACACACTCCCAGGTGTCCACACCCAGTGAAGCTGCTTGGACAGCGACTGGTTCTTTCACGACCACGCATGGCAACACGTGTCTTGGTTATGGGTGAAAGCCCATCGCTGGCAGGAGCATAACTCAGCCTAGAAGCCTCGCAGCACAGAAGACGTCAGCTGTGGGCTATGTATGGGCAGGAGCTTTGAGTTGGAGCTCAGGTTGCTGTGGACAGTGCTGAATCCTGTCCTTTAGGTGGCAGCTATAGGAAACAAGTCTCCAGGCACAGTCTTTTGAAGCTCTTTTGGCCAAGTCTCCTCTCCCCTTGGCCTCAAGTGATCCAGGATAGAACAATGAAATCACCTCCAAGGCTTCATTTAGTTCCGTGACACTGTGACCCTCCAAACTTGATAATGTCACCTGCAGGAGTCATTGACGTCAGGACTGGACCCTGCCAGTGCCCTTTAAATGTCATAGATTGTATTTTCGTAGGCATCATGCTAATGATCAACTTGCCTTCCTGTTCATTCAAAATGGAGATGTAATCTCTTTCCAATCCCCAAGATAATCAAGTTTTTAATGTACTTGTGGAAGAATGACCCAGTTAGGTCCACATAAATTACTACACAGCTTGGCCATCTCTTGGAAGTGTGAGAGATGTGGCTATCATGCGGGTTCACTTAACAAACACATAGTTAGCCCCTGCAAGGATGCATGTAGGTGGAGAGACTTAACTCAGTGGAGCTAAGTGACATACAGTGCAGGGTGATCAGTGCTTAGCTAAAGGAAGCTTTAGGCGCTATAAGCACCTGAGTGTTTTAGATGAACAGGGGTTGGCAGCGATGTAGGATAGTGTGGAGGTGGCTGGGCAGGTGCACCAAGCCGAGGAGGCAGCCTGTGGCCCCAATAAAGACAACAGCCGTCAAGCCGAATGTGAAACAGATGCTTATGTGGAGCCCCTCAACACACTGGGTTCCTTCCTTTCACTAGTTTAATTCTCAAAAGCCCCCTAGGAGACTGGTACCCTCCTTACCTCCTCCTCATAGAGGTGGAAACGGCGGTCAGGGACGTTAAAAACAGCCCAAAGAGACCAACTCATGTTATTTCAGTGCAGAATCTGCCGCTGAGTCTCTGACTCCAGTTGAGAGCAGGGGACATATTTGGGGAAGTACTTCCTGAGGCTGGAAAGGAAGATGAAAATCTAGGGAGACTGGGAGGTAGTTGTGTGAGAGGCTGAGTTCGGTTGGTAATTTTGTGGACCCAACGTGCAACGGGAATGGGCCATAAGCCAGTGGGTAAGACACGGGATGCGACGACCCTGGGGTGGAGCCAGGGGCGAGGAAGACCACAGGGCAGGGGGACAAAGGTGCTGCAGTGGGAGAGCCTGGCTCTGTGAGCTTGGGGTCACTGAGGCTGGGCTTGAATCCAGACTCCACAGGTCATGGTCCGGAAGGAGTCCTGGACTGTAGTCACAGCTTGCGACATACTGGCTCTCAGACTGTCACAGAGCTGCTTGGACTTTCATGCCTCAATGTCCTCACTGATAAATGAAGCTAATAGGATCTACATAGAGGTTTTGAGGTTTAATTTCTCTCATGTAGGTTATGCAGGAGATCCTTAGAATTGCACAGCGATAGTAGAGGACGATTGAATGAGTTAATAAGTGAACGAGTGAGTGAATGAATCAGTGAATGAAAAATCTTGAAAGGTAGAGAGCCGAGGATAGAGCCTGATCACCACCTCTGGACACCTCCCTCCAGGTCGCTGGTGGTACGTTATTCAACATTCTAGTTTAATTTTAGCTGCAATAGTAAGAGTCTGCCAGGATTTACTGCTACACTCTAATTCTTGGGGACTGTGTGACCTTGTGATGAGGGAAAACAAGGCAAGAGCAAGAAAAATGTAGTTTAAGTTAAATTCCCTTACACCCTGCATGCAGCCCAATGATAGATGTCAAAGGCCTGCAGCCTGTAACACTCCCCAAAACCTTTATGGCTGCCTTAATGCCTTAATGTTTACACTTCCCTAAAAATGAAAGGCAACCTTAGCTTGACAATAGCTAAATCTTCAGGGTCCTGTGAGATCCTGCTTTCAGCATCCAGAAATTCCTTAAAAACGAACTTTATCTCTACACTACCTTCCCAAACCTAAAAGTACATAATCAGTCACTCCTCACAACCCCAGTGCAGCTCTTTCTGCCCCCACACCCTGTCCCCATGCTTCGATAAAATCACCTTTTTGCGGGGCGCCTGGGTGGCGCAGTCGGTTGAGCGTCCGACTTCAGCCAGGTCATGATCTCGCGGTCCGTGAGTTCGAGCCCCGCGTCAGGCTCTGGGCTGATGGCTCGGAGCCTGGAGCCTGTTTCCGATTCTGTGTCTCCCTCTCTCTCTGCCCCTCCCTCGTTCATGCTCTGTCTCTCTCTGTCCCAAAAATAAATAAACATTGAAAAAAAAAATTTAAAATCACCTTTTTGCACCAAATATGGCTCAAGAATTCTTTCTTTGCCATTTGCTCCCAAACCCCACTTCAAATTCCATTATCTGGTGCCTGAACGCAGAGCTTTGAGTCTTTTCATCTGGACTCTGAGCCTCGGTGCCAACTTGGTGAGTCCTTTCTCTTTTCTTCCTTTACTGTCATTTCAGGGGCTTTTTGAGGACTGCAGTCTTACTGGAACACTTTCATGTGATTGCTCAGGCTGCAATCCTCTCGCCCATGGCTACTCCACAGGGAGGAGAAAGCCTGCCATTTGGTTGGAAGTTAGTACCCTTGCCTGAATGGTCATAAGACCCAGAAACTTGATGCCCTCTCTTTATTCCTGTCCTTATACATAAGTTGTCTGTCTTGGGCTAAGGACAGCCACCTAAGTGACTAGTAAGGCTGCCAATCTTAAAGACTCCTGTGTGAAGTTTCCTCCTCGTTGGTCCGATATGATCCCCTCCACACCCCTGGTCTAGTCACTTCTGGCCATGAGAACTCCACTGGGAGCCAGCGGAAACCAGTATCCAATTGAATTAAAACCCAACCAAGGACCATTTCCTAGGAAGTTGGCCGTAAAGACTAAATGTGTTGTAATGTTGCTTGGATCATGATGAATTTCTACCTTTAACGTTTTCTGTCAATGTCCTCCACTAACTACTTAAATTACAAAATTAGGTAATTCCCTCTTGTAAAACTTTTCTAGTGCTTTCCATGGGTTGAAAACAGCACAGCCTTCAACTAAGGCATGACCTTCATGACATGCTCCTCAAGACAAGGTAAACTGAGGCATGGCCTTTTACAGCACAGCCTTATACGGCACGGCTTTCAAGGCAGGGCCCGACCCAGTATTTCGGTCCATATGCCAGGCACCCATTTGTAGCCCAGGATGTAATGGGGAGGTGAAGGAATGCCAGCATCCCTTCTCCAGGGCCCTTAGCAGCTAGTTGGTGGTGATCAGAGCGATTTTGTTTGAGGGACGCCTCCAGTGGCTTTTGATACCAGGAACCTCTGACATATCCTGTGTGGGATGCCATCTGGGAGTCGGGGGGTGGATTTTTTGGTAATGGACCTTCTCTACTTTTCTGTCAATGTGGGACCTTCTTCAGCTTCCAAGGACTCTCCCTTGGGATGCTTTTTAACCCACTGGAATCCATTCAGATAGCAAGATCTAAGGGAAAAAATAATTCCTCTTCTTTTGTAATAGTGCCTGGTCTCAATATTCCTTAGGAGATGAGGAACAATGGAACATTAAATTTTAATACAATCTATCAGATCTCTTCTGCAAGAAATAGGGCAAATGGACTGAGGTATCCTATGTCCAGGCTTTCATGGCCCTAAATCAGGATCCAGACATGAAGGCCTCTTGAAGAATGTGTTTGGCCACTAATAAACCCCTTCCTGATATATTGGATGAGTGTTTAAACAGGTGTCCTCAAAAAAAAAAACCCAGGCTGCTGCAGGAAACACAGGTCATCGCTAATGAAGGGGACTCTGACACTTTCTCTCACTGTTCCTCCTTCCTAATAGACTCAGGTTACTCTAGCTGTATGGGGGGCTTCTCCCTCATTCATTTCCTGGGTTAATTACTATGATAATTGGAGCCAATTGTCTCTGGTTAGTCTACCTCCTGGTGGAGACTTTGAGGAATATTCCCAAGCAGCTGCCGAAATTCCTTCTGTTTGGGGAAACTTCCCTGTCTTCTCTGGCCCGACATGGACTGCCCACTTTCACTTAGTGGAAAAAAAAACACAAATCTGCATTTTTCTCATCTGTCCGAGCTGACAGGCTTTAAGACTTGGAGACCTCTTTCTCTGTCCTCTGGGCTTTTACCCACCTCCAGCCTTCCTGGCCGCACTTCACCTCTTCTGCCTTCCCCTCCCCCTTCTCCTGTTTCTGTACCACTTTGGGTGCAGCCTACATCTTCAATGCCTCTGGTACCATCATCCCCCCCTCCTCCCCTCGTTTTAAGGGAGCAAAGAGCACTCCCTTGGACCACCCACTTAAGATCTCCCCATTGGGGCCCCAGGTAAAAATTGCCAATGGTGAACAAATTACTTGACTTTTAAGCAGACACTGGTGGAATGTATTTGGTATTTAAAGTAATTTAAGTTTGTTGGTTTAAGATAGACATGTCTTTAGAATTATCAGCATTAAATAGGAAACTTCCTATTAGGTGTACTGAAGGTCAAATAAGCTCGTATTATCTCTGTTGCAATCTGTCAGCAAAAAGATGACTGAACATGATGGTTAATTTTGTCTGTCTCAAAGTTTTCATGAGTAATTGGTTTTTTTTTATTTTTTTTTTATATATATATTTTTTCAACGTTTATTTATTTTTGGGACAGAGAGAGAGCATGAACGGGGGAGGGGCAGAGAGAGAGGGAGACACAGAATCGGAAACAGGCTCCAGGCTCTGAGCCATCAGCCCAGAGCCCGACGCGGGCTCGAACTCACGGACCGCAAGATCGTGACCTGGCTGAAGTCGGACGCTTAACCGACTGCGCCACCCAGGCGCTCCTTCATGAGTAATTGTTAAGATAGCTTTCAAAATCTTTGGTAACCTGAAATTTTAAAGTTTCACTTGGATAATAAATTGGATTAAATTCGTTGGACATCTAGGTCTTTTCCCAATAGGACAGGATGCTAAAACATTGATTATTGAACATAGGCTTTGTGTTTTTGGCTTGTAATTGCAGAGACACTGAGGATAAATGGCTTTGTTGGTAAATATGTCTTGTGCTTTATTGAAAGATTATACTATGAAAAAAACATTTTTTTTTAAATTACAACATGTATTTATAAATTTCAATTCTAAAGAATTCTGATGTAACAATTCACAATTACTTTTCACTGGAGACTAAGGTTTCTAAGAGTTAAAATTCTGCTAAGTGGAATTAAGACTGATGGAAACAGGAAAGTAACTGCAAAAGCAGGAGACATGTAAGAAAGATCTATGAAATGGGAATGCATTTTGTTGAAAGCAAAAGAAAACAATTTTGTCCTAAATGAGACTGGTTGTTTGGAGAAAAATGGCTTAGGTTAAAATCTGAATGCAAAAAAGTTGTAGAAGGTTTGTAAAGGGAAGTCTTTGGGAAGGAACTTTATTTGCAGTCAACACTAAGGTTGAAATGAATAGATTTTAAAAGTACACTGGTACAAGATTAAAATTCTACGTTTCTATCTGTTCAAAGACAAGGTTTTCTTGGATCTTGATCTGCTCTTGATAATAAAATTTAAACGAAGTTGTTGCTTTTTTTTTTTTTTTCTTTTGTCTGCCAGGAAAACCAAAGCTTTATGTTTTGGTTTGTTTTTTTTTTTTTTTAATCAGGTCTTTGGTTACTATGTAAAACTTCCCAATGATAAAGGAGCTAAGTTTTGCTAACAACTATATAATACCACATATTTGCCTTTAAAACCTCTTATTGCCACCTTGGTTCAATAAATAAGTTTTAAGTTTTATAAAAGATTTTGTTTTAAAGTTTATTCATTTTTGAGAGACAGAGTGTGAGCAGGGGAGGGGCAGAGAGGAAGGGAGACACAGAATCCAAAGCAGGCTCCAGGCTCCAAGCTGTCAGCACAGAGCCCGACGTAGGGCTCGAACCCACAAACCATGAGATCATATCCTGACCCAAAGTTGGACGCTCAACCAACTGAGCCACCTAGGCACTTCTAAGTTTTAAGTCTTATAATGATCTGTAATCCTACCTAGGCATGTGCTTCATAACTTTCTAAGGTTTTTAACAAACTTCTCAGGATTTAAATTGTAAATGAAGTCTTTTTGACCAATTGGGCCTTTTTATTTGGTATATTGCTTGTCGAACAAATCATGATAAACCTTAGGTTATATTGCTTGGGTAAATGCTATAACTGCTCAAATATACATATAAAACCCCTAAAGTTTTAGTATGTTTTGGTATAAGATCATCACTTGATATTCTGATTCTTGAGGTATTTGCTGTTGCAGAAATAACTGCATTTCCTTGTCAGTTGCATTATAATCTCTTCGCATTTATAAAATAAGTTTCATCTTCAAGGAGATTTAAGACCAATAGAGGCATTGACATGCTTAAGATCATAAAATAAATGGGTAAAAATTTCCAGAACTAAAAACCTGCATTCAGACTGAACAAGAATTAGTAACATGGGACTAAATAAACAGGGGAAGATTTCTTGTTGGAAATAGTGGTGGTTTTCTAATGTTTGCTCTTTCAGATTAAGAAAACTTTCTCTTAAGATACCTATGACTTATAGAAATGTGATAAAATATTCCTTTGTGAACAAACTGATGTGTTTAACTTTTCTACTGGAACGCTCTGAAATTCAAAAGGTCTCAGTAAATATTCTTTCTTTCATGGCAATTACAGTTATTTGCATGAGTTCAATAAGAATCTGTTCTTGTAACGACACCATTGGAAATACTGGTTATTCTACCGAGGCTTTGACTAAAGTGTCATATTTGAAAGAGACGTGTATAGACTCAGATATGACCCTACAGCTCTAAGGAACTAAGGTTGACTTTCTGAAACATGGAGCCAATAAAGCCCCTTGGAAATGTTGGCCTGATACTTCACTTACAGGGTTCCCAGCAGCCTTACCAGGTAAGTACAGAATGTCACTTCTGGGCAGGTGCAGGAACCTCAGGATGTCTTGGGGACCTCGAGAAGAAGAATTCACCCAAATCTACAGGTATTGCAGGCCTGTCTGATGGCGAGTACTTGGCTTGGCTTCTGGCCTGGAGAGAGGCTACTAAAAGCTCAATCTAGAGATTCTTTATAATAAAGTTCCAGCAAAGCAAATCTTAAAAGATCTCTATGACCAATCACTGCTCTTGCTGAGCTCATGTAAATAATTAGGCCAAGTTTGTTAAAAATGGACTCAATCTACAAATGAATGAGTCTTGATTTGGCCATCTCTGGAAATGAGGGTTATTAGAGAGAAAAATTATGTTTCAATAACACATCTTTATGGATGTTAAATTCTAGTTCTGATGGTCTTTAAATGTTTGTTGTTTGCCTAAACTACACAACCTGAGGTAAACTTCAGAGAAATTGTCACAAAGCTCAAGCATAGATAACCTTTGTGCCTGTTGTTCTATGAGCCATTCAAAAGGATCACCACAGACATTCAAATTACAAACCAGAAAAACCCATCTGATTCCTGCTGCTTGTTCCCCTTCCATCTGAGGGTGCTTCAAGCCTGACATCTAGAAATCTCACTGGCAGACAGTTTATAATTGAACTCTAACTGTTAACCTATATTTTCTCTTTCTCGCTTCTATAAAAGTGCCTCTTATTAATTACCTGACTGATTACTAAGCAAAACAGAGTCTATATGATGGCTAAACACCACTACACAATCAAGGCCCTAAATGACTCTCAAAATAACGTTATATTAATAAACACTAAGAGAGCTCAAATGCATGAAATGGTTCTACCAAATTAAATGGCATCAGATGTTTCCACTGCTGCGTGAGGTGGAACTTGTGCTCTCATAAAAGCAAAGTGCTTTTATGTGTATAACATTCCAGATTACCACAAAAATATTTCTGGGTTTCCACCTGATAAATCCTCAAATTGATGCTTTAAATGATCCCTCTCTTTCCTTTAATAATTGGTTAAACTCCTGGACGAAAGGATGATTTTTGTCAACTATCAAAGGGCTTCTTTTTCTTCTTGTTATTTTAATCGTGTTTTGCTGTTTTCTCTCATGTCTCTCCACCTGGTGCCAAGTCTCCTTTGCTGCCATAACTTGAAGCCAACAGATGATATTTTCTGCTCAGGAAAACTCCCATATGTTATCAACTCCAGATACAGCTGCCTTAGCCTTTCCTAACTCCTATTAAATTCTCAATTGACCAACCTTGACCCACAGGTAGGGCCATCTGTATGCCCCTTTTCATCAGGAAGAATCTGCAGAAGATGAGACCTTCTGCCTTCAGCAACCTTAAAAGATTTAAGGCTCAAAGTTGCTAAGGGGGAAAATGATGAGGGAAACCAAGTCAAGCAAAGTGTAGTTTAAATTAAATTCTCTTACAGCCTGCAGCTCAATGATACATGTCAAAGGCCCACAGTCTATAACCCTCCCCAAAACCTTTATGGCTGCCTTAATGCCTTAATGTTTACACTTCCCTAAAAATGAAAGGCAACCTTATCTTGACAATAGCTAAATCTTCAGGGTCCTGTGAGATCCTGCTTTCAGCATCCAGAAATTCCTTAAAAACGAACTTTATCTCTACACTACCTTCCCAAACCTAAAAGTACATAATCAGTCACTCCTCACAACCCCAATGCAGCTCTTTCTGCCCCCACGTCCCGTCCCCATGCTTTGATAAAATCACCTTTTAGCACCAAATACGGCTCAAGAATTCTTTCTTTGCCATTTGCTCCCAAACCCCACTTCAAATTCCATCATTTGGGCAGGAGACTTCCATTGTTCTAAGACTCAGAGAACAGGAGGTCAGTGGCATCTACCTCCTGGAATTGTGGGGAGGACTTGTTGACATGATATACGTAAAGCACCCAGCCCAGTAGAGCTTAAAAATTCACAGTCCTTTGAAGACCTAAAAATACGTTTCCCAAATATGAGCTCATGTGATTCTCAGAGCTTCTCTTTGGCATATGTAGGTCAGAAGTTTCCATAGGTGAGAAAAGAGAGGGACAAATATAATGCTATTTTTTTCTGAGGTCAGGAAGACCAGGATTAGATCCTTGGTTCCTTGACCTCAACTCATGTGTCTTTCAATGTGCCTTCCTGGTAGGGCCAGTCCACACGCCCCCCCCCCCTCCAGGCGTCATCTCCCATAAATTCTTACCCATTCTCTAAGACTAAGAGACTTTCCATGACACTTTCCTTCCACGACATCCTGAAAAGAACCATGTCATTTGTTCCAAGTTCACACAGATGAAATGGGGCATCCAGGTCTAGAAACCCTATCTTCTCCCTCCATAACTGGTGCTCTTTTAATTACACTGCTAGGAAAAATCATAAAAGATGGAAATGCACAAAATGGCCCTGGGGTATCCTTTCAGTGGAACACCCAGGCGTTACCTAGCAAACCTATTGGGGTTATCTGATGGCATAGGGTCTGAGCCCATCAGAGTTTTTACTTGGTTTACTTTACAACTCTGTAAGTTATAACAGACAACCCTGAGGGTGAAGACAGTGATTTTTTCCATCTGTAAATGTAAATTTCCATCTGTAAATGTAAATTTCCATATGTAAATACAGATTTCCATATGTAAATACAGTTTGGATTTTGTCTGGCCCTGACAGAGTGGATTTTCCCACCGCACACAATGGAAGAGCTTATTTCAAACAGCACCTTTGGTTGGATAGTGACCAGTTTTGCACCCGTTAGCAAATTTATTCCAGCATTCCTGATTTCTGATTATTTTATTTTATTTTATTATTATTTTTTTAACGTTTATTTATTTTTGACAGACAGAGCGTGAGCTAGGGAGGGACAGAGAGAGAGGGAGACACAGAATCTGAAGCAGGCACCAGGCTCTGAGCTGTCAGCACAGAGCCTGACATGGGTTTCAAACCCATGAACCACAAGATCACGACCTGACCCAAAGTCGGACACTTAACCAACTGAGCTACCCAGGTGCCCCATATGTGTTTCTTCTTGAGGTTTTTCTCTTGAGAAATTTTAATATCTGATTGGTTTCCTCATTAACTAATGAACTTAATAAAATCTTTTGGCATGTGCTCTTTTTACACCTGTATACAGTTGTGGTTCCTACTTTTATGAAAATTACCTTTTAATAGCATCAGGTGTCAGGAGAGAGGGATAAAAATAAATGTATATTTGGAACACAGACGTGTAGGTGTACGTTAGAGAGACATACAAAAATGTTTGCAGAATGAATATGTATATTTGTTCATATCTTCAAACGTTTCTTTAGATAAATGCATGCATCCATCTCTAAGTACATAAGCTCACAGCCTCTACATTGACTTTGTTTTTTGTCAAAGAGTGTACATTTAATATTTGATATTTTCAACCAAAAAAGAGCTGTCCCATTTTACATTTAGATACCGATGAAGGAAATGTTTCCTTATACCTTTCAACATTGGTTTTTGTTAACTACATTACATATTTTATGTATATATATATATATATATATATATATAGAGAGAGAGAGAGAGAGAGAGAGAGAGAGAGAGAGACAGAGACAGAGAGACAGAGAGAGACAGAGAGAGAGATACTTTCATTTCAGGAAATTTTAGCTTTAAGGGCCACAAAGTCCTATTTGGCTATTTATCTCTATACCTATTGATCTAAGTGGAAGCAAATGCAGATAGCCATACCCCACCTGCCTGCCTTGTTTTCACTCCTTGAAGACCTTGGTAGTAAGTATCCCTACGTTTCAGGTCAAGAGCTATTCTTTTTTTTTTTTTTTTTTTTTTTTTTCAAGTGCTATTCTTTAAAAAAACCCAACATTTTACTTTTTCTTCTTTGAACTTTATTGAGATACGATTGACATATAACACTACGTAAATTTAAGCTGTACAATGTGTTGATTTGATATACTCACATACTGCAAAAGCAGGCATTGTTCTTGGTCTAGGACTGACGTTAACTGGATCTGACCTTCTGTCCTAGCTGCCCCTGATGAAAGCAATTAAATGTAATTGAAACTGTGGCCGAATTAAAACTGTGAGGGACATCATTAAGTGGGGGGAATGGAGGGAGGACAGGGAAATGGTTGGGTCCCCAGCACCATCTGCATAAGGCACCTGCCACTGTTCCAGCTCACTCAGCAGACAGCCCTTTGAGGGTCTTTTTTAGACTCAGGAGCTGAAATAATCTCTGGAATATTAAAGGCAGGGATCCTCAGACTCTAGGATGCATTCTGGAAGAATGCCCGACCTTTGAAGGGCACCCACGAGTGTCAGAGAAAGGAGAAAGCCACTCACATTTATTACACCTCTTCTGTGGCCAGCCCTGAGCAAGACCCTTTTTACACGTGATCTCCACCATCCCTTTCCCCATTTAGAGATGAAAAACCAGAATCCCCGATATATAAATGATAGTGTGTCTTTGTAACGAGGGGCCAAAGAGCCATAAAGAAATCAGTTTGCAAGATTCTTAGTGGCATGAAAATGCTCATGAGATCATGGCAGGTGACAAAAGCCAAGGTGTATCTGTGACTGCAGTATGGTTTCAAGTTTGTCGAACGGGGATAAATAAATAAACATAGACAAAACCTCTTGCTTTCTTCTTCATACCCTGCCCCAGGATGGAGAGGAGGATGGTTTATTTCACACAAACCTTATCTCATGTTCTTTCTCCTTCTAGAGAAGCCTGAATGGTGGGAAGGCAATGACATTTTAAGAAAAGCTGGGAAGAACTTTTTTAAAAATTTATTTATTTAAGTCATTTCTACACCCATTGTGGGGCTTGAACTCATGACCCTGAGATCAAGAGACACACGCTCGACTGACTGAGCCCCCCAGGCGTCCCTAGAAGAACTTTCAAGAGCTAAGTACTCCATCTCCAGTTACCGAAATGGTAAGAAGGGCACGTAAACATCTGTATGTCCCTTTCTCAGGAAAACAGTCTGACCGTAGGGTTAGGGTTATGCTGCGTAATCTTTCTCCCCACGTAAAAGCAAATGCTAGTCTAAGAGTGAAGGTCATAGTCGGAAGGGAGAAAAGAATATTAAGAAGTCCCAAGGAGTATCTCTATTACATACACATATTCAGCTTTTCTTTAGTTCAGTGGATATTATCTTAGCTCCTGATATGAGCCATGCATTAGGCTTGGAACTGACAGTCTAAGAGGGAAACTCACACTGCCACCGCCTGTTGTGAGTTTCATAGTCCAGCGGCCGCATAAAGAGATAATAAGAAAATCGCAGGACATGTGGTCATTGCTGTGACAATAAGTTCCAGTGCTTTGGGAGCAGAAATGACACCTTAACTCCCCTGAGAGGTTACACAAAAGTCCCCACAGAAGCTGGCATCTAAGCTGAGGGTGGGAAGAGAAGCTTAGAGAACACTATGGTAAGTGCCCAGACACGAGGAAGCAGCTCTGTTTCTCAGAATATAAATAAGTCCTCGTGGTTGTTAGCATAGATTGTTGTTGGTGCAGGGCAGGGTGGGGGGGGGGCGGTGGATAGCAGGGAGGAGGCCGGACGTTAAGTGACTTTGCACTGAGAAAGACTGGACTATCCAGTGGGTGCTTCTGGATTTACAGCTGAGTGTGGTTGAGAGTGAACACACTCAGTTCTTCCGCAAAAGGAGACGGCTGTAGAGGGGAGTAACGATGTAAAGCTCTGTAAGCCCATAAAGACAAATGAACTGGGCAGGCATTAGGACTGAGGGATTTCTGGAAGGGAGAGATCAGACAGTTGACTAGAAACTGGTGCAGCAGGTAGGGAAGCTGGTGCTTAGAGCACTCGCTGAGGGGCTCGTGGTTAATGGGGGACACAACCCTCTTTCAGAAAACCGGGGAGAATCAGGGGGCGCCTGGGAAGCTCAGTTGGTTAAGCACCCAGCTTTGGCCTAGGTCATGATCTCACAGTTTGTGAGTTTGAACCCTGCATCAGACCCTCTGCTGTCAGCACAGAGCCTGGAGCCTGCTTCGGATTCTCTGTGTCCACCCCCCTCTCTCTGCCCCTTCCCCACCCACTGTCTCAAAAATAAATAAAAAAATTTAAACAGAAAAGAAAACCAGGGAGGGTCAGGTATTTAAGTGACAGACACGGTGAAGGTCAAGGACAGAAGCAGATCTGAAGGCGAATATATTCACTGAAAGTGGATATCCAGAACAGCTATGTCCCCTCATCATGGGAAGTTGTGGAAGGATGCCATCCAGTAAAACTGGAGAGAAAACTGAGAAGAGAAGATGCCGCGGAACCTGGGAAACCGTGGACTTGACCCAAGGAAGCAAGAATAGTGAGTAAACAGATGGGTAAGCATGAAGATAACTCAACAAGCATTCTTGGTATTCGATCACAATTAACACATATGTGGTTTAAAAGGCGTAATAAGACGCCAACACAAGTGCATATAAGGTAGCAGGTGTTTGTAAGAATCAAGCTGATACAATTTATTTGTATTATTTGAGAAATAAAGATACATTTTTGATTACTTTTACAATTGCGTAAAGTAACTTTAATAGTAAAACATCAAGAGCCACCCCTAAAAGATTAGAAATAAACAGGAAAAGTGTAAACAGGTTCCAAAGTGGAAAGTCAAACAAATGACCACAGGAAGTTCCAGAAGGAAAAAAACTCAGAAGATTTAGTAGCTGTTTCCAGAGCTGCCCCGCCCCCCCCCACCTCAGCCTACCCTTGAGGGAAGCTGCAGAGGTCACCCAAAAGTCAACGTCCTTGTGCTTCTCTCTGCTTCCGAGTGGCAAGGTTAGCACCCCAGAATCCATGAGGGGTTGTATGCACAGGCACCTACAACAGTATTGCAATGTTCCAGCTCGTGAATGTGTGTGTGTGTCGGGGTGGGGGGGGGTCCTCAGTCTTCCTTTACTATTATATTCTCTGAGTTGAATGCATGTGTGTATAATCTTCCTGTGTTTCACATTGTAAAATATTTTTAAATTGTGGCCAAATTTAACATAAAATTTACCATTTTAATCATATCAAGCACACAGCTGTGAGGCATTAACTACATTCACTCTGTTGTGCAACTGTCACCACCGGTCCACCTCCAGAACTCTCTTCGTCTTCCCCCACTGACACCCTGTCCCCAAGAAACCCTGAGCCCCACCCCCTACCCTCTCCCAGCCCCCATCAGCCATCACTCTCCTCCTGTTCCTAGGACTTGGCCATTCTAGGCAGGTGCCTCATATCAGGGGGGTCGCAGTCATTGTCTTCTTGTGACTGGCTTAATTTACTGAGCACAATGTCCTCAAGGTTCATCCGTGTTGTAGCAGGTGTCCGCATATCCTTCCTTTTTGAGGATGGATAGTATCCCACTGTATGCATAGGCCACATTTTGTTTATCGTCCCATGATGTCAGTGGACACTTGGGTTGCTTCCAACTAACTCTTGACTATTCTGCACAGTGTTGCTGTGAAAGTGGATGTGCAACTATCTCGTGGAGACTCTGCTTTTGATTCTTTGGGATAAATATCCAGACGTGGGATTGCTAGATTATATGATCGTTCCATTTGAGCCCCCTTACGAGTTTCCGTAGCGGCTGCACCATTTTACATTCCCACCAGAGGCGTTCAGGGGCCCACTTTCTCCTGCATGACATTCTGAAAGAAGAGGAAGCCACGGTGGACGGGAGTCATCTGCCCCAGACACAGCAGAGGGACCGCGGCACTCGCAGGGGTGAAGTTGACTTGCAGGCACGGCCGCCTCTACCACGGTGAGGGGCCCCACTGGCTGCCGACTGAACCACAAAAGGCTGCTACCTTCTCAGCCTCACTCAGAGTCAGGGAGACGAGAATGTAATTAACTCGGAGATATGACTTCTGACCATCCAACTGACAGAAATTAATAGGATTTGTAAAATTCATGGCTGGCAAGGGATTAAAGGGAAGGGACTTTTTATATATTGCTGATGGAATTATAAATTACTACGGTCATTTCCGAAAGTAATCTGTTCCATTAAAATTAAAAATGCATCTAACTTTTGACCCAATAATCCACTTTGGGGAATATATACTACAGAAATAAAATTACCAGCATGTAAGAATAGATGTGCAGGGTTATCTTTGTAGTATTCTTTGTGGCAGGGGGAGAAAAACCTGGAAAAATGCAATTATGGTATGCTGACTATGCCACAACTTACTCGCTACTCTGGATAGAAAGTAGCTATGACTTTGTAAAAGGAAAAAAAATATGCTTCAAATATATTGACTGTAGACAGCCGTGTGATTTTATGAGTCCGGAGAAAAGTCTGGAAGGTACATAAACCAGTGCCTTGGTAGTCCTCTTGGGCTTGTCGCAAAAGAGTTTGCTGTACCAGGGGCTGGATGGCGGCTGCAAATGGTAGGCGCTGTTAAGAAATGGATAGTGATTCCGGGAACCTCCAGCATATGGTTTGATGGGTGGGGTATGTTTCACGGAAGAAAAGACTGGAGTCAAATCCTAACTCAGTGACTCATTAAAATATGCGACCTTCTCTAATGAGAGTGTCCCGCACTGGGTTGCCAGCCTGAAAATTCCCAATCATTCTTTGAAATCCCGTCTGACCATCGCCTGCCTCACGAACACCTGCTGATTCTGGTTCCAAGTGGCAATAACTTCTTGCACAGGGGGATCCTTCTACCCACTGCAGAATTCAGTCCCAGCACTTGTTGTACTGAGTCACAATTCAGTGAATGGCTCTGAAATGCTTTATTGGGCCATAGACTCCTCAAGAGCAGGAGATGTGATTTCACCCCTCATTCATTCATTCATTCATTCATTCACTCATTCATTCATTTCTACTTTGACACTCATGCTCTCTCCTCCTCCCCAGCCAGGATCCAGGCCCTATAATTAAGGATGAGGGATTGGGAACAGCATCCTTCATTGTTATGTAAATTGAAAAGGGGTTTATACCCTCATGTGAGGCTGGAGAAGGGCAAATCCTCTTTCCATTACAAATTCAAAGCTAGGGGTGCTTTGGTTAAGCATCCAACTTCGGCTCGGGTCATGATCTTACAGTTCGTGGGTTCGAGCCCCGCATCGGCTCTGCGCTGACAGCTCAGAGCCTGGAGCCTGCTCTGGATTCTGTGTCTCCCTCTCGCTCTGCCCCTCCCCCATTTGTGCTTGCGCTCGTGCTCTCTCTCTCTCTCTCTCTCTCTCTCTCTCAAAAATTAATAAACATTAAATGTTTAAAAAAAATTTAAGAACAAAGTCAAAGCTGTGACTGTCAATCTCTTATATTTTATGAGATATTTTGACAAGAACCTCTGCCTCCCCCAGGATACCCGGAAGACTTCTGAGCCCTGATTACTGCTAAGGGGCAGGTAAATTACAGATCCAGGAAGTGGCCTGAAAGCCCATCATCACCAGGGCTCCAACAAGAAAGTAATGTCCTGGGGAGCACAGGAGAATCCTAACAGACAGACATTGTTGCAATGTTTACTACTGCCAGAAATTGATACAAGGGGTAGGTTAAAAAGCTGCCAAGCAAACATTTATCCTACTTCCTCCTTGTGTGCGCCCCGGGGGGAATTAATACCTGTCACCTCTCCCCTAAACTCCCAGGTGCCTAAAGAGATGCTGACCCCAGTCCCAGCTCCAGGGCAGACCCGGGTTATTCAGGATCCATTTAAGATGAAAGGACTCAGCCAGGTGGATGTGCTTCCTCTGTTTACAAGATTTGTCTCACTTTTGAGAAAGAAGGGTCCTGGCTCTTAAGAGTGATAGGTACCCCAGGGGCCCAGGACTGCTGCAGCCACCTTCTACCCCTGAGGGTAAAGGGTCACCTGGGGGAGGGCAGAGTTGGGGGAATCACAGAGACCCCGAGCCAGAGCCCTGCCTGACCCGAGACTGAGCGCTGAGCTGCCCCTGGACGTGTTCTCTTCAAGGGGCCAGTAGATCCCTCATGGAGGCAGGGAGGGTGGGAGGTAATCTGCAGTGAGGAACAGAGGAGAGATGTGGCAAAGCCCGAGGTGGGTGCAGGGAGGGTGTGGAGAGGTGGGAACCCAGACAGGCAGACAGAGCCTTGCAGCCTGGACACCTAGTTCTCATCTACCAGTGGGGATCTAGTCTGCATACAGCACGCTTCTGGCTTGGCCGGGCATGTGGTAGATACTTACTGAGTGAGCCCTGGCTGGGGGCCACCCACACTCGCGAAAATGGTGCCTGGCTCCTTGCCAGTCTGTCTTCTGGTCTCAGGCTGCCAAGCAGTTGCAAGCTAAGGCCCCTCGAGGGTCTACGCCCGTAGTAAATGTTTAACAACTGTTCAGGGAAAAAAAAAGCCCCCATTTGCAGCATTGGCCAATTATCGTGCAGTAAGTACTCCCAATGCGGCCAAATCCGAGCTCCTGATGGGTCGTTGTCACTGGATGGGGGGCTGGGAAGAGACGCTCACACTTGGCTCATTCTGAGCCGGTGCAGAGGCTCTAGGTCAGCCCTGGCTTCCGCAGCCCTGTCCCCGTCACTCTGCATGCCCTAAATGTTTGTCAAGATCCTCTCCCTCCCCCGGCAGGGGTGGGCGAGTGGGAAGCCAGGCGAGGGATGGGAGC
This sequence comes from Herpailurus yagouaroundi, assembly GCF_014898765.1. Classification (NCBI taxonomy): domain Eukaryota; kingdom Metazoa; phylum Chordata; class Mammalia; order Carnivora; family Felidae; genus Herpailurus; species Herpailurus yagouaroundi. The sequence continues at coordinate 44,983,726 of NW_024412417.1, read as the reverse complement.
TTATGCAATTTGTCAAAATGATTGATAGTCCCCAGCCAGAGGGCCAGGGCAAAGGATGCTTGCACAGCAGACCGGGAAGGAAGAGTGATACCCATAATGCAGAAAGGAACATGCAATTTTGGGAAGTGGATTTATTTTTTTCTTAAACGAGAGGGATAGGTAATGCCACTCCATAGCCAGGGTGCTGTCTCAGAACCTCAGACATTTTTTTTTCAGTCCTTGCCTTTCTAGCTTTCTCTCCACAGCCTGTCATCACAGGAGGGCAGCACCACAACTATCCTTATCCGACGTGCATCCTGTCTGGCAGGTGGATGCGTCGACCTCCAGGCAGCAAGCCTACCCCTGGCGGGCTGGGCGCGCTAAGCAACGTCTTAATCTCCTTGGCTTCTGGCTTCCCACCTGCAGGATGGGGCTCTCGAAACCCACCTCACATTCACTCACTTAGAAATATTTTTGATCCCTATCTTGTTGCTTCTTGGGAATCCCAGCTGTCGAGAGGAAAACACCTTGCAACTCACAGAACGCTCCAAATACACAGATGTGCTCCGGGGCGCAGTGGTTTCCTGCATTTCCTTCCTGGCTAAGCCTCACTTCTCTGTTCCCATTACCTTCTTCCTCTGTACAGGAGAAAGCCCACATGCCTTTATTGATTAGACTCTTAGTAGTTAAGGTGTTCAGGAAAAAAAAATTTTTGTATCAACATTGAGGCTGTGCTTCCTCTCTTGGCCAAGTAATGTCATTTCTAAGAATTTATCTTACAGACACACAGCAGAGCTATGCACATGGGTGACTCTCCATTGTGGTACTGACAGTAGGAGGAAAAATAAAATGAAAGTACCCATCAGCGGAGGAAAAGCGAAATGAAGAAGGGAATAGCAAAGGTCTGAGAGGGGGGGGGGGGGGGGGGGGGGGGGGGGGGGGCGGGGCTCGTAACAGGCTCTCGGTAAATATCAGAGAAAATGCAAGGCAGTGTGGCCATTTCAAAGAATAAGGATCTAGGTCCACGGAGACTGTTCAGTGACAAGACTGGCAGAACAGTGGTTATAGTTCGTTTCTATTTTCCGTAAAAGATTCCCCCCCCCCCCGCCGCGCTTTAAACACCTTCAGACGTCCAGCAAATACCCTGTAAAGCTGGAGAAGAAAGCACTTCGGCCCTAACTTTCAGAGACTGAAAGGCTGCTGTTTTCATTAAGGATGTGCATTAGACACATTTACATGAAAATAAGCACCCTCTCCGTCAGCCTTCCCTGCACTGCCTAATGCTTCACTGCATGGGTGATGGGTCCCATCATTTGTTTTCAGGTTGCCACGTCCCTATAAATAATGCGAGATGAACATTCTTGTGCATATGTCTTTGCCCACACAGACTACGTTCCCAGGTGCTGGGAGAAGGAGACATTTTTTGTTTACGTGGGACACTCTGTTTCTTGATGACTTCTTTTTAAAAAAATTTTTTTTTCCAACGTTTATTTATTTTTGGGACAGAGAGAGACAGAGCATGAACAGGGAAGGGGCAGAGAGAGAGGGAGACACAGAATCGGAAACAGGCTCCAGGCTCCGAGCCATCAGCCCAGAGCCTGACGTGGGGCTCGAACTCCCGGACCGCGAGATCGTGACCTGGCTGAAGTCAGACGCTTAACCGACTGCGCCACCCAGGCGCCCCTTGATGACTTCTGAAACCACGCAACGGCTCAGTCACCAGCTGCCAGAGGGCGGACCAGAAAAGCTCCAAATCCCAGTTTCCTCTTTGTGAAATACAAGTATCCATCCTGAGGGGTTGTTTCCAGAGTAAGATACGATTAATGCATGCAAAGCGTTCAGCTCCCAGAAGGCTCGCCGTAAGTGCACACACTGTAGGTGTGACCAGTAGGTGACGGCTGTGGTTATTACTTGAAGTCACCAGGGACAAGAAGAACAGGGCGATGAGAGTGAGCCAACAGCTTGGAGAAGGCAGGGAAAGGTCAAATGCAGCACGAAGCAGGCAGAGCGTGGGGCTGGGCAAGGGGATCGTGTAGGTGGCCCAGGGCTTCCTCCTGTTTTCTGGACACACCGCTTTCTGGATTCTAAGGAGACAGGCCCACATCGTGGGCAGTGAGGACAAGTCTCCCACTCCGTGAGCAGCAAAGCAGGGGCAGCTTGGCCAGCGGAAGACATGACACAGCCAGGCTGGTCCCTATGTGGAGTCACAGAGATTGCATTGGCATGTCCGTGGGTGTCTGGTTGGGGGGCTTCAGGGGCCTGGGCTGCCAGCCGTCACGGCTAGAGGCACAGGACCATGCATGGATGTGCTGGGCTCCCCCACTGGCCACCCAGAAATCCTAGAGGGATCCAAGGGCAGGAGCAGACCAGGGGCACCGACGATTTGAGATTCAATCCCTGATCTGGATGGGATTGTGTCTCTCTCCCGAAGCTCGAGGAGTCTGGGTGAAGAAACCCACCCTGAGTCTGTCCAGGAGTCTTAGACAAGGCCCGGAGCTACCGTCTATCTCTTTTGGCCCCACTGAATGGAGTGGGAAACAGGAAAAGATGCTGTCTTTCTTCAGAAGGAGATTCTGAACTGCTAGGAAACTATTTACCACCATTCTGTGTCAGCCAGCTTCTCAGAATCAAAGCATCTTTGAGCAGGAAGAGGGTCTTTAAGCTGTTTTTCTGGTTGGTGCTCCAGGGAAGCCTCCGTCGCAGATGAGGGGCTCGAATCTGCTTCTGCACCTTTCTAGTCACACAACTCTGGTCAAATCGCCGCAGAACTCAGCTTCCGTGTCTCCTCTTGTAACATGGAGTGAGGCGATCCACCTGCCGTGTCGTGAGCACCAGACACGGTGCAATCGAGGGGCCCGAGAGACCCCTAGCACGTGGGATGTGGCTGGGCTTATTCTCATCACTTCCCCCAGTGAACCTTGAGACCCTCAGTAGGAGACAGACAAATGCCATATGAACTTCATTCATTCAGCAAGTACCTGCTGAGTGCCTGCAACATGCCGGGTATGGTTCTAGGCACCGGAGCGTAGCCCCTGCTCTCTTGGAGTTCACATTCCAGTGCGAGATCTCAGATGCCACAAGCACGCTGTCAGGCATGAAGGGGGCCCCGGGGAGGGACCACCAGGGCAAGGAGGCAGGGTGTGACACGGGTGTTGGTGTGCAAAGGGTGGTCCGGGAAGGACGGGGCGAGGAGGGGAGTGTGGACCAGGCCGAATGACCTGAGGACAAGGGATATCTGCAGAAGAGTGGCCTGTGACACCCCACAGCAGGAGAGGGATTCGCGCTTGGGAAGGACCCGGTGGCTGGAGCACAGGGAGTGCCATGCAGTTGGGATGGGAGTGGGGACAAATCACCAGGAACTCCAGGGACATGGGAAGAACTTGAGATTTGATGTTCTGTGTGAAGGAGAGGCTTTGAAGGATTTCTGGTAAGAGTGATGCCATTTGATTCACTCTTTAAAGTGATCCTTCCAGAGGGGGAGCCTGGCCTGGCGTGGGGGAGGGGCGGAGGCGGGAGCTCCTGGCCTTCATTCCAAATAGTCCCCACCCACCTCCTGCAGAGGAGAATGAGACACTGGGGGCCCTTTATCCCATTAGGTGAAAGCAGAAAAGATCAGTTGGCTCCCTGGGGAGAAGAACTTACTCAATTTGCAGCCATAGCTGCTTTTGGCCCGACATCACCTGGACACTCGGCTGAGCATCACCCTCCTGTGGGAACCTCCTGGAAACACTGGTTAGGTTCCCCCAGAGCCAGTCAGGGACAATTTCACCACGTCCAGCCCTTGAGGCGTGCTACCCAGGGCCTAGATACGAGCAAGGGCCTGGACAGGCGAGGGCTGGCATCCCATGAGACCGAGACCTCCGGACAACTGATCACTTGCTCCAAACCAGAGGAATCGGGCTCCAGGAGCAAAGAGGCATTGCAAAGCCTACCTTATGTTTTGCTGGGCACCGATGTAGTTTCTTAAAAGAGAAGTGTGCAATTTTATGGAAAGAGATCAATGGATTCTGACCAAAAAAAAATCTCATCTTTCTGTGCAATTCTCTCTGCTCTTAAAATGGGAAGAAAATGTAGCAATGAGGAAGCTGATATTCTACAGTAATAACGGGTCTTTGAAGATTAAAACACCTTCCGTATAACGTCCGTTGGTTAAAAACATAATTGCCCTTGTGGAAACCCCCACACAAAGATCACCAGGAAAGCTTGTGGCCAAAGTCAGGCTTATTATGAACACCCCCTTGGCAGAGTCTCTGGACTGTCTCAGGAGCAGGGATGGTTGACGTAGACGTTTTGAGGCAAGACTGAGTCTTACAGTGGTCTGGGCGCAGATGGGCTAGAATTTGTAAATTAGACAAATTTAATCAGTAGCTGATCTGTGGTCTTCTCTTCAGAGCTGTGAGCCCAAGCAGAGCAGCTGTGGTCTCGCCGTAGAACACACAGAAATAAAGGAGGAACTGATTTTATGGCAGTTTATGCTTAGATATTTTTTGTTGTCATTGCTAATTTGATACAGTTCCTCCGTCTTGCCAGTTAGGGTACAGTTTATTTGCAAGTTGTGGTTTCCATTTCATTTCTCATCATGTTAGGGGAGCACATTCCTGTGGTTTCTTGGTTTTCCTCTCTGTAAAACAGGGGGGAAGGAGGCTTTTATCTGATATTTAAGAAACGTATGCATTCTAGTATTCTAGAAGTTGGCAAAAGACAATAAGCCCCAAGCTTTCGTGAGGCACCTGTTGTACATGAGACAATTGTGTTAAGTGTCCCCAGAGACGTGAACATTCCCTCTCCTATATAGTTTATAAAATTACTAATGACAAAGGTCCTCTGTGTCATTTAAGTATTTTATGTATGGAACTGGTCTAGAAGAGTATACTGTAAACCAAGATAATCACTTACTTCTGTTGATGTGATGAAAGATGTTTGTTTGTTCATTTATTTCCTCTCTACCCACTGCTTCCACTGTGCCTCTTACTCTGTTTTTTAAATAAACCTGATTTGCTTAGTTATTATTACATTTCTATCTGGATCCCAGTCTGGAGAGTACTTAATGGAAATTCTCTTGAGAGGTGGAGCTTGCAACTTTGGGGGCGGGGGATATACCGACAGGTGACCCCCGGGAGGAGGAAGCCTGTCTAGGGCTGACAGCTTCTATAGGACCCTTCCTGCTGGGTAAGACCTCTGGTTCCCTTCTCTGAGGAGATGGGCCAGGCCTTCAGAAGTTGCTCTGTGGCACCTGTTTGTCCCTGTCATGGCTCATCCTACCCCTGAGCTGACCGGAGCTCACCCCACATAAAGTTCATCTGGAACCCAGTCAGTAGAAATGCACCTGTCGCTTCTGTTGAGCACTCTAAGAAGACCCTGGCAAGAACTTTGGGTTGAGTGGATCCTTTGAAATGTTGAAGCATATTTGGGGAGTTGCTACTTTAAAAACTGATAGCGAGATCGGTGATTCCTTACATAAGCATCTTATAAAAATACACATAGAGGTGGCAGTCAGATACACCAGCCTCTTCCAAACTTCCAGTGAGTAATTTATAGTCCAATTGGGAGAGGCATGCAAAAGAGGGATGGCCTTTCTGGGTTTCAGGTTTATTTTCAATGTACTTTGCAAACTTTGTCTAAATTGGGAGCTCTTACCTAAGAGACCCTCCCAACTTCATCTAAGCCAGAGAGCTTTCTTGAACTATTTCTGTATTGGTTCCACTGTGATCAGAGTCAGAACGATCCTATGTCAAAGGCACCGAATGCTTGCCCAGCCTGTCTTCTTCCCACTCCTGCTGACACTTGGGTGACCCGAAGGCTTTGGGTACAGCAGGTCCCCGGGGATGGTGCTGCCTTGCCTGCCTCTCCAGGGCAGATCTTAATTTAGCCACTGTAAAAGCACCTGTTTCCACATTAACCCTATCAGCCCCAGGTGTCAGATTGGCATAATCTGACCACAGTTTGTCTTTCATTGAAAATTTCTATCCCGGCAGAATTACAGAAAGCCGGTCCTCCACCTGCTAGAATCACCTGGCTTCTTGTCCTGCAGATCTATTCTACTTTAGATGGAAGAGTTATTCCAGGGAAGTTATCAATTTAGGGCTTCTAGATTTTGTGTGCAGCCCCAGTGCAGGAAGGGCAGTCAAAGGGGCATGGGCTTGGCTTCCAGCTGGAACACTGCTGTTTGCTAGCTTGGGGATTTGCCTTTGCTTCAGTGAACCTCACTTTCTTCACCTATGAAATGAAGGTAATGATCCAATAGTAGGGAAACTGAAAGTTATATTAGAGGGCACACAGGTAGATGTGCAGCAAAGGTTATTTCCTTTATGATTTAAAAACCTGGGAGTTCCCTAACCAAATATATAAAGATAGGAGGGTGGGAAGGGAGGGGAGGGTGGGGGATGGGCATTGAGGAGGGCACCTGTTGGGATGAGCACTGGGTGTTGTATGGAAACCAATTTGAAAATAAATTTCATATTAAAAAAATAATTTAAAAAAGCTACTGTTGGAAGAAAAAAATAAAGATGGCAAATAACCATGTGACAAGATGTTCCACATCATAGGTCATCTGGGAATCACAAATGAAAACAACAATATCCCACTACACACTTTATTAGAATGGTTAAAACCCAGAGCACTGACAACATCAAATGCTGGCGAGGCTGTGGAGGAACAGGAACTCTCATCCATGGCTCGTGGGAATACAGAATGGTGCAGACACTTTGGGAGACAATTTGGTGGTTTCTTACAAAACTAAACATACTCTTATCATGTGATCTAGCAGTCGCACCCCCTGGCATTTACCCAGAGGAGTTGAAAACTTATATCCACACAAAAACATGGATCTTTATAGCAGCTTTATTCCTAATTGTTAACACTTGGGAGCAATCAAGATGTCCTGAGATAAGTGACTGGATACATGAACTGTGGTCCATCCATGAGGTGGAATATTATTCAGTGCTAAAAAGAAATGAGCTATCAAGCCATGAAAAGACATGGAGGAAACTTAACGGCTTATTACTAAGTGAAAGAAGCCAGTCTGAAAAGTCTACACGTTCTGATTCCAAGTATATGACATTTTGGAAAATTGAAACTACGGAGGCGATAAAAAGACAAGTGGTTGTCAGGGGCTTGGGGAGTGAGAGGGATGAAGAGGTGGACCATTTTTAGGGCAGTGAAACTGCTCTGCATGATACTATGATAGTAGAGACAGGTCATTATACATCTGACCCAACCAATAGAATGCACTGGGTGTCGTACATAAGGGATGAATCACTAAATGCTACCAATACTGAAACCAATACTACACTATATGTTAACTAACTTGAATTTAAATAAAATCATGGAAAAAGAAAAACAAAGAATGCACAACACCGAGATGAACCCTATTGAAACTCTGGATGCAGGTGATAACAATGCGTCCACGTAGGTCCATCAATCCTGACATGTCGGTGGCAGTGTTTGTGGAGGGAGAGGTATGTGAGAACTCTTTATACTTTCATCTCAGTTTTACTGGAACCAGAAACTGCTTCAAAAGAGTCTATTAAGAAAAAACCCCTACACCTGCTTGTTCAAGCCACCTGATATATATTCAACCCTGGAAAGCTAAATTAAAAAAAAAAGAAGGAAAGAAAAGGGGGGAAAGGCAAAAATTTCAAATGTATCAACTTAATAAATTAAAACCTCTTAAATTATAAGTCTACCATCAAGTTTACCAAGAAGGAGGCAAGCTCTACAAGGCCTAAAGTCAAGAAGAAAGCTCTGAAGTATTTAGGGTTTGGACTACCAGATGGGCAACCTGAACTTTAAAACTAGATCATGCTCAAATATCAAATGAAAAATTCATTCATATCGCTAAGTGGCTTTTTATGGGGTAATGAATGTTTCCTAAGTCTTGGAACTGAATCTGAGATTCAAATGTCAGTGTTTAATATTGGTATCATAAGCTCAGAATCAACCCCCAAACCATCAGTGTCCTATTGAACGTGTCCCTCCTGACCACAGCTTTTTATAGAAGCTGTGGCCACATATACGGCAACCTATTTATGAAAGGATGGTTATGACCAGAATTCATGGCTAAAAAATCATCACCCAGCGAAGGGACAAATTGTGGCAATTCATACGACAGAATACAACCTGCCAATGACAAGGGATGGAATCCACTGGCATACGAAGCCACCGCATGAATTTCAAAACCATTATGTTGAACAAAAGAAGAGAGACACAAAAGAATGCAGACTATATGAATGCACCCTCATAGGGTGCCCTAGGAAAAGTAGACCTAACCTACAGCGACAGAAAGGGATCTGCCAGCTGCCATGGCCTGGGCTGAAAGATGTGGGGGTGAGGATCTTGTAACAGTGGGTTGATTGAGGTGATGGTTACATGAGTGCATCCATTTGTCAGGACTCTTCAAAGTATACACTAAAACATATCTCAAGAAGGTGGATTTTAAAATAGTTTTGAAAAGCCTGATAATGAGAAATATGGTGAGTGACCTCCCCAATCTGGTCATTCAACAGTTACAATCTATTAGAGCTTTGCTCTTATTCTGAGTTTCTTATCACCTCCTCAATTGTATCCAAATCTGGCATAATTTTGCCAGTAGGTTTTCCTCTGGTGATTGGTCAAGGATTTTGTGGTTCCCTCCTCTGCACCAAAATAAATGCTAGACTAAAATCATAAGTGGCTGATGGCTTTACATGGTGTTTGTTGTTGTTGTTCTTCTTTTTTTAACATGAGAAATGTCCTGAATTTTAAATGTTGGAAACATACTGGGAGTTTCTCAATTTCTGACTTCTCCAGAAACATCAGCTTTACATTGCTGGGTTGTAGTTTCACCAAGCTGCAGCCTTGTCGGAGCTGTGGAGAGCCGCCCATTTTGGTTGAGACCAAGAGTGCTCTTCAATAATCCACAGCCCCCACTCATCCCTATTGCACTGCTCTGAGCTGCTTTGTTTACATTACCAGTTTTCCCTTTAGGTAATTGAATTTGTCACCTCTGGACTAGATACCCTGGGCTATCTTTTCTTTCTGATGAAGTCATTCCATCTGGGAAGAAGAGTCCAGAGGAGAGGAGCCAGGACATCACAAGGAGGGGTGTATGAAGCTATGGCTTTTGAAGGGGGAGGATGAGAAGCAGGAAAGAGAAGGTCAGGGCTCCTTGGACTCGGCCCTCATGGAATGAAGGGCTGTCATGTGGATGGTTTATCACCTGTGTCACCTGTCAGAGGCAGGTTTCCCAGAAGCTGGGTCTAGGATGGAGACTCTGGAATTGATGATCAGTGGGGAACCAGAGGAGGGATCTATGGGGAAGTGAAGGGGGGAAGAGGCAAAGCTAAACCGTTTCAGCTGAAGTCTATCCTCAGCCTGACTCCGGGGGAGGGCATGGACCACGAAGGGCATCTCGGGGTTATTAGTCATTGTGGCAAGGAGGGTGTTTGAGCTGCTCTATCAGTGAATCACTCACTGCGGGCCACCCATTCCCCTTGGGTCAGGGCATGACCTCCCAGCAACTTCTATGATTGGTATCTCCTACCAACGAAAGGTGCCCCCCTAAGAAGGGTACGGTACTCTCGGTAGGTGGGGGAATGAGCACACTGGCTCCATAAAAAGGGTTTGGGTAAAAAGCATCTGCCTCCATTTCAATCCCCAGATGGAACCCGGGCCGGTGGTTGGAGTTTATTGACAACTCACTGCAGCTCAGTAGATAAGAAATTGAAAGGGAGAGGTGTGAGTGATGGAAGGACCAGCTTCATGGGCGGTGAGCACCCGGAACTGAGTGTTCAAACAGAGGCTGCATGGCAGCTCAGCTCTCTGACAGACAGCTCCAGTCTCAGGGCTGCGCCAGGCGTCCTTCCAAAGTTCCTTTGAAAGCAGAGGCGCTTTGATTCTGCAAAGAGCTCCCTATCCACCCCAGTCTCTTCCTCTTCCTTTAATCCAAATGAGGATGATGAAAACAGCCAAAGCTGGCTTCACAGTTACCATGTGCAGCCCACATCTCCCTCCCATTAAGCCCTGCGACAGTCCAGTGAGGAAGAAGTCGGGACCCACACTTTTCAGATGCTATGACTGAGGTTCAGAAAGTTTGAGTGTCTTGCCCAGGAACACACTGTGAGCACCTAGAGGGGCCAGAGGCAGAAGGAGTTTCAAGTGATGCTTGGTTCTTTGCCCAGAAAAAGCTGTGCTTAAAAAACCACTGGGCATCATGTGTAAGAGATGAATCACTGGGTTCTCCTCCTGAAGCCAAGACTACACTGTATGTTAACTAACTTGAATTTAAATTAAAACAAAAGAAAAACAAAAAAAAATCCCAACCAAACAAACAGCAAACAAACCAAAAAAAGTAAGAAGTTCATCAAAGCGAATAATGCATAACGTGATAGAAAGGGCCATGGGGAATATCAAAGGTCAAAGAACCAAATGAAGATGGCCAGACTAAAACAAACCCAAAAAACCAAAACCAATGAGAAGCTGAGATAGGCATCTTGCTGGGGAGGACATCACAGAGTGGACCCATGAAGGCATCTGTCAGGGCTCCCAATGGGAGTGGGGGTGGTCATGGTGTTTACGCTAATTATGTGTTGAGTTGGAACCCTGGACAGAGCAGAGTGAGTCCATAGGTCTGAGCAGGATGTCTCGAAGCAAGCCTCCTGTCAATGGGTCAGGAAGGGGTTGTCTGAAAACAATGTTCATTTTGATGTCTCTTAGGCAAGTGTAGCTGAGGGAGATAATTTTCCTGCTTCACAGCCCACTGCGCGTCTAAGAATGGACGGTACAAGCACGTGTGCTGGTATCGCTGACTGCAATAACCAGGAATGCAACTGTTTGATGCAATTGGAAAGTCAGGTCCTGCCATCTTAGAGGAGGAAACCAAAGCCTAGAGGGGGTGGTGTTCCTGAATCATGTCACAAATAGAACCAGCATCTAAGTACAGGTCTCGGGAGCCCCAGGTATTCCAGATTGTGGGTCCCTGGACTCAGAGGTCAGTTTGACACCCTTCCTAACCTTTGTCCAAGGCTCAGAAGTTTGTTGGATGGATGAGGGAATGGACGAGTGAATAAATGGATGAGTGGATGAATGAATGACATGGTCAGTTCCAGTGGCTGGTCCTCAGCCTGGGCAGCAGGTTTTTCCAATGGCTTAAGTGGAGCAGTGTTAATGCCTTGATGTTGAGATTTCAAAATGTTTCCTCTCTTAGAAATCAGTCTTTTGAACACAGTCCCTCCTGACCACTGCAATGATGCTAACTTAGAAGAAATATTTGATCTGATAGTGCATTTTCTCAACCTCAAGGGCATTTGTTTAATGGCCTTTGTTGCTTAGAATGTGTGTGTTCATGGACTTTTGTGCATTCCTGGACAGAGGGCAGAAGATGAGAAGACCCTTTCAGTGATGGCCATGAGGACTGATGTCTGACCACCCAGTACTGCTGATGGAGCAGGAAACTCAGATGCCTATGGATTTGCGCAGTGGTTCTGGCTGAGGCAATTGTGCCCTTCCAGGGACACGTGGAGATGCCTGGAGACATTTTTTGTTGTCACAATTGGTACTACTGGTATCTGGTGGTTAGAGGCCAGGGATGCTGTTCAATATCCTGCATGCATAGGACGACCTCCCCCCGCCCCCCACGCAGAATGATCCAGCCTCAAATGTCAGTAGTGCTGTGGTTGAGAATCTCTGGATTCGCTGGAGAGTCAGGCTAGAGGATGGAGTTTGAATTAGAGATGGGAAAATAGCTTCTTTGTGAATATTTATGTCTGTCTATATCTGACTCTTGTTGTCTTTCAGTCAACAATTGCAGAAGACATTTAGCGATGCCTAAAAAATCACCTGCATTCCCACCATCCTGATATCTCTTGGTATATCTTAGCACTGAGGGAGATAAAATAGGGCTTTGGGGTCAGACGTTCCTAGGTTTAAATACTATGACAACCAGAGAAGCCTTGGAAAAAGGATCTTGCTTCTCTAGTCCCAGAGTTCCCCAGTTTTGAACCCAGTAACTCCCACCTCTGAAGGCAGCCATGTGGTTCAAACCAATCAGCTTTTTAAAGGGCCATGTACACAGTAGGTGCTCAAATATTCTTTCCGAATCCCTGGCCACTGGTATACATGTCTTTAATAGAATTGTCTTTACCTTGTTGTACATTTCAATACTACCTGATTATTTACCAATATTAACCATGCTTTTAGGGCGAAAAAATGCCATTTGCAATTGCTTTGTAATGTCCAAACAACTGGATAATCTATACTTAATGAATCCTCTCTTTTTATTGTAATGAACACCTTTGTGCGGACAGCTTTTCCCCAAGCAGGGATTCTCTCCCTCAGGCAGATTCTGTATGAGGGGTGGGGATTATTGGCTCAGGGGCATAGATATCATAATGCAGTTGGGAGTTTTAGAACACAGCATCCATTATGAGCCAGAAGCCAAGGTACAAAGTGCCCATGGAGGCATGACCAGCTCTCTGGGGATCTCAGGGAAGACAGATCAGCCTGTGCCAAGTCTGTGCTGTGCATCATCAAATTCAAACAAGTTAACTGGGATGAAATATTTCAATCTATTATGTCCCCTTCATTCCAATTCTGTAAGTTGACCCAATAATGTCCTTTATAGTAATTTTCCTCTCCAGGGTCCAATGTGGGGGGATTGCATCTGGCTGTCAGTTCTGGATATCTCTTGACTTAATAGATTGAGCAGTAAGTTTGTTGGCTGTCCATCCATCCTTACCCATGTTCTAGTAACCATCTCCATAGTTCTCTGCTCCCCTCTGCTGCTTATTGGGATAATCCTCCCCACCTTACTGATGACAGGAGAAGACAAACCAGAAATTTTGAACAGTTTTGAGATTAAAGATTTTCAAGTGCATCCAACCAAGAGTCCCACACCCCATCTAACAGCACAGGCTTTCTCTTCTTCTCAGCCTTGGCCAGGCATTGATGTAAGGCATTGGTGACTTTCTGAGGTTGATAGTGAATGTTCCTCTCTCTCCTACTCTGCTTCTCTCATAATTGAGATCCTTAGCTTTTATTCTCAAGGCTGCAGAAGAGTCTCTCCACCTACTGTCGAGAAAGTTCTTGACCTCAGATGCTGTATGGAAAGTAAAAAGGGTAATGATTGTATGGATTCACGTTGTTGTGAGGATTTAAGGCAACTGTGTTTGTCAACAGCCTATGCGAGAGTTTGTGATGAGGTAGATTCTCGACAAATGTCAACTGAATCAATTATGATGATGAGATCCCAACGGGGAATAGGTTGGGAGTGGGGAAAGCTTCCCTCCCTCTCAGCTGTGTCACTTTCATAGCCTGTAACTCCTGCCCCGAACTGCCTCAGCTCAGCACACAGCATGGATGAGTCCTGCTTCCCCAACCCTCTGCCTTCTGCCATGCCAGTCAAGTTGAACTTGCCATTCTTCGTACAAACCTTGGGCATATTCTGTGGCTCTCCAGCCACTTTTGGTCATTAAAAAGCCCAGTCTAATCCAGCTTAAAGCATAAACTTCTAGCCCATTCAATTCTCCTTTCCCTTCCTGCAGTATAGAACTGACCCCCTACCCTGGGATTCAGGGTGTGATGAGCACAGGACTCCCCTATTCCTTGCCCCCTTTTGCTGGGTCCAGCTCCTCAGAGGGAGGAGAAAGGAGGAGTCGGGGAGGCTTCAGAGACTGAGGTGGGGCCATTCCTGGCTGTCTCATTTTGATCAGACATTCAGATGCTGCCTCTTTAACAGGGTATTTGAGAGGATTTCTTCAGCTCTTTTAGGAACCCCCTCACTGACTATTCCCCTGGCCATGGCTTCCATTGTGTCTGGGTCTCCTAAGCCCCTCTCAGCTCCTGTCTCTGGTAGGATGCCTTCTACTCTTATTGCACAGGTGTCCTTGCTCTGCAAACAGCCCTCTTAAATGGGTATCAGCCAAATACTTGGGCTGATTTTCCCTCCATGGTTTCCACTGGTGCACTGGGCCATGGGGTGCAAACAGCCCCAGAGCAGCCCCCTCTCCACCCTGGTATCCCTTTCTGGGTCTCTGCCACCCTGAGTCCACGTGGACAAGGAGAAGAAGGGGAGTGTCGTTAGATTAGAGGGTTGACTGAACCCCATTGTATGAGATCCATGGGACTGCCATAACAAAGTACCATCAACTGGGGGCTAAACCAACAGAAGACTATTCTCCCACTGTTCTGGGGGCTGGAAGTCCCAGCTATGGTGTCTACATGTTTGTTCCTTTGGTGCTGTGAGGCCATTCTCCTACCTTCTGGCAGCAGGCTGGCAGCCTTTGGTGTTTCTGTGCTTGTAGGCCCATCACTTCAACCTCTGTCTTTACGCAGCAATGTTTCTGTGTCTTCACATTGTCTTCCCTCTATGTGTGTGTCTGTGTCTAAATCTCCCCTCTTTTATAATGATGTCAGCCATATTGGATGAGGGCCCACCCTAATAACCTCATTTTACAGAATGACTTCATGCTGTAAAAATCCTATCTTCAAATAAGGTCACATTCTGAGATATTGGGGTTAGGTATTCAACATATCATTTAAACCCATAACAATTAAACCCATAACACTGGATTATTCCGACCCCAAAGCTCATGCTCTCCTGATGTAGAAACTAGGGAGTGGTGGATTATATGCAGGGAAGAAAGGCATGAGGTCAGGGAAGCCCTAATGAAGGAGGTGATCTGAACAGGTGCTTTGTGAGGGAAGGGTGCAGGAATCCCCTGGCAGAGAAAGGGGAAGGACTCCATTCCTCTCTTCCAAGCAGCCAGACTTGCAAACTCTCATCTTTCCCTTCCTCTCCATGAGCCTCTGTATCCTAAGTGAACTGGGGACCCTACAATTCCTTAAAAACACCCATCCCAAAGGGCATCTTTGAAAGGAGGCTGATGAACAATCAGCACAAGATGATCTGGTTACACTCAGTCCCGAAGCATAATTTTTCTTAAGTGCAATGAAATGAAAAACTCATGATCACTGGCTTCCCCTCTTGAATGTTTCCCAGTATAAATTCATTTCTGGTTGTTTCTATTTCTGGGTAAGACAGAGACCTACCAGGGAACCCTGGGAAATAGACGATGCTATCTTTACCCTGCTCTGATGTTGTTTATTACACTCAGTGAGTGATGGCCAGGCCACAAAGATGTCTAGCCAGTTTAGTTCCTGTTGCTAATTTTGTTGTATTTTTCAGAATGGTGACAGATTTTATGGCTCAAAATGCCTGTTTTTCTGTTGTTCACTCAAGCCCATTCACCCATCCAACACAGCTGTAGGCAGTGGGTGCTAAGCAGTGGGTATACTGTCCTACAGACACCTAAAGTCAAGGTATCCAATACAGCAGGTGCTAGGTGAGCACAAAGCTTGCCCCCAGGGGACTTTCTCAGTGCTTTTTCCTGCTGGAGGGACTCCAGTCCTTAAGTGAAGTGACATGCGGGAGTGTCTGGCTCATGGAGGGCACCTGTTTTGTCTTTCCTTTCTCTTCCTCTGTCCCTCCTTGGGGCATTCCAACCCTAGCTCTGTTGCTAGATAGCTCTGTGACCTTGAGTGTTTGTTTTCTAAGCTGTAAAGAAGAGGATGATGCTGGCTATCTTTCCAGAAGCCTCCCAAAGGTATTAAATGAAGCTATCTATGTAAACCACCTGCAGTGATAAGGACAAAGACCAAGAACTATGGCCATGACTCTCTACCTGCACCCACTCTGTTCTCCTCAGTATTTTACATAGGTCCCTACATTGTGCTCTCCACCAGAGCGGGCGGTGGAAAATCAGGGAAAGAAAATAAATGATGGAGAAGGAACGTAAGCTTTCCCTGGCTTGGTATGAAAGTGCTGGGGAGATAAACCAGAGATTCCTTTCTGGCTTCTGTTCCTCCTTTCCCCCTCCTCCATCCCTATCCTTATGCGAATAACTCCCCACTCAGTCTCCAGCCTAGGTGGCTTTCCCTGAACATCACGTGTAGGTATTCACCTGACCTTGGCTACCCTCATGGGAATGTCCCTCAGATACCTAAAAGTCAAGTATCCAAACCTGAGCTCATTGCTGCCCTCAACCTGCTTAAAGACCATGTTGCGTGCCTCAGTATCTCACACATGGTCGTTGGAGCCGGACGTCTCCTAGCCATGTTCCTCAGCCTACCTCCACCACTCCATCAGTGGCCACATCTGGAGTCTTCTGCTCAAACAGTTGCCTCACCCCACCTCTCAAACCACTGTCTTGGAACAGACTTTCTCTGCCTTGTCTGAAGCCACTGTATCAGCTCCTGCTTGCTCTCACCTCTGCTCTAGTCCATCCTCTTCCTGGAAACAAATCAGAGCAAACCTCTCTGTGCTGCTTCCACGGATGCAGACTTCCTCTGCTCCCCAGAGGCCTGCCTGGTAAAGTGTAAGCTCCTTCTCTGTGTCACCAAAGAAGGCTCAGGCTGCCTTTGCAGATGCCCTCTCCTTACATGTGAATGCCTTATCCCTCCCCGCACCCCAGCTTCCTCCTCCATCCTGGCCTCCTGCCATTCTAGCACTCTCTGGCTCTGAAATACTTTGCTGCCCTCTACAATACACCATGTGCTCTTGTTTGCCCTGCGAGGGGTCTACTCCTGGTGAATAGCACTTGCCCACCTGCCTGCTCCCCAGCCATCCTTCTAAGCTCAGCTCAGGTATTCCCTCTTCCAGGAAGCCTTTTGTCATCTCCCTGGCCTGCGTTAGATAACCCTCCTCTTGGGTCCCACACTGACTCTGCCATATTTAATGATCTCTTTGCTCATCTGCCTCCGCCCCTAGACTTTAAGCTCAGTGCAGGCAGTGCTTTAGACAGCAAGTACCCATTTAGCACATGAATGAATGAGTGGGGAAAAAAAGAAAAACTGAAATCCCCTGTACCACCACCCCTATCTACAGAGGAGCACAGACTGATATTCCTCTGCTGCTCTAAGTAGAATGACAGCAAACCCTCGCATAATGAATTTTACTTTATAAAATATCCTCACCTTCATTTATCTCATGTAACCCTCACAAACCCAGGAGGCAGGGGTTATGGACTGCACTTTACAGGTGAGGGAAGTGAGAGCTGAAGAAGAATGAAAGTGGAGGGATTGAACACTTAGGTGTGCTGGGCACCATCTGGCCTCTTGTCACGTGATGACTCATCCGCTTCTTCCAACAACCCTATGAGGTATCTGTTATTCTCCCCCTTCCACGAGAGAAAGAGCTGAGGCACAGAGGGGCTCAGTGACTTGCCAGGTAGAGTTGGGATTTGGTTTCATACACACTTTTCTGACTTCCAAATCAGTAGGTCGAGCAGCTTAGAAAGAAGTCAATATGGCTAGAATATGGCCTGTGGGTGCTTAACAAACATTTGTTCAGCTACAGTGACTAGCTCAAAGTCATGCTGAACCACCTGTTGAATCTGGCCTTCTTGCCCTGTTCTTTAGCCCCTCCGGAGCACAGGTGAGCCTGCCTGGGAGCACAGCCCAGCAGCCCACCCCCTTGTCCCCTCTCAAACACAGCAAAGGCAACCACATCGCATGGCTCTGCTGGGCTGGGGCCGAGATCAGAGCCAGGATCTGGGAGAGAAAGACAGTTCGGTGGTCTGGACACAGACACATACGCTTTTATGTTATAGCAAATGCTTCCTCTGAGCAAGACCCATCACCCAACGCAACAGCAGTGCGTTGCTCCACCCAGCTCCCCCTACAGTGGGATCAGCTAGACCCTCTGAGCAGACAGCACATGTGCACTGCCCAGCCAGCTCTAGTGATGCGCCACATCTCATTGTCTCTCTCTATGAATTGCTTTCTGCTCCTTACCCCTCCTGCCCTGCCTTCTCGACAGTGAATGCCGGCTACTAGGGTCATGGGCTGACATCTGAAGGAACTCTGGAAACTATTTCTGTGCCTCAAGAGGACCAGAGCTCTGCCTCCCAGAGTCCAAGGTGTGGCCTGCCCCATGCTTCCCTCTGCTCTGTTGCCCCTGGGGAACCGCTTGGGTCTTGCTGGAAGGGAACGAAATGTGGTGCAGCCCGAGGATGGGAAGAATAGAGTAGGGGAGAGAGGCTGACAGTAAACTCACTTTTACTGAACACCTAGTCTGTGCCAGATTTCCGTTGCACATATCACATCCATTATGTTCTTTACCACTCAGCTGTCCCTCACATGGAGTCGTCTCTTCATCCCCATTTCTAGAAGGAGCGGAGGTGCAAAACCACATCATTCTGTGGCTAAATAGTAAAGCTGGTTTTCACTCCCAGGCTCTTCCGACTCTGTGGTTGATAAGAATACACTCTTTACTCCTGAAAGCCAAGAGTCAGCTCTCCATCTCCCCCTCCTCCCAGCTCCTAGAAACCACCATTGTACTTTCTGCTTCTGTAAGTTTGTTTTAGATTTCTCATGTACATGGAATCCTGCAGTTTGTCCTTCTATGACTGGCTGTTTAATTTTGCATAAGATTCTGTAGGTCCATCCATGTTGTTGCAAATGGCAAGATCTCCTTCTTTTTGTGGCTGAATAATTTTCCATTTTATGTATATACTACATTTTCCTCATCCATTCATCTGTTGACAGGTTATTTCCACTTCCTGGTTATCAGGAATAGTGCTACAATGAACATGAGGGTGCAGGTATCTCTTTGAACTTTTTATTTTTATTTTAATTCTTTGGGATAAATACCCAGAAGTGAGATTCCTGGATCATATGGTAATTCTACTTTTTTAATTTGTTGAGGAAACTCCATAATATTTTCCATAGCAGCTACTCCATTTTATGTTCCCACCAGTGGTGTGCCAAAGTTCCAATTTCTCCATATCCTTGCCAACACTTGGTATCTTTTGTTTTTTTAATAATAGCCATCCTTACAGGTATGAGATTATAGCGATTTTGATTTGTATTTCCCTCATGGTTAGTAGTGCTGGACATCGTTTCACATACCTGTTGGTGAGTGAATTTCTTCTTTGGAGAAATATCTATTCAAGACCGTTGCCCATTTTAATTGGGTTATTATTATTATTACTATTGAGTTGCAGGAGTTCCTCATATATTTTGAATATTAACCCTTATCAGATATGGTTTGCAGATATTCTCTCTCATTCTGTAGGTTGACTTTTCATTTTTCTGATTATTTCCTTTGCAAAGCAGTGGCTTCTTAGTTTGATGTAGTCCCCCTTGTCTACCTTTGCTTCCGTTGCTTGGGCTTTGGTGTCATATACAAGAAATCATTGCCAATACAAATGACGTGAAGATTTCCCCTTCATTTTTTTCTGTGCATTTTATAGTTTCAGGTCTTATATTTTTAATCCATTTAGAGTTGGTATTTGTGCATGTTGTAAGATAAGATTTTGTGCATGTGGATCTTCAGTTTTCCCAACACCATTTGAAGAGATTGCCCTTTCCCCATTGTGTATTCTTGGCATTCTTGTCCAAGATCAGTTGACCATATACGTGTGGTTTTCTTTCTGGGCTTTCTATTCTGTTCTGTTGTTCTACATGTCAGTCCTTATGCCACTATCATGCTGCTCTAATCACTGTGGCTTTGTGATATATTTTGGAATCAGTAAGTGTGATGATTTCAGCTTTGTTTTCCTTTCTCAAGATTGTTTTGGTTATTTTGAGTCCTTTTTGTTCCTAGTGAAATTTACTATTGTTTTTTCTATTTCTGTAAAGAGTAGAATGCCATTGGGGTTTTGATAGGGATTCCATTGAATCAGTAGATTGCTTTGGGTAGTATGGCTAATTTAACAATACTTAGTTCTCTAATCCATGAATGTGGGATTTATTTCCATGTATTTGTGTCTTTAATGTCTTCCTTCTTATTTGGATATTATCCCTGCAAATCTTTTCCTATATAAGTCCTTTGATCTCTCACTCCAGTTACCCAAAACCGCCTTCCTAGTGAACCTCCCTCTGGAAACTCAGATGTCCATAATCTGACCATATTCTCCATGATTGCTAGAGATGTTGAACATCTTTTCATGTGCTTATTTGCCATCTGTATATCCTATTCGGTGAAATGTTTCTTCGTGTCTTTTGCCCATTTACGTCGAATTGCATGTCTTTGTTTGTTTTTCCTGTTGAATTTTTAGAGTTCTTTATTCTACTATGACTCTGTTGTTAGATATGTGCCTGGCAAATATTTTCTCCCAGTCCGTAGTTTGTCTTTTTATTCTTTCAGTGGGGTCCTTTGCAGAGCAAAAGTTTTGAATTTTGTTAAAGTCCAACGTACCAACTTTTTCTTTTGCAGACTCTGCCTTGGCTGTTCTGTCTAAACACCCTTCACTAGGTCCTTCCCCAAAGAGGAAAGGCAATTCACCATTTTCGAGTGTGGTAGAAGTCCAGGTAGTAGACTTCTGCTCCCCACAGACACTGTGAGGTGGGCTCCCTGTTGCCAAAGTCTTGGCTTCCAGTTTTGACCTTGACCCAGCCTGGTGGGGAGTGGAAAAAGAAGAGAGAGGATTGGGTTGCTTCCTTAAAGCCTGGTAGGAATGGAAGTCTAGGCTCTCCATTTGGCCTTTGCTGGTGGGGTGTGAGTAAGGGCCACGGATTGTGTGTGTGTGTGTGTGTGTGTGTGTTGGCCAGAACAGAGTATTTATTGTCTAAGAGTTTTCTGCTCTGCTAGGCTGCCCTTGCCTGGTCCTTTGGCTAGAGACAGCAGGCTACATTGGGTTTTTGGTGGCTTCTATCTGTCATCATTATCATTTCTGGGTTGCCAGTCTCTATCTAGTCTAGAATTTTTGGCGCAAAAAGAAAACCCAGGGAACACACCACCACATCACTACTTGGGTCCTAGTATCCCCAGCCAGACTTCCTTCATGGTTTTATATAGAACATTCAAGGTTTTAAGCTACACCAGAGGGAGGAAAACGGAAAGGCATATCCATTCCATCTTCCCAGAAGTGGAAGTCTATCACACACTCTGGACATGCAGACTGATCAAGACACAATGGTCTGGAGAAAAACATTACTGTGTACAACTTTTTTCATCAAGCCTATCCACTAGGCAAAGAGACCTGCAGTGTACCCATTTGACAAAGAGCATGGGCTTTGGTTTTCAACTTCCTGGGTTTGTATTGTGTGACACCTCTCCTACCCGGTGGGTTTCTCTGGCCTAATTATTTAACCTTGCTATGCTTTATTTTCCTCAGCTATCCACTGGGGGTCATGGTAGCATATTCCTCATGGTGTGGAATTGCAGAATGAACCTAGATGATTCATGTCAGTCAAACAAAAGACAAAATACATAGTCTAGCTTCTGGCAAGGCAATTAATAAATATTAACTATTTTTAATAAAAGAAAAATGTTAGTAGTGTAGTATAGGGAACCTGGAGGGTAGAAACCCTAAATCCCAAGATTTCTCCTGTTCTCCATTTCTCTGAATCATCCAATTTCCCCTCCATTGGTCCTCTCTTCTTCTCTCCCATCCCCACATGCCCTCCTTCCTTCCTTGCCTTCTTTTCCCCCTGCCCTTTCCATTGCCACGAGTTAGCTGAGCACCTGCTGTGTTGTCTCTGGAGACGTAACAACACGTAGAGCACCACCTACACCCCAGTGGACTTCAGAGGTTAATAGGGGTGACAGAAACATGAGTGGGCCATTGCAATCCGATGTGCGGACAACTCCAACAGACGCCTCCACCAGGTACAACATCGGTTCTTCCAGATACAAATAAATGCCACGGGGATTTCAAGTCTCAAATGACTATTTGCGTTGGATTTAGTCATCCATTTGTAGGAGGACATTAAGAATAAACCCTCCCTAATGTAGCTGAAATGTTTACAGTCAAGCCCCAGAAGCATATGGCACCAGCCCCACAAAAGCTACTGCAGATGCAGGAAAAGAGGGCTTTTTCATAGGCTGAATTCAGCCATCTGACTTACGGTGCTGCCAGCCAGATGGGGTATGGGATAACAGAGGCCATGAGCTTGGATCCATCAGATATTTGATGCGCCACCCAGACAATTGTGTGAGTGTGGATTTGGGAAAGTGCTTTAAACAAAACAACACTCAAACCAAATGTGCTTTGTTAAGAGCTGTTGTTACACATTAGAAGTTGGCAAACACAGAGGGTGAGTTCAGGCAGTGAGGCGCTCACCTGGCTGTGGCAGGCAGAGCTCTAGGGCAGGAGGCACCTCTAGGGCTGTCCTGCTGGGAGGAAGGGGCATCTCCCCACGCATGGCAGCCTGGGTGCAAAGGGCGGGTAGCAGACACGTCTGAGACTAGATGCGGTGCTGGAGGCTGACTTGGAATAAAGTACCTGGTGGTACAGGGCATCTGTGGGCCTTGGTAGGAGACTTCATGGGTGGGTCACACCCCAGATCTTTGCATCGTCTTTCTTTGCAGCGTGTCTCTTGGCACATTACTTCATCTGGTTGAGCTTTAGTTTCTTCCTCTGGGAAACCGGGGCAAGATATTGACTTCATAGGGCTACTGCACTGAAGTCACTGCAGTTAGAGGAGTTGATGTGCCCTTGGTATGTGGGCTGGTCATCCTAAGAACAAGGGATGACGAAAGCAAAGGCCCAGGGGCAATGGGAGCGTACTGGTTTTGGGAAGGCCACCAGGTTCATTGTGGCTGGGGGCTGAATTCAACA